>NC_136521.1:58737505-58770005 GCF_053919585.1 Euprymna scolopes | reverse complement strand
TTTTGAACCCAGTCAACGACGGGTACTTTTGCTAGTATATATATATATATATATATATATATATATATATATATATATATATATATATATAATAACTGGAAAGTCACACATTTTAGAAAACATTTTTTTTTGTGAATTTAAATGAGAAAATTTGTATACGTGAAAATGTGAAATGATAACATACTTTTTTTATTTACTTTTTTCTATTCGGGTTCGACATCTCATAACGACATCGTAAAGGTGAAGAAAAAATAATAATCAGACTGACACCTCCTTGATAAAGCCAGGTTTTAGGCGAAAATTCGGACTTTTACAAGTACATAAAATGCGTTCCTCAGATGACATTTTCAAGTTTTCAAATTTTCTCATTTATTTATATATATACATATATATATATATATATATATATATATATATATAGTCATCCACATACAGTACTGATTCGCTGTTTCACAGCTCATCTGTATGACAGTCGAGGCTCCAAACCATTACGCTATTGGCGGCTGCTGGGCGAGTAATGAATTTAACGATGTTTTGACATCGTCCGAAATACCTCCGCTCGATTTGTTTACACAAGAGCGTCGCTTATATGCTAATGGTAATTCGTGTATCACTCCTCAATATGCTCAACTCAAGACCAGGAGCATTATAATAGATTCTCCCGTCGATTTCGACGTATGAGGTTCCGCCACAGCAACTAAGTTGCTCGGAAATCCACATAGATGATTTGTTTATAGTGGTGAAGGCTTTGTGTATAACCAACCACACATTTTGGTATTGCTGCTAACCATTTGTCGGTGCAGATGACTTCCACAGGATAAAGTATACAGTAGACCGCAGGGTTTTATATCAGAGTTTCCTTCTCCTAGACGCATATTTTTACGAAGACTGGGAGGGGGGCATATCTCCCTGTGAATGAATGCGCCCCAGATACCAACCTGCAAATTTCTACGACTCGGCATATATATATATATATATATATATATATATATATATATATATATATATATATAGAGAGAGAGAGAGAGAGAGAGAGAGAGAGAGATAGATAGATAGATAGATAGTAATAATAATTAGTAATAAAATAGTGATAATGTGACTTACTTAGAACTTCTATTCAGTCATGGCTGACGGAACAAGAGCATGCCATTCTCGTGAAGTGAATATAAGATTCCGTTCGAAATTCTGTTTAACTCCCCGAGTTCGACAAGGAACATCCACGAGTTCGACACGATACAGCTGAAGAAGGTTGGAGGTTACATCGACCAAAATATTGTTAAAATGACACTTAAAATGAGAATAGTAGTCCGGAGAATCCAAATAATACGAATAACGTTACATCTCAATTATTATCATGGGTGCAGAAGCATGATTGGGATAAATAAATAGGTAAACTGAGGTGTGAAAAATATTTCATGACGAAATCTCGATCTCAACCGCTTCTTACTGAAGCAACCGGCCACTCGACGATTAACGATCACCCGATCGACTTATTAAACCTCCATACACGTTGTTGGTGTATTTTAAACGTTTATGCGCTGTTTATAATTGATATTTGTTCAATTATTGCTTATTGATGAACACGTAAGTTTATGACGTTAAAATGAATCACCGATGCTGATCGGCATCCGGGCATTTAATCGCAACTCCCGCCATAATACCGTTCGATAATCGAGTTACAAGCGATAAAATTCGAATCGTTTTCGGCCGGTATCGCACAACAAGATGGCGCCGTCGACAATGTTATTACCGTCTTTTCTTTAAATTATTGACCCATCCAAACCCTTTATTTTATGGTCCACTTAGTTGAAAATAAATTAACTTACAGAGTCAATCAACGGACTAGATAAAGCCCATAGGTAAAATTGGGTCATTTTAATATTCTATAAAAGATACAAAAATATGTCGGCTGGTATCTATATGGCCATGATTGGCGCTAAATGAATTAGTAAATAAAATGTGACAGGAGTTGAATATATATATATATATATATATATATATATATATATATATATATATATATATATATATATATATATTGAAATAAAATTATTTCAGCCGGCTAAAGACCTATAAAAGAATGGTCCATTAAAAAAAATTCCAGTCATTTGAGACTCTTAGCGCCGATCTTAAACTTTTAGTTTCGGGAGAGATAAAGATTGAAAACGGAGAGAGAGAGAGAGAGAGAGAGAGAGAGAGAGAGAGAGAGAGAGAGAGAGAGAGAAAGAAACAGACAGACAGTCATATAGACTTTTATATATTAGATTTGCTTATCGACAGTATAAAATATCATAAAGTGTTATCCTTATTATATAATTGCTCAGCTATACATGTGGAGAACGAAAAGGTGGTTTGAATTTCTGCGAGACTTCTATATAACGAAAAGGTGGTTTGAATTTCTGCGAGACTTCTATATAAAGACAACGTATTTTGTGCTAGATAGTCACCACTTATCAAGGCCCGAAGTTCACTCGAGGATAAGGTTTAATGAATGTAAGCTAGTAGTGTAGAAATCGTTAATGTTGTAAGTTGGGTAGAATTTGATTATTTAAGGAGACTGTTCAACAAGAACTTGCTTACATTAAACTTTCAGGCTGTAGTCGGTCGGGAAGCAGTCCAGCGGAACAGTGTTGCACAGGCGAGTAATTCTAGTTTTATAACTCCAAATTTTACATTAGACATGAAGCGAACCATAGCAAATTTATGCGGGTCAGGTATGATTTTTTTCCTGGTGATTAAAAAAAATAACATTAGTTTAAAAAAAAATGTTGTCGTCTCTTAATTGGGGTATTGTATTATATATTGTGAGGGGACTAGATACCCTAACTCTGGCGATGAATTAGGGTTATGCCTACGCATTCCATCAGGCAATATCCGGGATGCGTGCTTTGAGCGGACGAGGATCTCAAATCTCTCGGAAATGAAAAATGGTTTTTCCTCCATCGCCGGGCTTTCGTATGTCGTCTCCATTCTGCTTCCCTTTTAAAGCTAAACCAAACAGAAACGCATTACCATGTGCGGACACGTTCGGTGTACGAACGGTCAGCGGAAAACGAAATTGTGGGAATCGAAGCGGTCAGGATGGCGGACTGTATCGATAAGAGAAATTGAACGGGATAAAAAGATGCATAGAACAGGTGACATACAATCATGACTCTCACACGGACACACACATATCTATGTACATATATATATCTATAATATAAGATGAATGTCTGCGTGTGTGTGTGTGTGTGTGTGTGTATGAGTGTGTGTGTGTGAGTGTGTGAGTGTGTGTGTGTGCGTGTGTGTGTGTGTGCGTGTGTGTGTGTGCGTGTGTGTGAGTGTGTGTGTGTGAGTGTGTGAGTGTGTGTGTGTGTGCGTGTGTGTGTGAGTGTGTGAGTGTGTGTGTGTGAGTGTGTGTGTGAGTGTGTGTGTGTGCGTGTGCGTGTGTGTGTGTGTGTGCGTGTGTGTGTGTGTGTGGTCACGAAAAGGCTCCTATATGGTTGATTATTATAGAAAACTTGATCACATATAATGATAGAAGATGTATCGAGACACAGGAATGAGTATGTTTGATCTGGCAGAACAGTGGTTCATTAAAATTGTGGGGTCTGCGTTCGCGCCTGGTCCACAAAGTATGGAAATAAAAAAATTTTAAATTTAAAAAAAAAATGTTTACAACTGTTTTTAATATAGATGTACATAATAATACTTTCATAAGTAAGTTTTTAACTTAAATAGGGATGGTATAATAAAATTGTGAGGTCTGCTTTCGCGCCTGGGTTCCATAGAATGGAAATAGGCACAAACTTTCATAAAGACTTTTCATATCTATCTGCGTAAGTATACTTTGACAATTATGTTTCAGTTTGAAGAAATATGGTATAATAAAATTTTGGGGTGTACGTTCGCGGCTGACCTCCATAGAATTGAAATATGTCACAAAGTTTAACAAGGTTTTTTAATATATATCCACAGAATATTGTGATCAGTGTTTCAGTGTGAACAGGTATTGTATAATAAATTATGTGGTTTATCTACTTTATTTTTACTTTCATCATATTTTTCTTTGGTTTCGATACCTCCCAAATCCGAAGCTATCTCTTTACAACCCTTCCTTTTCATAACCTATCATCATACTTTCATAAATCAGAGTCCATTTTCTGTAGGCTGTTTTTGAACCTAGTCAACGACGGGTACTTTTGCTAGTATATATATAGATAGATAGATAGATATAGATACATATATACTCCTATAAATTCGTCTTTCTTTTGTGTGTATTGATATTCACATTAAAACCCCTCTTTTCTATTTATTTAAAAAGAAAATACAATTTTCTTATATATGGGTCATGGAATTGAATTCATCTGCAAAAGATCTATCTAATTTGCATATTCTTTTAAACATTCATTTTAATTAATTCCCTATTAGTTTTTTCGGCTTTCTTATAGGATGATCATCTTTAGTTAACTACTACGTGTAATTATATTCATGCAGATTTTCTACATTCTGTCTGTGTGTATGTGTGTGTACATTTTCCTACGCAATAACTCTCTCTATTTTAAGTCTACAGACTCGAAATTTGATATACAGGGTATTGAGATTTGGGAAACTCTTTGTGATTGGTTTTCGGACAGAAATTTGTCTGTTAAGGGGTCAAAGTTCAGCGATTTGAACTTTGAGAACTGTACCAAACTCCTGCGACAATTTTGGGTCTAAACACTTTAAATTTTAGACATAGGTTCATTGGATATGGATACAATTTAATAACTTGATTTGAGCCCAAAACAATAAATTTTAAGCGGTCATGATAGGAGTCAAAGTTTAAAAAAATGACTACATTCTTTTTTGTTTTTTTGCTCAACATACATCTCCAAATATCCGAGCAACGCCGGGCGCCCATGCTAGTATATCTATAAAAGTGAATATGTCTGTGTATCTATGTGTCTGTGTGTCTCTGTGACTCTGTGCCTGTGTGTGTACATTTCCCTACGCAATAACTCTGTCCATTTGAAGTCTACAGACTCGAAATTTGATATACAGGGTACTGAGATTTGGGAAAATTTTGTAATACGTTTTCGGCCAGAAATTTGGCTGTTAAGCGGTCAAAGTGCAACGATTTGACTATGGAGAACTCTACCAAACTCCTCCGACAATTTTCGGTTTAAATACTTGAAATTTTAGATATAGGTTCCTTGGGCATGGATCTAACTTAATAAGTCGATTTGAGCCCCAAACAATAAATGTTAAGGGGTCATAATAGGAGTCAAATTTTAAAAAATTGACCACTTTTTTTTTTTGCTCGACATACACCTCCAAACACCCGGACAACGCCGGGCCGAAATGCTAGTATATCTTTAAAAGTGAACGTGTCAGTGTGTGTCTGTGTATGTGTGTCTGTCTGTCTGTGTACATTTTCCTTCGCAATAACTCTGTCAATTTTCAGTCTAAAGACTCGAAATTTGATATACAGGGTACTGAGATTTGGGAAAATCTACGTGATGAGTTTTCCGCCAGAAATTTGTCTGTTAAGGGCTCAAAATTCAACGATTTAACCTTTGAGAACTCTACAAAACTCCTCCCACTATTTGGGGTCTAAACACTTGAAATTTTAGATATAGGTTACTTGGACATTGGTCTACCTTAATAACTTGATTTGAATCCAAAACAATAAATATTAAGGGGTCATAATAGAGGTCAAAGTTAAAAAACTTACCGTGTTTTTTTTTGTTTGTTTTTTTTTTACTCAGCATACACCTCAAAACACCCGGGCAACGCCGGACTGAAATGCTAGTATCTAGCCGCACTGATGAGCTGTGAAACAGCGAAACAGTACTATATGTGGATGACTATATATATATATATATATATAGATAGATAGATAGATAGATAGATAGATAGATATTAGTGATAGGAGGATTCCGATATTTTCCCCGATTCCGATACAATTACTGATTTTGAACTAAATTCCCGATTCCGATACAATTACTGATACCGATTCTTTACACATATCTAATTATTCAAGTATAATATTGATATTTCCCCCGATTTTCGTAAAAACTCATGTTAAATAAGCAGATATTTTCCTAAACGTCAAAATGCACTCCTGGAAAATGATGTACGATTTTAGCTTTACTGCTATTTTAAAACCAATAAATATTTATATTCATCAATTTTACCAGGAATGAAAATTTTGGTTTAAAAAAAAATTAAATAAAAAAAGACAATTAAAACAATCGTTTTACATCGGAAAATAGGCATTAGTTTTTCGATTCCGATACCTCTAAATTTTGCGATTCCCGATTCCGGTTCTGATTAATCATCTGAACACTAATATATATATATATATATATATATATATATATATATATATATATATATATATATATATATATATATATGCATATTTAACATGTGTTTTTACGAAAATCGGGGGAAATAACAATATTATACTTGAATAATTAGATATTTATAATGAATTGGAATCAGTAATTGTATCGGAATCGGGAATTTAGTCCAAAATCGATAATTGTATTGGAATCGGGAAAAATATTGGAATCCTCCTACCACTAACATATATATATATATATATATATATATATATATATATATATATATATATATATATATATACATGCATACATACATACACACATATATAGAGAGAGAGAGAGAGAAAAAGAGAGAGAGACAGACAGACAGACAGAGAGAAAGAGAGATAGAGATAGAGAGAGATGCTTGTGGACATGTTTATATGTACGATTGATTATCAAGATATTTTTCCAGCATTAACTTCAACGTTACATCCGTTTGGTGCTTCTTGATCACATTTCAAACTAGTTTTCTTTTCAAGCATTTCTATAACCCCAGTGCCAGTTTCATTTTGGCAATGAAACCCCATTGACACGACACAACGTAACCTACATCGACCCAATTCCCGTCCCCGTATCATCTCGCATTTCCCTTGCCGCCCCGCTCCCCGAAAAACCAAGTGACAGTTTCATTGCGAGGGAAAATCCCGAAAGAATGTTAGTGACCAACTGGACACAGCGAGAGCCCTCCCTTTCCGCTTTTGCCCGGCTGTCACCGGCCAATCAATCGTAATTCAGATCGATATGGCCAAACAGCAGCGGGGTGTCCATTCGGATTCACTTAAAGTCTGACAAGTTTCCGAGCACGGTTCTTCACCCCCTTTTTTTTAAATGAATCTTTCGCTCGACGCGATTTTCGGCTAACGGATGTGACGTTTACAAGGGATTTCGCGCGCAGTGGAAAGAAAGTGACACAACGGACCACCTCCTCGCTCATTTCTCATTTTAACTTACATAAGAGAAAACACAGCACACACATATACGCATACATTGATACAAAGATGCGCACTCACTCTCGTGTACAATCATATATATATATATATATATATATATATATATATATATATATATATATATATATATAGCGAGTTTGCGAGTAAATATGTTAATTTTATAATTAAAAAAAATATTTCTCTCTCATCATTTAAGTACTAGCTATTTTTAATAGCAGACAAGTTTTATTTTTGTCGCCTGAAGAGGTGCTTCTGGTTTTTCAATAAACCATTTGGTCCGAGAAATTACATGTTCAATGTGACTATGTAATATTTGTCTGTATTAATAATAAATATTATATACATACCTTCTTGATGCCCGGCGTTGCCCAGTCGTACAATACGCTTAAATATAATATTTTAATTTATGTAGACGGCTTACATATTATAAAATCCACCCTCTATTGATTATTATATATTACAAGGAATAATTTGCCCGGTAGACGTATTCGCATTTTGTTTTAAATAATAATAATAATAATAATAATAATAATAATAATAATAATAATAAACCCGCAACAGCATTCGAAAACGAGAACCACAAAAATCCTATGAGACATGAACATACAGACGGACAAACCCATCCAAGCAAGAAGACCAGATGTCGTAATAATTAACAAGAAAGAAAAATCCTGTCAAATCGTAGACTTTGCAGTCACAGCTGACCACAGGGTGAGTATGAAAAAAAAGGAGAAACGAAGCAAATACACAGAGCTAGCCAGAGAGTTAAAAGGGATTTGGATGATAAAGAAAATCAAAATAGTACCGATAATAGTAGGAGCACTAGTAACAATTCTGAAAAACTTCGAAAAAAGAATGTCAGAAATTGGAATCAGAGGAATAATTGCAAAAGTACAACGACTAACGATAATGAAAACGACTGAAATATTAAGGAAAACCCTTGAATGCGGAGAATAATACAAGACAATATAACGAATAAGCGTTAAGGGAATGAAGAACACCAAAACTGCATATCTACAAGGTCTACACCCCCCATCATGCATCCCCTCATTGTTTTATCACCGTTCTCCCAATAAAAAAGCGATACCAAAGGGCCGAAAAGGGTCAATAAGGACTGAAACACCGAGAAGCGAGCACCAACCAGACCTCGAATAGACAAGCACAATGAGAACTGGGACCGTGGGGAGGATGAGTGCCACTCAAATTCCAGTATAAACCAATGGCCACTACCAGCGGGAAATCAATGGTAAGCGGATGTTGCGATGATGCAAATTCATTTGCAAATGCTATCGAAGGAGGTGGAGAGAGCTGGACGTCTGGGAGACTTGTTGTCACTCAGCTTCCAGAGAACACCACAGGTTTCCAATCAGATCGTTTGTTGACTTGTGTGAAAGCTCCATGTGAGCCAATAATAATAATAATAATAACAATAATAATAATAATAATAATAATAATAATAATAATAATAATATCGTTCAATAAATTCCGTCTGCGTCTGTTTACAATATCATGTCAGCTGATATTTGGGCTTCACGCTGAATGCCCTGGAAAAGTCACTTCTGTTAAATGTTTACTTTTAAAATATACAAACGAAGAAATGGTTTGCGGCGATTTTAAATCGTATCTCTTCATTTATCATGAATTAAACTCATTAATAAGATTTTTTTTTTTAAATATGGTGAGGCAGCTCGGGTATATAAGGGCATCATTTCATCTCCAGATGATAATATATCTGGTTTATTTATTTAAGAAGTGACTTGCTGAGATTTTATTATTTCCCTTGACCGGTGTAGCGTAAAAGATTTCTCCTGTAATTTTTTTTTCATCTATGAGACAAAAATGCTATTTTAACATCGGATTTGTTTGATTCTCGAAAATGATTTGCTGAGATTTTATTATTTCACTTGCCGGTGTAATGTAAAATATTCCCCTGTAGAATTCTACTATTTTTTATCTATAAGATAGAAAAGCCTATTTTGAGAATCGGATTTTTTCGAGTTTCGTTATGTATCGGATCAGATTCTGTACAAAACATATCTAAGAACACTATCAGACATATAAATTACCTTTGTGTTTAATTTGCAAAATATAACCTCAGCCGTTTTGGAACATATAAGGAAGGAACTCACATACATACACGCAAAATGGTTTTTATATATAAGAGATGAGATGTCATGGAATTTATAGATACGTCATTCCCTTCCATTGTTATGCTAATTGACGGTGCATTTGAAAAATAAAATGCAAGGTTAAAACGTCAAGGGCGGCTTTCTAACTATGTTCAGATCTCCTGACCAGGAATAATTATCATTTCCTATATTAATTATTAGCCTAGGTTTCCGGCGTTGCCCGGGTGTTTGGAGGTGTGTGTTGAGCAAAAAAAAAAAAAAAAAAAGGTGGTAGGGAGGCAGGCTCGAATCCGTATCGCGAAGGAGGAAAAGAACATAAAAATAAAAACGTAACGTCTTTGCCGTTGCATCCATCGCCAAACAAGAAGTGGGGAAGGTTTAAATTAAGGCTAGTCAATCGAAAAGGGAGGATGACTTTCAAAATAATCAATAAAAAGCGACCCCTCCTTGTAGAAAGGTGCCCAGTTGAAGGAATTAATGTTTTTAGCCAATTTTTCGATACTTTTTGTCTGAATGGTCGAGCTTCAAAAAGGATCTTGTGAAAATTAGTCGCGTCTGTCGAATGTTTTAGGCAGACATACGTGATGATTGAAACGTCTTGTCAGACGAGTGCCACTCCCTCAGTCACTGAATGTCCATGAGCCAGAAGATAACCTTTTTTTTTAGGCCTGCCAGCGAATTCACACGCTCAAGCAGACATGACATTGAAGACGGCTCTTAGCATACATACATACATACATATATATATATATATGTATATATATATATACATACCCATAAACATACACACATGCACACATCCATCCATACGTACATACATACATACATGCACAATACATATAACACATACATACAAACATATACATACACACATGCACACACATATGCATACATACATGATCATTGCTACTTCTTGACAGAAGTTTGCCATCTCTTCTTTAAGTGTTTTGCGTCCGTGTGCACGTAGATGACTCTTCAATCCAACTTTAGACCTACATGAATGTTCACAAATGTGGCATAAAAACTTTCCTTCTTGTAAAGGTGATCTCATGGTAATATTGTGAATCCTCGAATGTCGTGCCAGGCCACTTTTAGATTTGCAGATTAGACCACACATATGAGACAACCTAGCGTTGGCAGGTGTGCTGTAGAACGTCCCTGTCTTTGATTGTGTGATTTCATGTGATTAACAAAACCAGCTTTTGTCAGAAAGTATCTGCCACATACAGTGCCCAAAACACATACTAAAATCATTCGTTGACATCTATGCTGATGACTCGACTATCTATAGCAACACATCAAAGGCCGTAAATGACAGCGTTCTCTCTGATTCTCTCTCCTCAGATCTTGAGCACGTGGTTCAGTGAGGGAAGAGGTGGCTGGTTACCTTTAATGCATCTAAGACCAAGATCCTATCATTACATCATAAACGCTCTGATCCATCTGGCATTTTTTTTTTTTTTTTATTACATTTTCACCCCAAACAAGGCACATTGCCACTTTGGTGTAGGGGGCTACTATCAGGGGAAACATCTACTGGGGCACTATGTAGGGATTAGGGCAGCGAGATGTTGGTTCACGTTGCACTTGAACTTATGCATGTCAGTACAGTTGGGGAAGCGGTGACCTGGAATGGAATTCCAAAGTCTAGCAGTTCTGGGGAAGAAACTACTGGAGTAGAACGATCTTTTACATCTAGGGATCTCTACAGTGTGGGGGTGGGATTTTGCAGCTTGTCGGGTCTGTCGAGGGTGTTCACGTCGTGGGGGCACAAGTGCTTGCAGTTCTTCAGAGCATTCACCATTAAAATACTTGTAGAACAGGCAGAGAGATGCAACGTTTCGACGATGGGACAGAGGCTGAAGTTTTGATGCCAGTTTAGGGCCTATCAGATTTGCGACTCTCTTTTGAACCCTGTCAAGGAGAGAGAGACTAGTAGCCGATGCACCGGCCCAAATATGACAGCATCGATTGAAATGAATGGCTCTTGTCTAGGGAAGGCCCCATGTTTTGATACGTTTTGGCTTTGATCTTCACTCCTGATCTGAAATGGAACACATACATCAAGTCTGTGGCCAAGGTCGCTGGGAAAATAGGGATCCTTCTACTGCTCCAGAGGATATCTCACTAATGATGCAATTCTCTATCTATAAAAGCCAAGTACGTCCAAGGATGGAGAACTGCTGCCACATCTGGGCAGGAGCTGCTAAAAACAGCCTATCCTGCCTTGACAGAGTACAAAATAAACTTCGTGGCTTGGTGGGGGGTGCCCTTTTCTCTTCCCTGCAACCTCTCTCCCACAGAAGAGACGTTGCGAGCCTATCTTTGTTTTATCGTTATTTCCATAGCAAGTGCTCATCTGAGGTGTATTTTCTGATCCCCCCCTCGCCAATCTTTCACGAAAAACACCCGTATAGCTTAAACCACTGTCAATAATTTCCCCCACTCTTTATCCGTGCCTAAATCAAAACATAGATTCCATGAACCAAAGCGTCTTTCTAAGAACTGCACTGTTGTGGAACTCTCTGTCGCTTGCCTGTCCCCAACCCCCCGAATTCAACTTGGATGTCTTTAAGTCCAACACAAACAAATTCCTGATGACCCGCCCCCTTAAGTAATGACACCTTATCAAATCTCCAATATTAACTATTACTACGATACTATCCCAGTGATTACTGTACACACAATAACCCTTATCCCCGAGTGGCTTCTGGGCCTTGATAAGTGGTTATCTCCATGTAAAAAAAAACTTTATTTCCGGTTGCAACTTCTCTCACAGCACACTATCATCCTGCGTTTTTAAAACGCGTTTTAAGCCAGCAAGCTCTACATGCCGCTTTTCAAAAATCTTACAACTTTCTCTGATGGTTTTCCTCCACAGTGATCGATCTTTCGCTTGAGCTTCACCGTTATGTACATCCATCTCAAGTATTTTCAAGTTGTTTTTCAGAGAATCCTTACACTTTTTCCTTGGTTTGTGCTGTGGTCTTTTACCTCCATCTATCTCGCCATAAAATAGTTGTTTAGGAAATCTTTTGTCGTCCATCCTAAGTGTCCATTCCAGCGCATCTGATTTTAAATAAAATACATGCATACATACATGATGATGATTGCAACGTCTTGTCAGACGAGTGCCACTCCCTCAGACATTTAAAATCCATGAGTCCAAATGCCTGAGGGAGTATCTATACAAATATGATGTTACAGAATCTTAGCTTTGTACGACAGCTAAGTCTCTCTCTCGGTTCAAAATGTTGAAATCCAGCAACAAGCAAGAGCAAGATAGCCAGCAACAAATTAAACTGCAGACCAGCTTAATGCAGGTAATGCTCTTCCACTTTATGGTTTTTTAAATCAGAGATTTGCTTCTCCAAGAAGGGTTGCTTTCACCACGGCTTACGGGAGCCCTCTCCACCCCAATACACATATACACACACACAAATATACACGGTGCTAGTTGGCCGTTGACCCAGAAAAAGAGTTCATTCGCCCTTTGGAAGGTCTTGTTTTTAATCCTTCAGGAATAGCCGCCCTCCTCACCAAACAAGTCTGGTGGGGGAACCAGTTTAGTTGCCGGTGACCCGACCATGAGGCAGGTAGTACTGGGTTACATGGTACCAGTAGCACATGACATACATACATGACACATATATACACACACACAAATATACACGGTGCTAGTTGGCCGTTGACCCAGAAAAAGAGTTCATTCGCCCTTTGGAAGGTCTTGTTTTTAATCTTTCAGGGTCTGGTGAGGAGGGCGGCTAGTCTCCCAGAAGGATTTTATATACATACATACATACATACATACATACATACATACATACACACATACATACATACATACATACATACATACATACGTACGTACATACATTTAAACAGGCAGGTGAGATTTATATTACAGATTACGTAAATTTGAAACCTTAAAATAATTTCTAATATTTATTTAAAAACTATAAAATTTATATACACACATATCACATCCTATTCAGGGAGCGAAATAACAAAGTGTCGCTAGCGTATGAAGCAATACTTTGTGTAAAAAAAATAGAGTTTTGGCGTTTGGACAATGTGTAATTATTGTAATTTATATAAAAACGAGTCATAAATTCTAAAAGTCAAAAGGTTTCAGTACAAAACGTTCATAAAATAAGGGAAAGAAATGAAAAAATAAAAAGATGAATAAAAAATTAACGACTAATATCTTGATGATTAAAAATACGATAATATGCGTAAACGCTTACTTTCTTAAGTGGTCTTATGATTTTGACCAGGACTATATATATATATACAATGTACGCAGTACATTATATATATATATATATATATATATATATATATATATATATATATATATATATATATATATATATATATTAGTGATGGATGGTTCCAATATTTTTCCCGATTCCGATAAATTACCGCTTTTGATTCCGACTCTTTATAAATTGCTAAATATTTAACTATAAAAGTGTTCTTGTGTCGGGATTTCTGTAAAAAAAAATCACATCTCAAATATCCCTATATTTTCTCAAAGTAAAAACACACATGTAAGGGGGGTGATCAAAAGGTTTTAGTCTTAATGAAAATTGATATCAATATTTGTTATTTTATTATTACTACAAGCAATGGAAGATCTTTCTTAAACCAAAATCAAATAAAGACTATAATTTAGGGAATCGGTTTTAGCATCGGAAAATAGGCTACGATTTTTCCGATTCCGATACCCCAAAGAGCTGCGATTTTTTCGATTCCCGATTCCGATTAATCGTACCAACACTAATATATATATTGGCAATGGTTTCAACCATTTGTTTGATTAAAAATTCGATATTATGTGTAAACGCTTACTTTCTTAAGTGGTCTTATGATTTTGACCACGACTGTATATACACACACATATATATATATTCTTGTAAATGCGTACACACACACGCACACACACACATATATGTGTGTGTGCGCGCGCGCGTGTGTGTGTACGCATTTACAAGAATCATTTCATGAATTTATAAGTGACAAAATATGCATCTCTATCTAGGCATCATATCGTTAACTTAGCACTTATATTAATCCCCTGCAAATTTATCAATTACAAAAGTAAGCTTAATACAAACACACACATCCACACAGACATACACACATAGACACATACATACACACACACATACACACACACACGTATATATATATATATATATATATATATATATATATATATGGAGAGAGAGAGAGGGGGGGATAGGTTAAAGAGATATAGTAAAAATTAATATATTCCTATATAGGCAAACAATTATCTTATTTCTCTGCGGCCTGTTCCCGGGTAAGGCGTGATCACAGACTAAAATATTAAAAAGAGGATTCGTATAATTTTCTAATCAGTGAGGAAATTCCTGTTTGAATTAATTTTCTATTGTTGTATTAAAGCAAGCACTCTTCTGCTATTTACAACGAAGTTTTCTTACAATCAACTTTTTTTTTGTATATTAAACGTGCGCAGACAGGAAGTACTTAGTGCACACACATTCTTTTGAAATTTTCAATAAAAAAAAATGCGTATAATGCGTTAGATTAATATGCCTCGTATTGAATCGCGATAGGCGTCCGAAAACTTGCAGACAATTAGAAAAATGGGGAATGCCCTTCACCACAAAATAGATTTTATATCCCTATTTTTTTCATTTAAGAGATGCGCCGTCTCATCAGCGCTCAATATCGTAAATATTACAAAGGGGTAAGATTTGATGCACACATAATACTCCAGGGCATAAACGAACGCCCGCCATTTTTTAATACTTTTTACATACAGACATATGTCGGTCTATCACTTCATCGCCTGTCTGGAATACTATGGGTGTGGCAATATATATATATATATATATATATATATATATATATATATATATATATATATATATATATATATATATATATATATATGGGGGGGGGCAAAGATGTCAAGGCGGGACTGATACGTCATCGTTTACAGGATTATGCTTAATTACAGTAGATGAAAATTTTACCACGTTTATTTTACCCGCGGTGTCATCTCGGATTGATGTATGCGATTTTCTTTTTATTTTAATAAATATTACAATCCATTGCATCTGATCTCCTCTCTCTCTCTCTCTCTCTCTCTGTATATATATGTATATATATATATATATATATATATATAAAGCTGAACGTCTGTGTGTGTCTGGTCAAGATTAGGCTCCTATATGTTTGGCTATTATAGAAAACTGATCACATATAATTATAGATGTATCGAGACACAGGAATGGGTATGTACGATCTGGCAGAATGATGATTCCTTAAAATTGTGGGGTCTGCGTATGCGCCTTGTCCACAATGTATGGAAATAAAAAATTTAAAAATAAAAAAAAAACGTTTGCAAATGTTTTTGATATAGATGTACATAATAATACTTTGATAAGTATGTTTTAACTTACATAGGGATGGTATAATCAAAATGAAGGGCCTGCGTTCGCGCCTGGGCTCCATAGAATGGAAATACGCACACACTTTAATAAAGACTTTTCATATCTATCTGCGTAAGTATACTTTGATAATTAGGTTTCAGTTTGAAGAAATATGGTATAATAAAATTATGGGGGTGTTCGTTCGCGCCTGACCTCTATAGAATGGAAATATGTCACAATGTTTAACAAGGTTTTTTAGTATAGATCCATAGAATATTGTGATAAGTGTTTCAGTGTGAACAGGTATGGTATAATAAATTATGGGGTTTATCTATTTTATTTTTACTTTCATCATATTTTGCTTTGGTTTTGGTACCCACAAATTCGAAGCTATCTTTTTACAACCCTTCCTTTTCATAACGTATCATACTTTAATAAATCATAGTTCATTTTTTGTAGGCTGTTTTTGAACCCAGTCAACGACGGTACTTTTGATATGTATATTGATCCGTTTTCGTCTCACTCTCTCTCCCCTTCTCTTTCTCTGTCTCTTTGTCGATTGGCATTTCGCATTATATACACGATGGCGTTTCAAAAAGTAATGCCTCCTGTTTTTATTCCACCCGAATTGATCAGAGGTCAAGGAAAAATTGCATTGCTATGATGACTGAACTTGCGCATTTATCACCTGCAAGTTCTATCTCTCTGTTATAGATAATGACTAAGTGTAGACTCTAAGAAAGCACTGGCTTCCATGGACATTCGTCAGAAGCAGAGATGTGTCATTGGCATCCTAGAAAAAAATGATTGAAAATTCTAAAACACAAAAGCTCGCACATATTAATGGTACCATTCCATGTCTTAGCTCTTTAAATGTCTATTTAGAAAATAGTAGGCTTCACTTTTTGAAGACCCTAATATATATATATATATATATATATATATATATATATATATATATATGTATATATATATATATATATATATATATATATATATATATATATATAAGTAGAATTGTCTATGTGTGTGTTTTGGTGTATACATTTTCTTACGAAACTAATCTGTCAATTTTTATTCTACAAACTCCAAATTTGACACAAGGAGTATTGAGATTAGGGAAAATCTTTTTAATCGATTTGCAGCCAGAAAATTGGCTGTCAATGGGTCAAACGTCAATGATTTGACCTTTAAAAAGTCTACGAAACTCCTCCGCCAATTTTGGGTCGAAACACTTGAAATTGAGGATGTAGGTACTTGGACATGTATCAAACTTCTTAATTTTATTTGAGCCCAAAACAATAAATGTTAAGGGGGTTAAAATTGGGGTCAAAGTTTAAAAAATTTAACCTCTGCCGTCTCTAAGTAATTACTCAGCCAATTTTTGGAGTCAATATTGGCAATTTTACAAAAAGTTTATTCAGACATAAAGTAAACTTTTTAATTCAAATTATGTGAAACTACACATAGTAAATTAGTAATAAAAGCAGTAAAACGACAGAGAACAAATCAATCAATAAGTAGGATGCACAGGAAGAACAACCCTGACGATGGTCACTCGAGACCGAAAACGTTCGGAAAACTAGGGGACTTTATAAGAACTTTGGATCCCACAACAAAAATACTTGTACGAAAACAAGAAAAATTCGAAAGATCATAAAAAGAAGAATGAAGATCCTCTTCAATAAAATATGCGCGAATATATATATATATATATATATATATATATATATATATTAGGTTAAAAATTGATTTTGATTTCAAATGTTTTTTTCAACTGAGTTTTTGTTATGATATCTTTACTTTATATATCATTTTAAAGAGCGTTTTTCGCTCTATCTAATCGCTTAAATTACAATCGTTTTAAAACAGTTACGTCTTCTTTTCAGAACGTTGAATACAAGATAGAAAAAACAAAGCCGCACAATTTTCTGATTTTAATTCAAGCTAGGCCAAAAACCTACTGAAACAGCTCGGGATATCAACGAAGCGTTTTGCCCAGGAACGACTACTGAACGCACAGCACAATGGTGGTTTAAAAAAAATTTGTAGTCCCAACGATGATCTTAAAGATGATGAGCGTAATGGATGAACATTGGATGTTGATATCGATCAATTAGAGCAGCAAATTCACGCGCAACTGTTCGGGAACTTGCTTCTGAATTAACGTATACAACAGTTCCCAACCACTTGAGAGGGATTTGAAATTTAAAAAAAAAAACTTGATAAATTGGTGCCTCCCCAATTGAACGATAACCAAAAGAAACACAGTTATGAATTGTCATCTTCCATTCTTTTTACGCAACAAGTAACAACCTGTTTCTCGACACGGTTGTTACTTGCGACGAAAAGTGTTTTTTTTACGACGACCGGCGATAATCAGCTCAGTCGTTAAACGCCGACGAAGCTCCACAACACGAAGCCAGAGATGCACCAAAAGAAGTCTAATCCATTACAGTTTTTTTTTTTTTTTTTTTTTTTAATGCAGGCGAAACCATTACGGCGTTGAAGTAGTGTCAACAAATGGATTAAATGCATCAGAAACTTCGACAACAACACCCAGCATCAGTCAACAGAAAAGCCCAATACTCGACCGCATGTTGGTATACCGATCATGCAAATTTGATAGACTTGGGCTACGAAACCCTGCCTCATACGCCATAGTCTCCAGACCTCTCACCTACCGACTACCACTTTTTCTAGCATCTCAACCACTTTCTGCCTGAGAAATGTTTCAAAAACTTAAGTGATATCAAAAACGCCTTCAGCAACTTCACGACCACCAGAACGCAATATTTTTACGTTTCTAGCATAAATACACTATTTGCGTTTGCGAAATTGTGTTGATTCTGATGGTATTTTGATCGATAATTATTTTGCTTAAGTCGAGATATGTTCATCTGAAAGTTAATAACCGCAAGAACTTCCTTATAAACTTGATATGTATTTTATCTACCTCGTCCCAAACAAGGTTAGACGCAGGACCACTTGTAGTTTCGAAAATCCAACGCGCTGGAATTAGCACACTCTGTTTTACAAAAATGACCTGGGTAGATCTGTTGGCAATTTTTAGTAGGGGTGCCTCAGGCGATTAGTAATAAAGTAGCCCATTATCAGAAAGGAGGTAAAGCTTAGGATCGTTGACCTCCTAAATGTGAACAAATCATGCATCAGCCGACAGTAACAAATTCACGGACTGATTGAGAGTACGACAAGTCCGATGCCACAATTCAACCGAAACGTGAACATAATCAACGTCGAATCGACGCAAACTTCGGGATTCCATTTTCCACTTGCAACTTACTACTTTTTTACGATTGCAACATTAATCCGAACGGGAAGATAATTAATATGATCGTGTCCAGGTCGATCTTGACTCTCTGAAAGTAGTTTTCATCATTGATGATGATAGGGGCGCTTGAGCATTTTTTCGTTTGCAGACTCTTATCCTCATCTTAATAATGGTTGTTGATTCACCACGTTTCGACCAACTCATCCTCTGTCCTTCTTCAGATGATTATACGTAGCAGGATAGTAATGCTGAGTCCTCCATAGTTGTTGTTGTTTTTGTTGTTGTTGCTTTTGTTGTTGTTTTTGTTGTTGTTGTTGTTGTTTTTGTTGTTGTTTTTGTTGTTGTTGTTTTTGTTGTTGTTGTTTTTTGCTGTTGTTTTTGCTGTTGGTTTTGTTGTTGTTTTTGATGCTGTTGTTTTGTTTTTGTAGATGTTGTTTTTGTTTTTGTTGATGTTGTTTTTGTTTTTGTTGTTGTTGCTTTTGTTTTTGCTGTTGTTGTTTTTTGCTGTTGTTTTTGCTGTTGTTTTTGTTGTTGTTGTTGTTTTGTTGTTGTTTATGTTTTTATTGTTGTTGTTTTTGTTGTTTTTGTTTTTGTTGTTGTTGTTGTTGTTTTTTATTTTTGTTGTTGTTTTTTGTTGTTGTTATTGTTGTTTTTGCTGTTGTTGTTTTTTGTTTTTGTTTCTTGTCTGTTGTTTTTGTTGTTTTTGTTGTTGTTTTTGTTGTTGTTGTTGTAGTTTTTGTTGTTGTTGTTTTTTGTTGTTGTTTTTATTTTTTGCTGTTGTTTTTTTGTCGTTGTTGTTGTTTTTGTCGTTGTTGTTGTTATTGTTGTTGTTTTTGTTGCTGTTATTGTTTTTGTTTTTGTTTTTGTTGTTGCTGTCATCTCACCACGTTTTGATTAACTGATCCTCTGGCCTTCCTGGGTTGGATTGAACACGCTATCTTCAAATAATGCACACCTGGAACCGTAAGCCGTCGCGGTTGATCACCTGAAGAAGACCAGGGGATGAGTGGGTCGAAACATGGTGAAACAGCAACTATAAAGATGGGGATCAGATGTCGCTAAGGATGAATTCACAAATAATGAGGCCTCATCTCAACGGATTAAAAAAAATGAAAACTGGTATTTTTGTTTATTTTTGTTTATTTGTTTATTTTTATTTATTTATTTTATTTTTGTTTTATTTATTTATTTATTGTTTGTTTATTTATTTTTGGTCATTTATTTATTTATTTTATTTATTTATTTTATTTATTTTATTTTTTATTGATTATGTTTGTTTATTTAATTATTTATTTTATTTTTGTTTATTTTTTGTTTATTTATTTATTTATTTATTTTTTTATTATTTTTGTTTATTTATTTATTTTTTATTTATTTATTTGTATTTTTTGTTTATTAATTTATTTTTTGTTTATTTATTCATTTTTTTGTTTATTTATTTATTTAATTATTTTTTATTATTTTGTTTATTTATTTTTTTCGTTATTTATTTATTATTTTTTTATTTATTTATTGTTTACGTTTGTTTGTTTATTTATTCATTCATTTTTTTTATTTTTGTTTTTTTTAATTTATATTTTTGTTTACTTATTTATTTATGTTTTTTTCGTTTATTTTTATTTATTTTATTTATTCTTTATTTATTTATTTATGTTTTTATTTATTTATTTTATTTTATTTATTTAATTTTGCTTCAGTTTGACGCTTGCATCGATATGCAGCTGTTACATAGCGTTTTCTCTGCTGTATGTTTTAGCTTGATTTTCTGTCCATCTTTCTATCTCCTCAACAGATTCCCAACATTACTTATACAAGCGTCAAGTTCATCATACATTTTTAGAATCATTTCACCCTTGATAACTTAGCCTGCCCCAGCAGAGCTGTGACTGCATGAGATAAATCTCAATTCGTGTAATGTTATATTTCCGAAACAAATCGATGTTTGTAAGATTATCATGGGTGAAACCCTATATATTCTAACCAGACTCACGAGGAATGTCCCACAAGTTGTTAACAGCGATTGCTTACTGACAATGACAAAAGATGTTCCCTGGAGTCCTATTTTCATATGTGTATATAGAAAACACTTCTTCCTTTAATTTGTTTTTTTTTTATTTCGGACTATTATCCTCATCTTTTTTTTTCTTTTAGTTGTTGTGCCACGACGTTTCGCCCAACTACTCCTCTGGCCTTCATCAGATGGTAACCGTGAAAGAAACGTCATGAAACAACAATTAAACAAAAAAGATGACGATAAAAATCCGCAATAAAAAATAATAATAATAAATAAATAATATTCATATCAATAATGAATTCCAATTAAATAATATACAGACTTCTTCCTTTATTTCCCTTTTTCTTCTCAGAGAATTAAAACAGAAACGTAATTACTTCGGTTGCTGATCTGAAATTGAAGTCCTTTAAAATTTCCCTAATTGACAATCGTATTAAATTTCCAATAATCGTCTCTGTACTCTTTACATCAATAGCAATTCGATATTCCAACACCTTTTCCTCGTTATCAATCGTGATTGGAACCCCACCTCGGCATTTAAGATCGATTTGTTTTTTTTGGGGTTTTTTTTTTTTTTTTGTCAAATTTCTTTTCTTTTTTCCAATGTCCTTGTAACTTTCCGCTCCTGCTGTCATTTTATTTCCTTCCGATTTGTTACTAGAAATTTTTATTTTATTTATTTTTTTTTTTTTTGTCTCTGCTTCTGTATATGCCTGGTAGGGTCGGGGGGCTTCAATTCTTTTAATTACGTTCACACTTTGGATTAATTTGCTCACTCTACAAATTTCTTATTTTAACTTCTGGATGTTTTTCTTCCTTTTCTTTTCTTTTTCGTCTCTTTCTTTTTTTTTTACTTTTTTCTTTTTCATACGCATTCTTGTCTTTATCCTTCTTTGCTCATCTTTATCTCATTTTAATCAATCCAAACCAACTTTATTCCATATCCATCAACCACTCTTGATTCATATTAGAAATTTTTCGGACGAGTAAATACTATAAATTTCCACTTATATACAAACTAGCCTAGGTGCCCGGCGTTTCCCGGCGTTGCCCGGCGTTGCCCGGCGTTGCCCGGCGTTGCCCGGGTGTTTGGAGGTGTGCGTTGAGCAAAAAAAAAAAAAAAAGGGGAAGTAGGCAGGCAGGCTCGAACCCGTACTGCGAAGGATGTAAAGAACGTGAAAAAAAAAAAAAAAAAAAACGCGACGTCTTTACCCTCCTCGATTATTTGGTGTGGTGTCACTTTATCATGGCACACACACGCAAGAGAAAAAAGGGTAAGGGGAAAGCTGGGGTACAGAGGGTTAACTTATAATTATAGAGTTTCGGTTTTCATTTTTACATTGAATGTTCCTTTTTGTTTTACATCTGTAGCAGTTTCAATATGTCTGGTTTGTGCTTGTAGATCATCTATGTTAATCTCCGCATTCAAAGTTTTTATTTTTATGTTTCAGCCGTTTTCTTTATTGTTATCTGTTGTATCTTCTAAGCGATCCCTCTGATTCCAATTTCTCTCATTCATTTTTCAAAGTTTTTGGGTAGTGTTCCTAGTGCTCCTACTATTAGTGGTGTTATACTAATGTTACTAGAGGGACCTGTGGAAATTCCACAGCGGATATTTTCATATGTTGATGTTGGCATTCTGTGGATGTTCAGCATAAAGGGAGATCCTGCTATTATTATAGTTTGGGGGGGTTGTTAAAACTTCAAAGATATTTATCTAAGCTACCAGGGAGGCCCGGTCGTAAAATACGCTTAAATATGTTTGCATATATTATTATAGAGTCAATTCGATTCTTATAAAGTTGTCATTTATAAAATAAAAAAAATATATCTCTATATAACTTCGGTGCATCAACTTGAATTGAAACCGAAACCAAAACTTATGAAGCAAAATATATATATATATATATATTGATTTCCTTCAGCTATAATCGAAACTGAAACCAAAAGTATTTTACAAGTACAAGTATTTTAATGGTGAGTGCTTTGACGAACTGCAAGCACTTGTGCCCCCCACGACGTGAACACCCTCGACAAACCCGAGAGGCTGATAAATCCCACCCCCACACTGTAAAGATCCCTAGATGTAAAAGGTCTTTCTACTCCAGAAGTTTCTTCCTCAGAACCGGTAGACTCTGGAATTCCATCCCAGGTCCCTGCTTCCCCAACTGTACTGACGTGCAGAAGTTCAAGTGCAACGTGAACCGACATCTTGCTGCCCAAATCCCTGCATAGTATTCTAGTAGTTGTTTCCCCTGATAGTAGCCCCCTACACCAAAGTGGCAATGTGCCTTGGTTGTGGTGAAAATGTAATAAATTTTTTTTTTAAATAAAACTTATGAAAATTTCTAAGTAAAATTATTTATTTTCATAAATAGATGACTTGAGTGGCAGCAACTATAATCGAAACCGAAACCAAAACTCTTAGTAAAATTATTTATTACAAGAAATTGAAAGTCATAACACTGAAACGACAACTACTCGGAAGAAGAAAGATGTAAGAACACGCACGCTATCGTATTAATACAGTATAGTTCCTATAATTTGAACATACGCTTCGTTCAAATTAGAGGATGCTGTTTCAAGTTTCGAGATAAAAAAAATGTGCTGCAGTTAACTTTAATTTTCTAAGAAATAAGATATAGTAAATGAAATTCATTGCTATATGATACTTCAAATATATATTAAGTTGAGTTTACGATATATTGCAAGTAGGAATTGTTAAATATTATTACCAGGAACAAAAACATTGAAAATAAATTAAATCTACTCTTACTTGTTAGGTGTTTATTACCTAAGTTATCATCTACAGAAATCATACATTTATGTAAAATACAGTCTTTTTTAGTTATTCTTTGAATGAGTCTCATTGCAGTTTCTATTTTCCTCGACTCGGACGCTGCCATTGTATTCCGTAAGCGATCACGAAAATCTACAATTTCTTGGTTTTGTAGCTTCTTTATGATTAGATCTCTTCGGAGTGATATTGCTTGCAAAACATAGTTGTAACTAAAGTAACAAGTCCAAATGAGAAGAAGTCCAAATAAGGGGAAGTTCAAATTAAATGAGTTTTACTGTATATAGATTATTATTATTATTATTATTATTATTATTATTATTATTATTATTATTATTATTATTATTATTAGAAAAAGAAGAAGAAAAAAAAGAAGAAGAATGGCCAAAACAAGTTAAATGAAAAAGAAAAAAGTAGGGTTTCCTTTCCACGTACAGACATTGATTCAGCTGACGCAAAGGCCGGTTAGCCATGAAACCTTCGAGGCCACGTTGGACACGGCGAATCCGGGATCTGGCTAATCGAATTTCCTAGAAGGAGAAGCCTTTCTCAGAGAAATTGGCTTTTAGTACTTACAATAAATGCTAAACGTGAGATCTGCCAATTAGGCACAATTTTACAGCCCCTATCCCCCCGTAAGGTAAAGGGTAAAGAAACATGGCGGTCGTTTACCGTCACAAATGTTTGTAGATTTGGGTGGAAACGGAATTCCTGATTGATTTAGAGTAAACGATAAAAACGCTTGTAATTGGCCAATCGAATTGTACGTTATTTCACTCAATCATACGACCGGTAAATCGATTTATCAATCTCAGTGCCTTCAATTGAATTTATGAAGCTTAAACTCTAGCAATGGGCCGATTTGTCTAGATTGATATATATATATATATATATATATATATATATATATATATATATATATATATATATATATATGTAACTCCTATCCCTCCACGTATGCCCCTATCTCTGTCTATCTATCTATCTATCTATCTATCTATCTATCTCTATATATCTATCTATTATTTATAAATCTACCAGGGTCGTTTGCCAGGAATTGAATAGCTTGTTCTGACGCGTGGCGATAACAACAATGGCTGCTTTCTTGGAGCCTCGCACCGTCAATATCTGCAACATATTTTTCTCTCTGTCTTCTTCTCTATTTTTTCTCTCTCTCTCTTTCTCTTTATATATCATCCCACACACAGACACACACAGACACACACGCACACACACACACACATATATATGTATGTATATATATATACATATATATATATATATACATATATATAAAGAATCAAGTAAGGTAACGATTAGGTCAGCTTGACACGCCTCCAAAAGGTGTTTTCAAAACTATTTATTCTTTAACATAAAGAAGGCGTCCTCTTCCAGGGCCACGCATGCGCATTTGTGAAACAGTTGAAAAACAGAAAAAAATCCAATTATTCCCAAGTATATATATATATATATATATATATATATATATATATATATATATATATATATATATATATTCTTTATTATGGGCCCTTTTCCAACCCTTTTCCAGCCCTTTTCCGGAGAAAATCTGATAAAAAAAGTTTTCCATATGTCTGAATATCCTATATATCAAATTTTAAGTTTCTTACTGTCCAGAAGGAGAATTGACTATATGTACGTCAAGCATTTACGATAAAAAATAGTCTATTAACTGACTAGAAACCTATTTATGTTAAAAAAGGGCTGTAGGAATAAGAATAATAGACATTCCCACTACGTTTCGAAGTCAATTTTGTATTCTGTAAAACACGAGACAGTACTCCTAATTGCAACTAAAAATGTATTTTCAGATACATAAGCGGCTTATGCTGGTTCGTTTTAGTTTTTTTTTTGTTCGTTTCTCAAGTAAATTTTTGCGTTAAATTTTGAAATTGAATTTGAAAACGTGAGTTAGTCTCGCGAGTCACTGGGTCTTCGCAACTGATGTGTAAACGTTCACACGTTCAGCGACATCAAACGATGCATTAGGCTTTATTAACAGAAATTAATAAAGAAACGAGTTTAGATTTGGCGCGAAAAGAACTTTAATGGCGCCGAGGGTGTCAAATTGGGCAATGCTACGAACAGCTTCAAAGGAATTCCAATAGAGATGTTTCCTCTTCGAAAGCGATAAAGGAAAAAAGAAAGAAAGAAAATTTGAGAACAGAAAAGAAACAAAATAAAAAAAAAACAGGAAATGGAATATTAAAACTACGCCATAACCGTTCTTTAACTTATTTTTTTTTCGTTCGAATAGGCTTGCTCTTTATAATTGTACGTACAATGAGCCTGAAAGAAGTTTCCAGGCTTTTTTTCTTATAGGAACGTTTATTGATAGTACACATATGAAACTTTAATACCCTTCAAAGTGATCTCCTCTGACTGCAGTGCACTTGTTGTGCCGTTTAAATCACTTCTGAACCCCCCCCCATAGATGCCCTCTTGTGTGAGGGTGTCAATGACCTTCGTCATAGTCTCTTTGATCTCAACAAGTGTCTCATAATAACAGCCTCCAAAGCTTTCCTTGCGCGTAGAAGATAACCAAAAGACACAGAAAGCAAGATATGGAATATACGGAGAGTGAAAAACTGTCTTGATGCCCATCTGTTTTAAATAGAAGTTTCTTTCTGATCCTCTCTGTAAATCCTTGAGAAAAACTTCGTACAAATCTTGTTACATGGAAAAGGGCTGCCCCCTTTCCATATAAATAAGAAGAAGATTAGATAAGTGAAAATGAGATTAGGATAAGGCTAGAATCGAACCCTGTAGGCAAAGTTAAGAAATGGAATGTTAGAAATTTAGTCTATTGTTAAATTCTATTAGAATAGTTAAATATTTTTTATATCGGAAAAAAAAGTTGATTGTCTATTCTTTTAGAAATCGGAATATTAAAAATGTCTGCTAAAAGAATGAACGATGCAAATTAAATTATATTGTTTAAAATAGGTTAGAATTGAGGATTCTTTTGTTTGTTAAAAGTGTGTTTGGACAAACATATGTAAAGTCACGTGAAATTGGCCACGTTTGAAAAACATACATCTGACGTCATGGACAAAGGAAATTTCTCCATATTATGGGTTCGGATTTTAGTCAGTCAGAGTAGACAGTTGAGAGTCAGAGAGAGTTAGTCAGCAAGAGAACCAGTCAGTTGGTCAGTTGATACCTTGGAAGCAAAGGGAGAACATTTAGACTATGTAGATTCAAATTTGAATTCCTGTTCCTGACGTCAACGCCAGTCGATCAGATGAATAAAGAAGTCATCATTATGTTTTGTAAATGTTGTCTTGTGTCACATCCTTCATCACGAACGAAAGGCAATTGTGTTTATCATCTTATAATGAACATTGTAAACCCTTCCAAGTAATGTGTTCCATCGCCTCCATCGCAAGTAATGTCTATAGATGTCCCCCTCTCTCTCTCTCTCTCTAATATATATATATATATATATATATATATATATATATTCTCTCCCTCATCATCTTGAGTCATCCTTCATCACGAACGAAAAGTAATTGTGTTTATCATCTTGTAATGAACATTGTATAACCTTCCAAGTAATGTGTTCCATCGCCTCCATCGCAAGAAATGTCTATAGATGTCCCCCCTCTCTCTCTAATATGTGTAATATATATAAATATCTTCTCTCCCTCATCATCAGTATCTTTATGTCTGTATTACATGAGTCCCATTATATACGCGCCCCAATATGAACTCTGCGTCATCTCCAATATGAAACCCCTGCTACACAACAATCTTCCGCATATTTAGTACAGTTCCAACACTGACACCAAACTGTGCACTTATTGTTTCTATAGACACTCGACGGTCTTTATCTATGAAATTCTTAGTGGCCAATCTAATTATTGTTGTAGCGTTTTATTTGAACCTTAAATCATAAAAATTGGTCGGTCATCTCATAAGATGTATCGCAATAACAAACTGAATTTTAAAGAGTCTACGACAATTTTAAATGCAAGTGCTTAAATAGCCTGGAAAAATATTGAAGGCGACTCGTATGTTCACGAAGGGACTCAAGTGTCAGGTTGTTTTTTGTTTCTGTTTTACGGCATATCAACCCTTTTCAGGTTATTTAATGCCGAATCCAGTGATTTTGGAGAAACATTTTTTTAATAAATAAATAATAATATGTTTTTTTTTTCAAGTTAATTTCTATTTAACCCATAGTTGGGACCCTAACAGGTATTACCACTCCGGGTCAGAGTGGACCTGGGAGCAATGGTCAAGTGTCAGGTTTCGATCTCGGATTGCGTTAGACCAAAGACTTAAATACGGTGCGCGAAGTCTTTTTGTTGTACACTTAGCGTTAGAAGATTAGATTGCATTTCATCTACAAAAATATATTAATTCGGATGTTTCCTAACCTTAATTTTATTTTCTTGGCAATGTGTTTAGAAAAAACAAAAACAGCTATTTATTTGCTTACAGCCAAGGCAAGATGCAACAAAATACACTCTATCCACGACGACAACACATGTGTGCATAATGTTATATACACCCGTATGTAGGATAAAATACAACACCGTACTTGACAAAAAGACGTGGCATACTAGCGCGAGTCCACGACGACAACACTGATGTGTGCATTTCTATATAAACCCCTATCTAAGATAAAATACAATATCTTACTCGACAAAAATACGAGGCACAATAACCTGAGTCCACGACGACAATACATGTGTGTATAACGTTATATACACCCCTATGTAAAATAAAATACAACACTTAACTCGATAAAAAGACGTGGGATACTAGCCCAAATCCACGACGACAACACTGGTGTGTATAATGTTATATATATATCCCTATGTTAGATAAAATACAGAAAAAGACGTGGCACAATAGCCTGAGTCCACGACGACAATACATGTGTGTATAACGTTATATACACCCCTATGTAAAATAAAATACAACATCTAACTTGATAAAAAAAAGACGTGGCACAATAGCCTGAGTCCACGACGACAATACATGTGTGTATAACGTTATATACACCCCTATGTAAAATAAAATACAACATCTAACTTGATAAAAAAAAGACGTGGCACGATAGCCTGAGTCCACGACGACAATACATGTGTGTATAATGTTATATACACCCCTATGTAAAATAAAATACAACACCTAACTTAACAAAAAAAAAAGACGTGGCACAATAGCCTGAGTCCACCACAACACTGGTGTGTATAATGACTATATACCAGTACCTTACGCAAATTAAACATTTCTTTACGTCAACATCGTATTCAGACCAACCTGTCTCCTCATCTCGTCCGTGTAGATTCGCCATAAATAACAATTCCGTAATTTATTTATTTGCTTATTAATAGGAAGTTATGTTTAATTATATTACCTGACGCATCGTGCAAATAGGAAAGGGCGCTGAAATGATAAAAGCGCTATTTATATATCTACACTGACCTCTGGTCACCAAAACGCCACGACCTGTCCACCCTTTAGCCTGTAAGTATCCCCGTCCATTACGATGCACGTCGATCAGGTTACATTCACTCGTCAGGAAATGCTAGCGACACACGTCACCATAAACCCTCAACCACTGACATTATTGCCCGATTTCGCGATTCGATCACCCAACCTTCGTGTCAAGCAACCCGACTGCCATTACTACCACCAAACCATTGCAAGGCTCTTCAGTTGAAGACATCATATTAACATAAGCCAATTACCTCTCATCCGCCTGTGAGATACCGAGTGCATCAGAGAAGGCGCAAGCAGGACGTGAAAGGGGGAAGTACTTGGTGGGCAAGGGTTAGCGGTTCATTATGGTTCCACACGATCCAAACATCAGTGTGAATGGGGAGGGAATTCCGACTGACGTAACTTCGTATATGTCCGGTGCCTATAAAATTAATGTAATTAACTGAGTCATCATCGACCAAAGTTTGCTACTTTGTAGCATAGTTGAAAGAGAGTAGATATATACGTAAGATAAATAAATGAATAAATATATATGTATATATATATACACAAATATATATATATATATATGTATATATATGTATACATATATATAAAATATTACACCTAACTCGACAAAAAGACGTGGCACACACACGCACGCACACGCGCGCACACGCATATATATGTATATCAATATATTTATATTCATATTAATATATATATATATATATATACATCTACGTATATTTATTATTAATAATGTTGTTATTATTGTTAATATTAATATTATTATTTTTTTACTTTATTATTTTATTATTATTGTTATTATTATTATTATTATTTTTATTATTATTGTTGTTGTTGTTGTTGTTGTTGTTGTTGTTAATAAGATTAATAATAATATTAATGGTAATGGTGGCAATTAGGGATAATTTTGTTAAAGTAGTAGGCCTCTCTCATCATAGGTATCTATGTATTATTTTTAATATACATGGTGTATATATATTTCTATGTGCTGGTACTCCTTTATAGTCCTTAAGTGTCATTTACAATTGGATAATTTATTTAAAAATTACTTTACTTTTAATTATTTTAAAGTTCTCCCTTCACATGAATGGAGATGAGCAGCAAGATGTTCGCTTACATTACACTTGAACTTCTGCATATCAGTACAGTTGGGAAAGCAGAATCCCTGAAGAGAGTTCCAAAGGCTTGCAGTTCTGGGGAAGAAACTATTGGAGTAAAAGACTGTTTACGCCTAGGGATCTCTATGTTAACGGGGTGAGACTTAGTTGCATGTCGGGTTTGTCGGGGGTAGTCACGTCGAGGAGGTACAAGTGCCTGTATTTCGTCAGAGCATTCGCCATTAAAGTATTTGTAGAACAGGCAGAGGGATGCAAGATTTCGTCGATGGGACAGAGGCTGTTCAAGACCTAACAGGTTGGCAACTCTCTTTTGAACCCTGTTCAGGAGTGAGAGACAAGCAACAGATTCACCAGTCCAAATGTGAGAACATTACTCCAAACAGGAGCGAATGGTGGCCTTATAGAGGTACAGAATACTTTCAGGCGTAAGTAATTTTCTAGCATGGTAGAGAGAGCCCACATTCTTTGCAGCAGCCTTGGCAATGCTCTCAATGTATCTATTCCAGTCTATGTTCCCTGTACACGTTAGGCTGAGGAGTTTAAAAGAAGAGGAAGACCTCCAATCTGTAGTGGAATGGGGACAAAAGTGGTTGGTCGCATTCAATGCTGCCAAGACTAAACTAGTTTCATTCAATAATTACAAGAAACCCTCTCTACCACCCATAGCAATGGCCAACGACTCTTTATCTGAGAGTCCATCTTTCAAACTCCTTGGCCTAACGTTCACAGGAAACATGAGTTGGAACAATTACATTGAAGGCATTGCCAGGGCCGCTGCAAGAAAGGTAGGCTCTCTCTACCGTGCTAGAAAACTACTAACACCCGAAAGTATCCTGTACCTCTATAAGGCCACCATTCGCCCATGTATGGAGTATTGCTGCCACATCTGGGCTGGTGCATCGGCTACTAGTCTCTCGCTCCTTGACAAGGTTCAAAAGAGAGTCGCAAACCTGATAGGCCCTGAACTGGCATCTAAGCTTCAGCCTCTGTCCCATCGACGAAATGTTGCATCCCTCTGCCTTTTCTACAAGTATTTTAGTGGTGAGTACTCTGACGAACTGCAATCACTTGTGCCCCCACGACGCGAGCACCCTCGACAAACCCGACAGGCTACTAGATCCCACCCCCACACTGTAGAGGTCCCTAGATGTAAAAGATCTTTTTACTCCAATAGTTTCTTCCCCAGAACCGCAAGACTCTGGAATTCCATTCCAGGTCCCTGCTTCCCCAACAGTACTGACAAGCAGAAGTTCAAGTGTAACGTGAACCGACACCTTGCTGCCCAAATCCCTACATAGTACCCCAGTAGTTGTTGCCCCTGAGAGTAGCCCACTACACCAAAGTGGCAATTTGCCTTGTTTGGGGTGAAAATGTAATAAAAAAAAAAAAAAAAGTACTTTCAGGTAATGTGTTCTTGGTGGTAGAGAAAGTTTGAAGGAAACACGCTTAATCTTAGCAGCATTGTATGTGAGCATCCATTTTTGTATTCCACTGCAGATTCTTGATCTACATCAATGATTTCCCAAACACACATACGAAAATCATTCATTGACATCTATGCTGATGATACGAATATCTATGGTAACACATCAAAGGCCGTAAATGACAACGTTCTCTCTGATTCTCTCTCCCCAGATCTCGAGCGCGTGGTTCAGTGGGAGAAGAGGTGGCTGGTTACCTTTAATGCATCTAAGACCAAGCTCCTATCATTACATCATAAACGCTCTGATCCATCTGGCATCGATTGAAATGAATGGCTCTCGTCTAGGGGCAGCCCCATCTTTTGATAAGCTTCTGGGTTTGACCTTTACTCCTGATCTGAAATGGAACACATACATCAAGACTGCGGCCAAGGTCGCTGGGAAAATGGTGGGATCCATCTACCGCTCCAGAAGATTTCTCACTAATGATGCAATTCTCTATCTATATAAA
>NC_136521.1:58702505-58732505 GCF_053919585.1 Euprymna scolopes | reverse complement strand
TCTCTTTATTAGACATGCATATTCATGATGTGTGGAAGGAAGTTGGACACATTTTTTATAGATTAAATTTGATCACTTACATCTATCTATCTATCTATCTATCTATCTGTTTTTTATTTTTATTTTTTATTGTAAAGACACTTGTTAAATGTTCGGATATTTTCTCAAAAGCAAAAGTACTTGAGGGGAAGGGTAATCTATAGATTTTAGTTTTACTGACAGTTTCAAAAATCAAGTATTATTTATTGCTTCAATATTTCAAATAGCACTGTTAGGCTTTGTTTAAAACAAAGTCAAATAAAAAAAAAGATAATTGAAACAATAGGTTTCGGCATCGGAAAATAAGCATAAAATGTTTCGATTTCTTCGATTCTCGATTCTGATTCCAGTATGGATCATCATTATGCTATAGAAAAACGTGTCCATAGATAAAAAAAAATTATGCACGTAAAAATATTTTAAAATATTTAACAAATATTTAAAAAATAACAAAATTATTTACACATTTAATGAATAAAAATAATATACATAATATTTCTATCTTTCTTATATCTATCTATCTATCTATCTATCTATCTATCTATCTACCTCGCTCTCTCTCTCTCTCTCTCTCTATATATATATATATATATATATATATATATATATATATATATATATATATATATGCTAGCAATGAGTGTCCGGCGTTGCCCGGGTGTTTGGAGGTGTATGCTGAGCAAAAAGAAAAAAAAATAAACGGTAATTTTTTAAACTTTGACCCCTATTATGACCTCTTAATATTTATTATTTTGGGCTCAGCTCAAGTTATTAAGTTAGATCCATTTCCAATAAACTAATATTTAAAAGGTCAAGTGTTTAGACTAAAAATTGTCGGGGGAGTTAGTTAGAGTTCTCAAAGGTCAAATCGTTGAACTTTGACGCCTTAACAGTGAAATTTCTGGCCGAAACCCAATCACATCGATTTTCCCAAATCTCAGGTCCCTGTATATCAAACTTCGAGTCTGTAGACTAATATTTGACAGAGTTATTGAGTAGGGAAATGTACACAGACACACACACACACACATACACGTTCACTTTTATATATATATATATATATATATATATATATATATATATATATATATATACATACATATATATATATGTCAGGTTATGTTATATGCTACTGGTACTATGTAACCCAGTACTACCTACCTCATGGTCTGATCCGGCGACTAAAATGGTTCCCCTACCAGACTTGTTTGGTGAGGAGGGTGGTTAATCTCCGTGAAGGATTAAAAACAAGACGTTACAAAGGGTGAATGAACCCTTTTTCTGGGTCAACGGCCAACTAGCACCGTGTGTGTTTGTGTGTATGGATGTGTGTGTGTTTGTATGGGTGTTGGGGTGAAGAGGACTCCCGTAAGCCATGGTGAAGGCAACCTTTCTAGGAGAAGCAAATCTCTGATTTAAAAAAAACTATAACGCGGGAGACCAGTGCCCGCATTAAGCTGGTCTGCAGTTTAACTTGTTGTTGGCTATCTTGCTCTTGCTTGTTGCTGGATCTCAACATTTTGAACCAAGAGAGAGACTTAGCTGTCGTACAAAGCTAAGACTCTATAACATCATCTGTGTATAGATACTCCCTCAGGCATTTGTCTATAAAAATGGTCCTGTGGCGATGGAAAAGCTGTGACGTGTGGAGTTTTGAAATGCTGGAAGCATGTAATAATGGATTTCAATGACCTTCAGTATCATGCCTGCTTGAGCGTGTGATTAAAAAAGAAAAAAGAAAAAAACGTCATTTTTGGGTTCATGGACTTTAAATGTCTGAGGGAGTGGCACTCGTCTGACAAGACGTTGCAATCATCATATATATATATATATATATATATATATATATATATCAACCATCTGATAATTAATACAATAATTAATATAATATATATAAGTATATGTTTCCATCATTCACACTGAGGAAGACCGAAAGATCGGTCGAAAATATGTGCTTTGAAAGAAACATTCTTGTTTTTTTTTTTCAAAAGGCTTTTTGTATTCCTAAACATCAACACATAGGATATGAATTCAGAAAATATATAAACATTCGTTGTATTGCTTTTTTTATTCATACATGTATACATACATACATACATACATACATACATACATACATACATAATACATGCACAGACACAGACACAGACATATATATATATATTTGACTCGTATAAACCAGCATGTTCCATCGAAGATCAGACAAGGGAGGATGGGGTTCGGAGGTCTCCCTCCTTCTGCAGCCTTGGACTCTGCTATTGGCCAGCATTTGGTTGACCACCCGTGCTGTGCCGATAGATATAAAATAGATTGGTTCGAGGTGCTACATAGAGCGGACTCCAAAAACCATTTAAAGATTTTGGAGGCCGTCTCTATCGCGGTGCGTCAACCTTCTTTGTGCCGGCAAAAGGAAACATCAAACGCATTGTGTCTCTTTGGGGAACTTTGAATTTTTTCTCCCGCTTTTTTTTCTCCCTCGTTGTGCCAACATTTTTTAATCGTTTTTTAAACGTAAATAAATTTAATTAATGCCCCCGTACGTTGGCACATTAAATAAGTTCCCCTATAGAACTCTTTATTTTCGTCACAATACTATTTAGATTGCTATCGATTTGCTCCTGAAGAGATGATAGCCGAAAGAGCTCTCGAGAAACTTCCGCCTACTATTTTATTTAAAACCATATATAAATTCTGTACCTCTAAACATTTATATATATATATATATATATATATATATATATGATTAGTTTTTTTGGAAGAAGAAATCCTGCAGAGTGCTCAATTAAAAGCGAAATCCGAAGATATCCAAAAAATAAATCGTATTTATATTTTGTATTTTAGTGTACAGAAAGTTGTTAGATAAGATAAGTCATTGGTACTGTCGGTCTCAAGCCCGATAATTAGGACCGTTTTAGATATCCATATCAAGCTCTCCTCAGCTAATACTTATCTCTAGAGCTCTAGTAGATGAGTATTGGCTGAAGAGAGCTTTATATGGATATCTAAAATGGTCCTAATTATCGGGCTTGAGACCGACGGTACCAATGACTTATCTCATCTAACAACTTTCTGTACACAAAAATACAATATATATATATATATATATATATATATATATATATATATATATATATATATATATATATATATATATAAAATAAAAATTACAATTAAATTTACCAAAATGATCCAAGATGGTAAAATTAAAGTATATTATAAATATTAAAGAATTAATATTTATAAAATTATCTCAGCCAGATGTAAAAGCTCGATAAAACCAAATAGGAAATAGAGCTTATAATATGATCTTTGACTTACTTGTTGTTTCATCAAATACTTCTGCATGCAAAATCCGATCCCGCATTTTGCTAATTCTTACCCTCTGATGAGAAGGAAAGTATTTCTTCGAAACTCCGCGGATTAAGGACTATCCATTTATCTAGTGTTTCCTTTTCAGATTAAATATGTTTTTAACTCATTTCAAAGTGTTTTTTAACATATTTTATTAACTGTTTGCTCATATATATATATATATATATATATATATATATATATATATATATGTATATATATATATATATATATATATATATATATATATATATTCTCTTTAATCGGAGTTTGGACTGAATTAAAAAGTATCTGTTCTAATACTACACTTCACCTTTTCTGTCTTCGGTTAGTGAAGGATCTCACAGGTTCCTCATTGAAAGCAGACATTTTGCCAATCTCTACATGTTTGGGGATGTGTCAATAGGTTGATAGACGGACATACAGAAACATAGACATAGTGATTGATAAACACAATTACACACTACGCACATCAGAACGTGCACGCAAATTCTTGTCCATCGAAACCTATACCCAACAGTTAAACGTACGTCATGAATATGGATGATGTTATTAAATGTCAATTTATTGCGGCAAAATCGGTTAACGTTTCCACGTAATGATTTCTGGTCGGAAAAGTCAAGTTACTTTTTTTTCCAGTGTCGAATAAAATGTAAGGGACAAATAAGGACTGCTCTTGCTAAAAATCGAGACGAGGATTGTTTACGTGTAATTAAAACGTTAAATTCAGACAACCACGGAAGGCAGTAATTGCTCGGATGTCTGTGCAGGAATTTTTTTTTTTTATCGCTATTTATATGTTTAAATTTTTATGGAAATCGTTCCAGACTGACGGAAAAATAACTTTAATATTTTATCTCTTCTATAAAAATGTTTTGTTTTGAATGAAATTATTCTTGTTTCATCTCTTATGAAATATTGTTTGTGTTTTAGAAAGCACTTACTACCTGGTGACAACAACTATGGAAGGCAGTAATTGCAGTGAATGCAGTCAGGAGATTCAGAGTTCCTATCCGCCGCGCTTACCACCTGACGAAGGCCAGAGGAATAGTTGGCCGAAACGTCGTGAAACCACTAATAAAAGATAAGGATAATGTCCGCAATAAATAAAATTAATAAATAATACTCATCTCAATGAATTCCAATTAAATAATATATACCTTTCGGTACGGACTCGACCAGGGAAGATCAGTTAATAAACATGAATTTATAACACCAAAAAAATCCAACCTTGATCGCCCTTTGAGGCTCGTGGTGCAATTGATAGAGACGTTGAATCTCTACGGTTCCAGGTTATGATGGTCTGAAGATAGCGGTTTCAATCCTACCCAAAGCCGGCCAGAGGCTTACTTTGCCAAAAACGTGGTGAGACGACAGCAACTATGGAAGGCAGTAATTCAAGTGAATGCAGTTGGGAGATTCAGAGTTCCTATCCGTCGCGATTACCACCTGACGAAGGCCAGAGGAATAGTTGGCCGAAACGTCGTGAAACAACTAATAAAAGATGAGGATAATAGTCCGCAATAAATAAAATTAACATCTACAAAGGCGCTACTATCGTCCAAGATTGTCACTAACAAGGCAGAGAATCACGCCATAGAACACTATTAGTAGCAATAGCTCATAAGTGAACGCAATATATTCGATGGGATTTTTTTTCCACAGGAATCACCATTTATCAAGACCCGGTGACCACTCGAAGGGTAATGGGTATACATCAGTCAATGTGATTATAGCGTAGTAAACATAAGTAGTGTAATTGGATTACTTAGGGGGACGGTTCATCAAGAACTTGTTTACGTTGGACTTGAAGACAAACAGATTGTAGTCAGTTGGAAAGCAAGCAAACGCAAGAGAGTTTCATAGACGTGCATTTCTAAGGAAGAAACTTTGTTCATGGAATGTACATTTAGGTTAAGACACAGATAAAAAGCGTGAAAAACTCTCGGTAGTGGTATATATATTATTCCTTAATTGGAATTCATTTTTGAGATGAGCATTATATATATTAATTTATTTTTATTTCGGACTACTAGTCTCATCTTTATTAGTTGTTGTTTTTCATCTTTTATTGGATTGTTTATTCACAACGTTTCGGCCAACTAATTCCTCTGGCCTTCGTCAGGTGGTAACCGCGACGGATAGGAACTTCGAATCTCCCAATTGCATTCTCAGCCATCACTGCCATCCGTAGTTGTTGTCGTCTCACCACATTTTCGGTAGTGGTTTTGGCTAGACGAGTGTTTATCGTAAAAGTTTGGCGAGGCGGGGGGGGTATAAGTTGAAGCTCAGACTCGCACCTGCCATGGAAATAACGATGAAGCAGAGAAAGGCTTGCAACCTCTTTTCTGTGGGAAAGAGGTTGCAGGGAAGAGAAAAAGGCATCCCCACTAAGCCACGAAGTCTATTTTGAACTCTATCAAGATAGGACAAGCTGCTTCTAGCAGCTCCCGACCAGATTCGGCAACAGTACTCCATCATTGGCCGTACGTATGTCCTTAACGTTTCCTTGGAGTGGTCTCTAAAATTGGATTTCCCCACGTCTGTAGGAAGGGGGATTGTCGGTCTATTTGAGGTTGTGAGTGTGCAAGGAATTGGTCACGTGCAACTAGGAAGAAAAATGCATGTTCGGCAAGGCATCAATTATCGATTCGAAGTAGTACAGGAAAAGACCCTTGCTGTCTGCGTAATCGATACGCGGTAATTTCAGCTGCGTTGACCCCTACACGCGACAAGTAACAATCAACTAATGGCTGTCCGAATTGCAACCCCTGTTGCTACCTTACAGTGACCCCATGACTGGTCAGTAAAGAAGAGGTCACGGCTTTCAAATGGGCACACCTGGTCTCTGCAACCCGATCGGTTTCCTTTTCGAGCTTAATTGGTTTTTCGCAACAGATGATTCAGAAAGAACACGAAGAAGAGAGCCATGGTTGTGGGTGAACATGTTTCATGAAAGTAAATTGATATTAGTACGCTTGTAAGAAAAGAAAGAAGGAAGAGAAAGAGAAGAAGAAGAAGAAGAAGAAAAAAAAAGAGTGAGATATAAAAAAAAAGAAAAGAAAAGTTAAGAAGAACGTAAAAGAGAAGGTGAGGAAGGAGAGCGAAACTAAATTGAAAGTAAGTAGTCGAAAGAGGGGATGGAAAGAAAGAAAGAAAGAAAGAAAGAGAAGAAGAAAAAGAGGAGAGGAGGAGGACGAGGAAAGTATGATGAATGAAGAGAAGATCCAAATGAAAGATAAAAAAGAGGAAGGAGCAAAAACAAGAAAAAGAAGTAGAAAAATATAAAAAACGAAGACGTAGTAGTAGTAGTAGTAGTAGTAGTAGTAGTAGTAGTAGTAGTAGTAGAAGAAGAAGAAGAAGAAGAAGAAGAAGAAGAAGAAGAAGAAGAATAGGAAAAGATAAGGAAGAAAAAAGAAGAAAAAGATAAAATAGAAAAAGATAAAGAAGAAGAAGATAAAGAAGAAGAAGATAAAGAAGAAGAAGAAGAAAAACAAGAAAGGAAAAGGATGCTGATCAGAAGGAGAGGAAAAAAGAAAACGAAGAAGAGAGATGAGTAAGAAAAACGAAAAGAAATAAAAAGACGAAAAAATAGAAGATCGCGAACACGAAAACGAAGCACGAGGAGGAGAAGGAGATGAAGAAAAAAAAGAAAAGTAATAATGAGGGAGAGAAAGAGAGAGAGAGAGGGGGGGTAGGAGAATGAAAAAAGAAAAAGAAGAGGAAAAGGTGAAAATAATGAACGAAAGCTAATAAAATGTGCAGAAGAAAGTAAAGTCGAGGCGTGAGACGAAATAGATAACGTGTAGAGCAAAGAGGCAAAGGACACGAAAAAGGAAAAGGATGGGGACGAGATGGTGGAGGAGATATAGAAAAATGAAACAATAACAGGAGACAAAAAAAATGATGAGCAACAATGAATTCATGAATGCCGTCAATGCCTGTACCAAACAGAACACCACTTGATGATGATGATGATGATGATGACGACGACGACGACGACGATGATGATGATGATGATGATGATGATGATGATGATGATGATGATGGCATTTATTTATGTTATTGGGACCTACCCATGAACTCCTAATGGTCTCTTTCAACCATTATAAAAAAAAAAACCCTGAGTTGTGGGGGAAATATCGCGACCTGTCGCGAGATTACAAACCGTCTAACAATCGGAAATATTGAAAACCATTCATTTCTAGTGCCACAACAATTACTGAAAATAAAACAATGCATTGGCATAAAGAAAAATACAAACTGTAAGATAAAATATACGCATCACGGAATTATGAAAGCAAACGATTAGCGAAAAGAGTACTATGTATTTTTAAAGCCACCATACACTCATTCATGGTGCATTGTATTGGTGCACTAATAGCTAGTCTACCCTGTTGAACAGAATGCAAAAAAGGGTCATTAATCCCACACTGCCTACCAAGCTCCAGCTTCTGTCCCATCACCGCAATTTAGATTAGATGTACTAATTTATTAGTATTTCTATGAAGTGTTGTCCCACCAATTTACCGCTTTTAGCGAACATTCTACATGACAAACCTAGCAAGCAGCAAAATTCACCCCTTCATTGTAGAGGTCCCTAGCTGCCGAGAAGCGTTCTACTCCAATAGCTTCTAAAATGGGAGCGTTTGCTTTTCAGATTCTCTCCTTACTCCTCGTGTTTTTGTCTGTACGAACCTGTAGAAAATTAAATGTAATGTGAACGAACACCTTGCCGCGCTTAGAATGCCTATTTTAGGAATGAAACTTAAATTATAGTCAGCCTTTACGCATCAGCGGCAATGCACCAGTTTAGGGGTATATTTAAGCAAAAAAAAAAATAATAATAAGATTCCGAATGTAGACGAGAATATTTCTTATTCTGAAAATGATGGACTTAAAGAAGGCCGTATGTTAAATCGGTCAAAGCGTTGTAGATAGAATAACAAATTGAAAACGGTAATCCGAAATATCTACAGTGTTTTTAGAGGCGGCGAACTTTAAACTGCCAACTCTATTCTCTTTAATTGCCGATTTGGCAACTATCGGTTATTTGGAGTTCAGCTTGGTTTGGCAATTCATCTGGAAGCGACTAAAACCTGAACAGCATTTGAAAATTGCAAATGATAGTATCAAATTACTAAGATAAACATCAGATGAACGCATAATTTCGCGAAATGTACCTGTCACCTTGCTATCTCGGTTGTGCGATTTTACCCCCATTAGATTATTTGGCGCTAGTGCACTTACTGATCCAAGCTATTTTTTAAATAGCATTTGCAAGTTTAATTAAAGTGTTTTTATTAATTTTTTTATTAAATTGTAAGGCTAACGTACAGAATAAGTACAAAACACCCTCCCCTCTTTATGTTCAGAATGGCATTCTAAATAATAATTTTATAATTTCAGCACGGATCAGTAAGTGCATTAGTACCGATTATTTTCTTTCACATGTAAAGCCACATGTTTACGCTGATTAACCAGACACAATAGACCATTTGGAAGACAAAATACGATGCGTCTTAGCGATATACAAGCTAATTTAATACGTACAGTTTGTGAAAATTAGATCTTCAGGTCGCGGAGGCATATGGCCGAAATTTTATAGAAGTTATAAATGTTTAAAATTAATCTTTGTAATAAACCACATATTTGTTCTTTGATTTATTTTAATTGAAAGTTTCTCCCATGTAAAATAAAAAACAACAACAAAAATAAACATCATGACATAGCATGAATCTGAAGATGCTATTGTTGGCAATGGGTTTTTTCCGATGCGGCGTCTAGCGTCGGATTCATTAGGAACGAAATAGATCAATTAAAATTATAGATGATGTTCGTTCCTAACGAATCCCACGCTAGACGCGGCATCCCGACTATGTTACCTAGCATCTTCTCTACTCTTCTGATAAGAAGCATTAGGTTTCGAAATGCCTTGGCATAAAGAGTCCCTTTTATCCCTCAACTAATTTTTCGTATTCCCTTATTAAATAAATGAACCAATCTATATCCGCCAATATATAGTTTTTGTGACTTCAGTTCCCATTCCTATTGTTCTACTATAGAAGCTCCAATGATACTTGTTGAGCTTTATATTGTCCAGATAAGACTCCTCTTATAGAATTGACCTCACTCTTTTCTTCTAACGCACTAAGCTATATATATATATATATATACTAGAAAAAGTACCCGTCGTTGACTGGGTTCAAAAACAGCCTACAGAAAATTGACTCTGATTTATTAAAGTATCATAGGTTATGAAAAGGAAGGGTTGTAAAGAGATATCTTTGAATTTGGGGGTATCAAAGCCAAAGCAAAATATGATGAAAGTAAAAATAAAATAGATAAACCCCATAATTTATTATACCATACCTGTTCACACTGAAACACTTATCACAATATTCTGTTGATCTATATTAAAAAACCTTGTTAAACTTTGTGACATATTTCCATTCTATGGAGGTCAGGTGCGAACGAACACCCCATAATTTTATTGTACCATATTTCTTCAAACTGAAACATAGTTATCAAAGTATACTTACGCAGATAGATATGAAAAGTCTTTATTAAAGTTTGTGCCTATTTCCATTCTATGGAGGCCAGGCGCGAACGCAGACCCCACAATTTTATTATACCATCCCTATTTAAGTTAAAACATACTTATCAAAGTATTATTATGTACATCTATACCAAAAACATTTGTAATTTTTTTTTCCGTACTTTGTGTACCAGGCGCGTACGCAGACCCGACAATTTTAATGAATCATCATTATGCCAGATCAAACATACCCATTCCTGTGTCTCGATACATCTTCTATCATTATATGTTATCAGTTTTCTATAATAGTCAACCATATAGGAGCCTATTCGTGACCAGACACACACACAGACGTTCAGCTTTATATTATAGATATAGATCTTTGTGTGCCTATATATAATCTGCATTTTGTTAATCTTTTTGCTATCAATTTCCCGTAACTCTTTTATTTCTGCTTTTACTTACTCTTTCCCTCCTTCTCTTTATTTCCATCACTTTTTCTCTTCGTATATTTTTCTCTCTTTTTCCCTGTACTACGCGTTCCTTTTATCACTCTGCCTTTTTCTACACACACACACACACACACACACACACACACACACACACACACACACATATACCCACATACACACAAAAACTTATATATATACACACACACATACACATATATATATATATCTTTATTTATATATGTATATGTATAGATGTTTGTGTGCATATATATATATATATATATATATATATATATATATATATACATGGTGGTCACCACTTATCAAGGCCCAGAAGCCACTCAGGGATAAGGGTTAATATATATATATATATATATATATATATATATATATATATATATATATAAGCTCAACCACTACTTTTTGTCTCGGCAGCCGTGTTAAACACATATCTTATTTTTCTTTTATAAATATTATTGGAATTTTTCCCCTTTTCCTTGTACATATTTGTTACTTATTCCATTGATTTCGGCCTTTTAGATTATTTTGGACCATCTTCCAATAACGTGATTTCCTTGAATTTTACTTGTTCGAATGGAAATTTAATTAATTTTCTTGAATTTACATTTTTTTTTATTTTACCGTTATTGGATAATTTACCTTTCACCAGACTATCCATTCACGTGTAATCACCTTCTTCTTCACCATATTCCCTCTGCTTCACTTTTTGTTATCAAGTAAGATCTTTGACCTACTTGCAGTTTCATCAAATACTTTTGTATGCAACATCCGATCCCACATTTTGCTAATTCCTACCCTCTCATGAGAAGGAAAGTATTTCTTCGAAACTCCGCGGATTAAGGACTATCCACTTAGTAAGTGTTTCCATTTCAAATTAAATATGTTTTTAACTCTTTTTCAAAGTGTTTTTGTACATGTTTTATTAACTATTTGCTTTTATTTATATATATATATACATATATATATATACATATATATATATATGTAGAGAGAGAGAGAGAGAGAGAGAGAGAGAGAGAGAGAGAAATAAAAAGGAACAAACCGTATTATGTGGTCATCAACGTTTCGTCTTTATTTCGAGACGCATCCGGATGAATAAGATGATGAAATTTTGAATAAAAAACACAGCAACAAACTAGAACAAATCTATATCCCTTAAGGATTGAGGAAGTCTCGAAATAAAGACGAAACGTTGATGAACACATAATACGGTTTATTCCTTTTTATTTTCTCTGTTTTGTCGGAATACTATTTCCATTATTTTCATCATATATATATATATATATATATATATATATATATATATATATATATATTCTGCATTCTTTTAATCTTTTTGCCACCATTCTCCCGTAACTCTTTTATTCCCTGTCTTTTTCTCCTTTTACTTACTTTTTCCTTCCTACTCACCATTTTCATCTCTTTTTCTCCTCGTTTATTCTGCATCACGCACATTTTCTTGGGGACCTTTTCATCTCTTAATCTCTTAGATCCTTGAATTCGCACTTAAAAAACAATTTGTTATGATTTTTCCAGCTTTGTATAATCATTAAGCACCCAGACAAACATACAAACACACACACACACACATGCACACACGCACACACACACTACACACACACCACACACACACACACACTACACACACACACACACATATATATATGAAGAGAACTTGAATACCTATTAAACAATATCCTCGACTATCAAAGATCTCTCTGTACAGGAGTTGGTCAGAACAACCTGGTATGAGGATACGTTTCTGTAAAAGTAAACCCAGACCAATTATTAAAAATCATTTTGTATTCGCGGCCCAAATAAGGTCTCCTCACTATGACTAATTCCCATTAGCTTCTCCCAGTGATGTTGCCTCAAGTAATAACACGCAGCTGGATACTCCACCAGACTAGATAAATTATTGTCTTGGAATCCAGAAAGACCAAGAGACCAAAACGAAAGACATACTACAACATATGAAAATGATTAATTAAGGGGAGGAAATTATGTTCTCAATTTCAGTGTTTAAGACATAAACAAGTTTAATGGAACATTCGATTATCTATGTATCTCATATAGAGTTCAAGTCTTAGGGGTCGTGGGCCCCTTGATTCCTGAGACTTTGACATGTAAAATAAAACAATATATTTATATATATATATATATATATATATGTGTGTGTGTGTGTGTGTGTGTGTGTGTGTGTGTGTGTGTCAGGTCATGTCATATGTTACTGGTACCATGTAACCCAGTACTACCTGCCTCATGGTCGAGTCACCGGCGACAAAACTGGTTCCCCCACCAGACTTTTTTGATGAGGAGGGTGGCTAGTCTCCCTGAAGGATTAAACACAAGACCTCTCAAAGGGCGAATGAACCCTTTTTCGGTGTCAACGGCCAACTAGTATCGTGTGCTTGTGTGTATTATGTGTGTGTTGGGATAGAGAGGACTCCCGTAAGCCGTGGTGAAGGCAGCCTTTCTAGGAGAAGCAAATCTCTTATTTAAAAAAAAACATAAAGCAGGAGACCAGTATCCGTATTAAGCTGGTCTGCAGTTTACCTTGTTGCTGGCTATCTTGCTCTTGCTTGTTGCTGGATCTCAACATTTTGAACCGAGAGAGAGAGAGAGACTTAGCTGTCGTACAAAGCTAAGACTCTGTAACATCATCTCTGTATAGATGCTCACTCAGGCATTTATTTATGAAAATGGTCCTGTGGCGATGGAAGTAATTTTTAGGCTCATGGACTTTAAGTGTCTGAAGGAGTGGCACTCGTCTGACAAGACGTGGCAATCATCATATATATATATATATATATATATATATATTATAATTGTGACATGCTGCATTAATGATTCCAGAAAGGATGAAACACTAGTGTGTGTAGGTATTAAAAATAATTATAGTAATAATTATGTCAGCCCCTTTGAGAACTCGGTTCTTAATGTTGAGCACTCTAGTTGAAGTTAAAAGTCGGCCGCTTAAGCTTACGCGTGCAGATCCTACTCATTAGATAACTATCAACGTTTACATTTCTACTGTATTTCTCGCAATTAACGTTGGCCGTGTTGGTTTGGTCCTTGCTGATGGAGCCTGGGGTGGCTTCGTTGCCAGGTTCGAATCTCCCGACCAGTGATGATTCCCGAAGAGATGAAACACTAGTGTCTGTAAGCATTATATATATATATATATATATATATATATATATATATATATATAGTTCAAAATTCTGTTGAAAATTCAAAGACTCACGTTTCTTTTTTATAACCTTCATTTATTTCCTGGATTTCCCCATAAACCAAGGTTACAAAAAAGAAAACCCGAGTCTTTGAATTTTCAACAAAACTTTGCACTATATATGCTCTGTCCCTATTGAATAGACACATTGAGCTTAACTCAAAATTAACGGTGACTAGTTTTAAAATAACAATCTAGACCCGTTAAACGAAAACGGTATACACTGACAGTAAGACATTTCAAAAACAAACTTTATATATATATATATATATATATATATATATATATATATATATATATATATATATATATATATATGAGTGATTCGATTTCGACGCATGAGCTTTCGCCACAACAAATATGTTGCTCGGAAATCACACATATAATTTATTTATAGTGGTGAAGGCTTTGTGTAGAACCAATCACATTTTTGGTATTACTGGTAACCTTTAGTGGTACAGACGAGTGCCACATTACAGAGTATACAGTAGACCGCAGGGTTTTACTTCAGTTTTCTTCTCCTAGATGCATGTCTCAAAAAAAACTGGGGATGCATCTCTTCCAGTAAATTATTGCGCCCTAGATACCAACCTGGAAATTTTTACAACACAGTGCGGTAAACAGCAATTCTTCTCTTATCGTAAGAAACATAACCTACAGAATAGGAGGACTAAAGTTATAAATAAGGGAAACGAGGATTACGAGGCGTTCGAAAGTAAACCAATGTGCATTTTATAATGTTTGTTTTTTATATAGATAGATTCCGACACAGAAAACAGCATCTGTAACGGGAGGACCAGATTAAGAGGTCCGGAAGTTAGGAAGCTGCGTAAAGTAAACCACTGATGAAATTTCTACCCCCTCACCTTTATCCAGTAAAGTGTGTCCTTTTCCTCTCTCTACATCAATTTTGTCAAAGAATGGCCCTCTTATTAGATGTCATCTACTAATCCCAACATCTGTTGTCTAAGAGACAAAAGCTTACTAATATTTATTTGTTCTATTGACAATTTGATAGTATGTGCTCGATTGAGATAATACAAACTATGGTTCCTCCACAAGGAAAACTCGTCTACCTACAGCAAATGTCCAATGTTAATAATTTTCGTTTTACAAGGTCATATGATGGGGCATTATAACCATGAGTTTCTTTCATTTAACCAAAAGTCTTCTGTGGTGTGCGTTCTTTCAAATACAAAAACCGGATTACTACACGACATTCAACAGGCTCTATTTCACACCTGACTCAGTTCAAACACCTCTAAAACAGAAACCACAATTAGTTCAGAGCTGTAATTTGCCATATAACCCGTAGAGAAATAAATCATTACACATGCAAAATTTCAGCTAGATCAGACAATTGGAAGTGGGTCAGGGGCATTACTTATTGCACGCCCCTCGTATAATCTCTACAAGGAAAACTCGTCTAACTACAACAAATGTCCAATGTTAATAATTTTCTTTTTTTCCTGTGTACCTGCAAGAAAACGGTTCATGTTCATAGTATTAACACAACCAGGACTCAGTGATCCATCCTAAGGCCAACTTTCTTCCTGGTCCTCATCAAGGATATCCTAAATTATATTCTAGGATTATTCGTTGACAGTTATCTAGACAAAACAACCAGCTACAGCAACAAAAAGACCGACAGCGACCAATAACTTCATGGTTCTCTCTCTCTCTCTCTCTCTCTCTCTCTCTCTCTCTCTCTCTCTCTCTCTCTCTTTCTCTCTCTCTCTTTTACGACCTTGTGCACGCGGTACATTGAAAAAACGGATCACTCGTCACGTTTGATGTATCAAAAACCAAACTTCTATCAGTTCACCGCCAGCGCTCTGATACCGACTTGGCCTCAATTGAAATGTATGGAATCACATTCTTAGATCATTCGTCGGCATTATGGAAATGAAAAAATCGTCTTTAGCAACACTTCAAAGGTCTGTAATGACTAAATTCTTTCTGATTCTCTCTCTTCTGACGTTGAACACCTAGTACAATGGGGGGGAGATGGCTAGTTAATTTTAATGTACTCAAAACCAAGCTTATATTTTTTCACCATCAACGACCTAATTCCCACCCACCTCGTCCCAACTGAAATTAACGGCTTTAATTTTCAGGAAGAAACCTGCTTCGACAAGCGTCTTAGTCGAACCTTCACCCCCGACCTGAAATGGAAAACTTATATCCTATCCATTGCCATTGTCGCCAGAAAAATATTTAGATCATCCTACCCCTCTAAAAGTTACCTCACTCTTGACGCAAGCCTCATCCTGCACAAGAGCAAAATACGTCCTAAGATGAAATATCGTCGACACATACGTAGTGAGAGCTTCTAAGAGTACCTCTTTACTGCCTCGACAAGATGCAAAACCTGTTTCGAAATCTAGTAGGTGAAGCCCTCTTCTCCATCCTTTTTTATCTTACTTACCGAAGAGATACATCAAGGCTATTTCTAAATTATCGTTATTTCCATGCCAGAGACCCAACCGAGTTTCTATCTATGGGGCCTTATCTGTGAGACATTCGCAGCAGACACTCCTATAGCTAAAAAAAACTATTAACAATTTACCTTATTATTCATTTGTGACTAAAATCAAACGTAGATTCCATGTGCAAAGTTTATTTCCTTGAACTGACCGTCCTAGCTTAAGTGTGAACTACATGACAGACTAACTGAAGTAGAATAAACAATTTCTTCTTTTATGCAGTGGAGAGATCACTGCATATCAAGGCCCGAAGGCCACTGGAGTACATGGGTTAATGCGACCAAAATATTGTGAGAATGACACTCAGAATCAGAAAGTAGCCCGAAGCATCCAAATACTAGGAATTACCAATCCTCATCTCAAAAATTCAGAAAGCATTTTCATTTTATAAAAAATGTACAGGTTTTAAATAGTATGTTTTTTCGTTACAACTAAGTTAAAACTACCGTATTATTCGGTATGTGAATGTTATATGCAAAATAAGATTTTCATTTGGGTTTAGTGCGCAAGTCTGAAATCACAGATTCGTAGATCCGTCACGCTATTACTGTAAATAGCATTTTCATTGGTTTGTAAAGTTTAGGTTTTTGAATAGTACGTTTGTCTGTCGTTCTTGAATATGATGTCTGGCGTCGTATTGCAATTGCATATCCCATCGTTAAAAGCGTGGATGGAATGGTCGTAAGTTAAAAATACTTGCGCTTGTTTTATTAGCTAATTATTTATTCTCGCTGAAAAATAAACTCGCGGTTCTGGTTCTTCAAAAACAACACAAAAAAAGACATTAAACAAAATGGAACGCTGCGTTCGTCATGGTCGGCTCGTTTGGATACCATTTTATTCATCTTGTTTGGCCAACTATATATTTTTTCAATCCCATGATGCATTGCTGCAGTTGTAAACGATCGTAGCCATTTTGTTTTTCTCTCTTTTTTTAATCATTCAACTAATGTCGAACAGCTACGTCAGAATGGCGTGCCACAAAGTTTAAAGGTTATTAGGGGTATGCACAAGTCAGAGACTTTAGAGAGAAAATAAAAAATAAATTGACGTTTGCTAGTAATGGATGAGACAGAGAATGAATAAAAAACAAACCATTCAGAGTAGAAATTTAAAAAAAATGGAATGGATGATTCTTGTTTCACTGTAGAATGGGCAACGAACAGGAGGGGTAAACTTTTCTGTGTTTATTACGTCACGAGCCCTACGTGAAAACGTAAAAATGTATATCAAACATTTATATTATAATGCTGCGTTATTGGATGTATAAATTTCTAGCTTCCACTGTTCAAATGCTTGCTCAATTATATACACACCTGACAATTCCTTTGTTTTTTGCTAATAATATTACATTGTTCTATTTTATTTTGCGTTGCGCAATTCTAATTTACCGACCTGGAATGCAAACTTTCTTTGTTTTTAGTGATAATTTCAATTCCGGTCATTTTTATGGGACACAAGAATGAAGATAAAAATTCCACCACTTTTATTGGCGTCGCCTCGGCTCAATAGCCATCAATAAGCGAAGATGAAAAATAAGTCAAGGGCAAAAGGAAACCATGGCGAGATTATGCGGAGTGCACACTAGCACTTGGTATACACAAATGGTCAGACGGTTTAGTACTCGACAAGTTTTACGTCCCTTGGATCCGGTGATCTAACGGTTACGGTCAACCTGATTATGCGTATAATAACAATAATATAAAATTCTTTGGCCTTAAACATAGGCGCTTACTACTACGACAATCATATTAATTATATGTGCTATTTTATTGAAAAGTTCTCCTCCTTATCGTCGCTTAAAGTACAATGAAACATGAATTTTCCTAAGGTTTCGGTCGATGTAACTTCCGGCCTTCTTTGTGGGTATATTGTCGAACTCGGGAATGTTTTGGTCAAACTCGCAAGGACCTGGTGCGCAGTGGTTAGAGCACTTAGAAAAACTCAATTGTAAAAGTGATATTTTCCTGAAGGTTTAAGGTTCAGTCCTCACTGTGGGCGACCGAAAAATACAATTGCAAATTACTTCGGATCTTTATCCAGTCATGGCTGACGGAATAAGAGCATGTAACCCCCGTGAAGTAAATAAAGGGCTCCGTTCGAAATTCCGTCCAAATTCCCGAGTTCGACAGAACAATTCCTGGGCTCCACAGAAACACTCCCAAGTTCGACAAGATACACCTAAAGAAGTTTGGAAGTTACATCGACCGAAACGTTGTGAAAATCCTACTCAACTTGTTGAGAACAGTAGTCCGGAGAATCCTTATTGTTTCTTTATGATCCATAACTTGTTTGTAATGTGTCCGTTCTCTCCTTCATCTATTACTAGCTACCGTCATTTTTTTTTTATCATCCAATATTTCTGACTTTGATTATGTGTCAAAGATGATTTTTATCATTTACATTTTGTTCGATTTTATAAATAATAAAATAACACATTTTCGAAATGTATCACGGGAGCTGAGTGATGAGCCTTTGTTCTCATCACCGATTTCGGGTACTTTTGCATCATATCGAGTCGGACAGCTACACGAACTTGAATCGACATCTTCAGGCAAAAGAAGGAAACCTCCTGTAAACGTGAATAAAAGTCCAATTGTAATGTGAACATACATGTTGATGCTCAACTCCCTACATAGTATCCCTACAACGTATGTCCCTGGTAGTAGCCCCCTACAACATCAAAGTGGAACTGTGCCTTGTGTGGGGTGAAAATGTAATTAAAAAAAAAGATGACGGCCATGGGCGGACGCGGGGAAAAATGTTCTGGCATTAAAAGTAGTTTATGTCGTTGTTTTCGTATTACTAACTTAGGAATAATTTCCGTTAGTATTATGCATCTACAATTGAGAAAAAGCACCTATGAAAATATGCAACGTTACACAAGTTTACACACGTAGACCCAACACGTTGTAGCATTCTACGTCGCAAAGAAGACCAAGGCAAAGAATAATTCGAACTCACTGTTTCGTTCAACAACGATATTAATTTCCTAATTCTTTCGCCACGCATGACTTTTCGTTACGGCTGGGCATCTCTCACCTTATCGTCTTCTCTAAGGTGCTCTTTTTTTTCCTTACAGTTACGTAACTTCGCATTTCGTATGCATTTGCATACGCGTGTCCGCGCTCCGTTACAAAGAGTGTCAAAGTTATTGCGAAAGAACGCAAAGCAAAACAGAATGGCCACTGAATTTGATCTGATGTCGTGTTTCTCTGACAACGAAACTCAGATTTTTGAGGTCCTTGATATGACCTTAAACTATATCCGATGGTGAGGTCCAAGCTTGCAGGTTTTGGGGAGTGTGGAGCCATCCCTTAATTTCCATTGCTCCCAGGTCCACTCTGACATGGAGTGGTAGTACTTGTTAGGGTCCCAACTATGGGTTAAATAGAAACTGACTTGAAAAACAAAAAAACAAATACATTCTATTAAAAAGTTTTTCTTCAAAATTACTGGATTCGGCATTAAATAACCTGAAAAGGGTTGATATGCCGTAAAACAAAAACAACCAAACCAATCAGATTTTTGACTCGAAATGATACCTTATTTAATAATAGCGTTATGTCTATGGCCGCGATCTTTATAAATTACCAATAACTTAATGTCGTAGAAAGAGAAAGGATGGACTAGTGATAGATTAAAATAAGAAAGGAAAAAAATATTTTTAAAAAAAGTATCCCTCTCTCACATAGTGAGGATTAAAAACAGAAATGTAGGATATGAAACCCAGCGCCCTCTGCCCTGGGCAGCCTTTTAGGCAATTCCCAGTAGAGACCCCTCCAACAATTAGCAATGAATTAACCCATTTCAAATAGATAATAGTGAAGACTAGGAAGGTCGACGTCATAGAACTAAACACAACCAGATTCACACTGCAGTCCCCAGGGAAATATTATTAGAAGAATGGTCGAAAATGTGTTGAGATTGGTGCCGAAGTACAACCCCAACAGCGCAACTGCAAAATCATGGATATATATATATATATATATATATATATATATATATATATATATATATATATATATATAGAGAGAGAGAGAGAGAGAGAGAGAGAGAGAGAGAGAGAGAGAGGGAGAGGGGCATCCACATACAGCACTGTTTTGCCGTTTCACAGCTCATCAGTGCGCCTAGACAAGCAACTACCTCAAGCCAGGATCGAACCCCAATAGCCCATATGACAGCCGGAGCTTCTAACCCTTGCGCGATACGGCTGCAGCTATGCGGGCAGTGAATTAGCAATGTTTCGACATTGTTCAAATACCTAAGCTCAATTTGTTTACACAAAGAACATCGTTTCATAGTAATTTCTATATAACATCCCAAATCAGTTGTTGCCCTTCACTCCCCCATTTATACACATCTGCTTCTACATGGTCACAAGGGAAGACTATGATAAAAATGTGACTCTATTATATAACTACATTAGAACCCCAGGATATGGCATTAATCTGTTCTATGGTTGGGATTGTGAGATGAAATCGCCATATGGCGAGGCCTAAGCAAAATTTTATACAGTACATATTATAAATTAGTAACAAAATACAGTATAGTATATAATACATATGTATATAATCAAATGATATTATACAAATAACACCGTAAGGCGGGGCAAATACCATAACCAGGGGTTGGAAAATAGATCATATTCCATATCGTAATCTGAAAAAAACCTATCCTGGGGCCACCATATGTATAATTCTTTCTCTGCTGTCAGGAAATACAATTGAAGATAACATTTTACTAGGAAACCAATTTTAGTATTAGTTTCGTAAATATGATGTCTGTCTTATAGCAAGACTCTCTACTCTTCTTTCTCCCATAAATAACAAAGTGAACGGTTGACTTGATTTTGTTGAAAATTATGGAAGTTAAAAAAAAAATAATAATAAAAATGGTAATATGACATTCAGGACAGATCCTCATTCATTCATGTTGAGGTTACCAGTGAGTAAAAACTATACAATTTTAAAACAAATTTCCAATTCAAGTAAAATGGTTACAAGATAAAGATAGCACAGCTTCCAAAGAAAATGAAAGGAAAGAATACAATTTGATAAGTATACTATCTTTAAATTAAATATAATAATTAAATGGATCCTTATTAAATCTAATAACATTTAGTTTATTAATAACCAGCATGGGTACCTGGCGTTGCCCGGTCAGCATGAAGTTCCGTTTGAAACACACCTGCTATACTAAGGATATTAATCATTTTCTATTGTGGGCAACATCGATACCCCACAACAATTTAATATAACAATTTCAATACCCCACAACAATTTGAAAAATAAAACAATGAATAAAAAATATGTAAATGTTATCGCTCAAAAAAGAAAAAGTACCTGATACTCTTTCCACCAGATATTTCGGTAAAAGGAATACAAAGAGAAACTATTCTCCAGATCTCAAGCACGTTTTGTTACCCGTGCGCAGGAGCCCCCCCCCCAAATAATAATAAAAATAAATCAAAACAACTTTTGTTTCAATCCAAATAGCAGCGAGTGCCTGAGCAACCGCAAAAAAAATTTAACTGCGTAGACAAACTCAAACCTGAAACACAAAAGAAGTGAAAAAGATAATTTATAAATGATTTTGCCAACTGTACCACGATGACTTATGACCCTGAAAAAATGATGTTTATAAACATTAACACGTGAGTGACTTGCGAAAAGTTTAAAAACAAAATGGAATTCCTTTCACTGGCTTGTCTTTTTAAAAAAAATTTTGTATTTCTAAAACCACTTTTTCCACTGGCGTTTTTTTTTTTTTTTTTTGTAAATAAAGGAAATTTTCGATTTGTTTTTTTTTTTTTGTTTTTTTTTAGGCTTTTTTGTTTCTAAAAGTGTGGCTTAAGTTTCAATTCTCAGAATGGTTAAAGATTCTGTATAATAGTTTCAAGAATAAAAAAAAAACAAATGAAATCCTTTCAGTTTATTCGTAAGTGTTTTTTTTTTGTTTGAATATTGAAAAAAAAAAAAAATACAAAACATTTTTCTGTCTACACAGAATTATTTTTCACGTTAGAAACTTACTGAGATTACCAAATAATTTTATTTTGTAAAGAGCTTTTTTTTTTGTGTTTTGAAGTTTCCAGGGGAAATAACTTTAGACCTGTTTCTAAAAAATTGATATCGGAAATAATAATTTCAAATAAATTAAATATATTATCAATATAATTGTTATTTAAAGTTGATTAAATAACAATCTTAAAAAGAACACTTAAAACAATTCTCTCGTTAGAAACTATAACCAACATAAAACTATTTAGTAAAATCGATTTTCCTTAAAAATAAGGTTACCTCTTAATCATATATTTTGCAAGAATCATATATATATATATATATATATATATATATATATATATATATATATAAATAAATGAATTAAGTAATGATCCTTTTGTATATATTAATCAAATTGTGAACAAACAGACAGAAATACAAATTTATATATATAGATAATAAAATATCTCCATTCAGTCTTGTAAGAGTGGTTGCACATGTAATTGTGAGGCAAGGGTTGCACAATCTTCCAACCATATCTTCCTTTAGTCGGCACTGCTTGAGTCCAGTGGCAAGGAAAAAGTCGAGGATGACTGGAAACAATGTTGAGATAAGCAGAGAGCACATACAACACCTGGAATTCTCAAATGGTCATCCATTTTAGTACTGACCTAGTCCAATGTTGCTTAACTTCGATGATCTAACGGGAATCGATGTTTCAACGTGAATTATGCTGTATTGGACTGACAAGGTGCTTGAGAGAACACGTCATGTGCACATTTCTCCTCAGTTTCCCTGAGACAACACGATGGCGCCTTGATTGATTGACTGACAGACGCGAAAATTTTGAAAATGGGCAAACAATATAAGCTAAGTTTAATTTAACAAATCCTAATATTACCAAAATGGCAACTGCTTTTTTTTTTTTTTTTCTAAAATTTTGACTAATGTATTTTAACTATATGCGCATATATTGTCTTTAACTCTTTGCTTCCATGCGAGTCGTTTCTTATTACTTTATTTTTTATTTATTTATTCACTTTGTTTGTTTATTTCTCGTTTTGCTTTTACCAACTGTGTATACCTTCTCTTTAAATGTATTTATTTAATGCATTTTAATTACATATGCGTAAAAATGGTCTCTAACACTTAGTCCGACGCGAGCCGTTTTTAAGGTCAGAACTCTACTCGAAAACGAATAGCCTATGCAAGAATATAGAACAGAGCTAGGACCAACTTTCTTTCTACTATAGAAGGCAGAAGATTAACCTAAATAAAAAAATAAAAAAGAATAAAGAATAAAAGGGAAAAAGAAAAAAAAAAAAGTAAAATTACCATACACATGTGCGCACTAAACTATAAATAGATATAAAATCCGGGGAAAGGAAGTGAAGCCGACACACTAAGCAGGGTTCGCTCGCTGACAGACGCGAAAATTTTGAAAATGGGCAAACAATATAAGCTAAGTTTAATTTAACAAATCCTAATATTACCAAAATGGCAACTGCTTTTTTTTTTTTTTTTCTAAAATTTTGACTAATGTATTTTAACTATATGCGCATATATTGTCTTTAACTCTTTGCTTCCATGCGAGTCGTTTCTTATTACTTTATTTTTTATTTATTTATTCACTTTGTTTGTTTATTTCTCGTTTTGCTTTTACCAACTGTGTATACCTTCTCTTTAAATGTATTTATTTAATGCAGTTTAATTACATATGCGTAAAAATGGTCTCTAACACTTAGTCCGACGCGAGCCGTTTTTAAGGTCAGAACTCTACTCGAAAACGAATAGCCTATGCAAGAATATAGAACAGAGCTAGGACCAACTTTCTTTCTACTATAGAAGACAGAAGAACTTTATTTAAGTAGTATACTTAATATATGCAATCACCGTACGCTTGCTTGTATGTAAGTGTCCTCCATGATACCCATACCATACCAAACCACTGCACGTGGCTCATAATTTGACTGGCACTATATTTTTAACTGCAATACACATAATCCCAGCTGTGATACTAGGGCTAATTTTCTGAATAGATGCAACACTCTGCGCCTGAGCTTAATGACTACAATCCCAAATCCCAACGAATTAGCTGTCCCTATAACTGGGAGGGAAAAACCCAATAGCTAGCTACGAAATCCTATACATTTTACCTCCAAGACGATTGCGTTTGTCTTACCTGCATGCATAAAAAAAAAAAAAAATTTCCTCCCTTCTTCAGACTAAACCTTACCTGTAACTCAAAAATCCTAATGGAAATCCATCTCTAAATAAATAACCCCTCTGCTCTTGAACGCTAACAATCTACTCCTTCCAACCTATCCGCCACTAAACTCCCACATTGCTCCGGTGCTCCGCATCTGTAGTTGAATCGCTAACTTCCAGCCCCTAATCCCTCACATGCAAACTGTTTTAATAACCATCACTAAACATCTATACATTTCTACCTCTAAGGCATGCATTACAGCTCATTCCTATCCAGCAAGGGACTTAACAGCCTATGCACACAAAGGCAGGTACTTAACAGCCAAAGTACCCAGAAACAAAGCGATATGCACTACACAACTGTCTCGAGTTTTGCAACGATTAATTACGATATTGAAACGACACTCCTTGTTATGCAAAACGCCCCATGACTCTTACTAAAAAATACCTACAACTCCAACTCTATTCGCACCTACTGAAAACCTGCCCATATATATCTATTCACCTAATTACGCATGACTCAATACTTGCTGTCTTATCCATGCTATATTGCACTTACATCTTAACCCTCCTATCATCTAAAATAGCTCGGGCACAACTCGTAGCTCAATTCTTAATACCTACTCATACTGTAACACTATACTAGACCTAAGCTAACATTAATAAAATAAAAAAAAGGGTACGACTAAAATCACATTATCTCCTCCCTAACAAGCCCTCTTACAAACATAGACGCTTACACTGCATGAACTTCACCCACCCCCTTTATCCATTAACAAGTAAATAGCATGTCCCTAAATCACTTTGAGGAGTGTAACTAATCAGTAGATATAATCCCCAACAAACTAACCCAGTAACACTAACAACGCGGGGTCGCAGAAATACCTGGATTAGAACCTAGGCGCGGAGAAAACCCTCTCAGGGCTGACGGACCCAGTAGATCTTCCCAGATCATCCGTCTAGGAGAAGGAAAACTCTGAAACTAAACCAAAGGGGAGAGAGGCCTCTTCAGTCTTGGATGACAACCTTCCTAGAGCTGGTGACTCAAACAAATTCACCGGTTTGCAAGCCTAAATTGCTTAAGGAGTAGATAGGCTCTGTCTATCGCCCGGCTTCCATACTCCTTCTTTGCCTATTAGTCAAGCGCAGAGACACTATCTCAGTGATTCGACAGAAACACCCAGCGGTAGATCTTGTTTCCTGGCTAGGGCAATGAACGCCGTTCTTCCCCATTCCCAGCATGCCCCACCCCTAAAACTGAACATTTGGGAGTGCTTGAGTATAAGATATGCCTGAGCAGTTAGATTGGGTTGACCTTCTCCTAAAGGGTTGAGGGTACCGGATTGACAGTTCCTGGCTGCTGTTCCCGACTGGTAGTACAGGAGCCCTAACTCTTTGGTAGCGCTTAGAGCGGCTGCTCCATCAACAGTTGAATAATATCGGGTTGTTTGCAGTGCCATGACGCGCATGGAAAGGGACCCTGCACTCATCCCCGGTGGGCTTTCCTGAGGCCACAATCCTAATTGGAGAAAGGTCAGCTGATGGTCTACTTGTGATGCATGTCTGAAGCTCCGCATAACCTCTTGCTTAGCTCCCCCTTACCGAAACTCTTAAAAAAAAATATGACGACAGTACAATCTAAAAATAAGCTTAAACCAGGATTAGGGACAAACAAATTCAACTTGCCTCCTCCCTTGAGGCTCTCATTCACAAATATCCGTGGGCTTAGAACTAACTTAGCTGATGTTGAAGCATTTCTCTTAACAAATACCCCGGATATCTTAGCACTAAGTGAGACTAACCTACACTCCTCCATTCCCTCTAACCACTTTAACATGCCTGGATATCTCCCACTCTGCCGTAAGGACTCTGACAGACATATGCACGGACTTGGAGTTTACATTCGTAATACCCTTCCCTTGACTAGAGAAACAAACCTAGAAACAGATGATCAAGCCTTTATGTGCTTTAGACTAAACGTGCAACACAGTATTAGCTACTATTATTTTCTCTACCGCTCTCCCTCGACTCAGGACTGCTCCATAATAAACAAAGTATCTGACAGCATAGACACGGCACTGTCCCTCGACACTAGCGCACAAATACATGTGTTTGGTGACTTTAATGTCCACCACAAAAACTGGCTTGGATTCTCTACTCGCACAGATGCAGCGGGCAGCACAACCCATAGCTTCGCTATATCTCACTCCCTATCACAAATTGTTACGTTTCCAACCCGTTTCCCTGACCAGGAAGAACAACACGCATCACTTCTAGATCTGTTTTTGACCACAGTTCCCGATGACTGCATAGCGAAGGCCCACAGCCCACTCGGGAACGCTGATCATGCAGTGATAATGGTTGAAATCGCCCTAAACTCTAGACCCAAAACTGAAGAGCCAGTGCTCAAAACAACGAGATATTATAATAAGGCTGACTGGGAAGCCATCAGGGAACTAATTAGAGATGCTCCATGGAAAAATATTTTCTCTCTCCCTGCTGAACAGTGTGCAAACGAGACCACTGACTGGTTCAAAACTGCAATCGAAGCGCATGTTCCCATGCGGAAATTTTATAGTAAGCCCCACTCTCCCCAATGGTTTACGTCGACTTGTGCAACTGCCATTACTCAAAAGCAGCATGCATACCGTAGGTTTAACCGACATAAGTCCAGTTCAAACAGACTGAAGTATATAGAAGCTAGAAATAACGTTAAGAAAGAAATAGCGACAGCTAAGAGAGAATTTACGGAAACCACTAAAAAGCGCATCGAAGCACAAAAACTAGGAACTCGAGACTTCTGGAAAATCTACAACAGTGTAGTAAATAATGGGCAATCGACAATTCCCCCACTAACCAACAATCACGAGGTTGTCTCCTCAGCAACCGACAAGGCTAACATGCTTGCCAGTCGGTTTGCCTCAAACTCCACACTGGACCCTTCCAACCACCCCCTACCTGACTTTCCTATGCGGACAGACGCCACACTAGACGATCTGAAAACCACCCCTGCTCAGGTGCATGCTATCATAAAAAACCTTGACACCTCAAAAGCATGTGGACCCGATCTTATCCCAGCTGTGCTATTAAAAAAGTGCTCAGCCGAAGTAGCTCCAGTTCTCTCCAAACTCTACAACAAATGTCTTAATGAAGCTTGCTTTCCGGGCTGTTGGAAAACTGCTTCTGTTGTACCAGTATTCAAGAATTCTGGTGAAAGGACAGACCCATCAAATTATCGCCCCATTAGCCTCCTTCCACTTTTTGCCAAAATATTTGAGACCATAATTAACCACGCTCTAATCCATCATCTTACAGATGCTAAACTACTGACTGACAAACAATATGGATTTAGACAAGCCCGTTCCACAGCAGACATCCTCACCGTGATCTCTGAACGTATATACCAATCACTGGACAAAGCGGGGGAAGGCAGAGCGGTAGCTCTAGATATATCTAAGGCTTTTGACAGGGTATGGCATGAGGGTCTCCTCAGTAAAATCAGATCATACGGTATCACTGGTAGAATACTTAACATAATTAAATCCTTCTTAGATAAGAGAAAAATCCAGGTAGTCCTCGACGGTCGCACATCTAAACAATATGATATAAATGCGGGAGTGCCCCAGGGTTCTATCCTTGGACCTCTATTGTTCCTGATATTCATAAATGACCTCCCCGACAACATTGCCTCTGAGATGGGTATATATGCTGATGACACTACACTCTATGGCAGACACGACAGGAAGACGAATGAACACATTTCTAAAGAAATGGCAGAAACACTAGAGGAAGACCTCCAATCTGTAGTGGAATGGGGACAAAAGTGGTTGGTCGCGTTCAATGCTGCCAAGACTAAACTAGTTTCATTCAATAATTACAAGAAACCCTCTCTACCACCAATAGCAATGGCCAACGACTCTTTATCTGAGAGTCCATCTTTCAAACTCCTTGGCCTAACGTTCACAGGAAACATGAGTTGGAACAATTACATTGAAGGCATTGCCAGGGCCGCTGCAAGAAAGGTGGGCTCTCTCTACCGTGCTAGAAAACTACTAACACCCGAAAGTATCCTGTACCTCTATAAGGCCACCATTCGCCCATGTATGGAGTATTGCTGCCACATCTGGGCTGGTGCATCTGCTACTAGTCTCTCGCTCCTTGACAAGGTTCAAAAGAGAGTCGCAAATCTGATAGGCCCTGAACTGGCATCTAAGCTTCAGCCTCTGTCCCATCGACGAAATGTTGCATCCCTCTGCCTGTTCTACAAGTATTTTAGTGGTGAATGCTCTGATGAACTGCAATCACTTGTGCCCCCACGACGCGAGCACCCTCGACAAACCCGACAGGCTACTAGATCCCACCCCCACACTGTAGAGGTCCCTAGATGTAAAAGATCTTTTTACTCCAATAGTTTCTTCCCCAGAACCGCAAGACTCTGGAATTCCATTCCAGGTCCCTGCTTCCCCAACAGTACTGACGTGCAGAAGTTCAAGTGTAACGTGAACCGACACCTTGCTGCCCAAATCCCTACATAGTACCCCAGTAGTTGTTGCCCCTGATAGTAGCCCCCTACACCAAAGTGGCAATTTGCCTTGTTTGGGGTGAAAATGTAATAAAAAAAAAAAAAAAAAAAAAAAAATGCTATACCTAAGATAGGGAGCATTATAGTAATCCACATACGGTACTGTTTCGCTGTTTCACAGCTCATCAGTGAAGCTAGACGAGCAACTACCTCAAGCCATGATCGAAACCGAATCGGCCATATGACAGTCGGAGCTTCTAACTTTTACGCTATGCGGCTGCACCTATGCGGGCAGTGAATTAACAATGTTTTGATATATATGTGTGTGTGTGTGTGTGCATGTTTGTGTGCGTGTGTGTGTGTGTGCGATTTAACTATGGGAGGCGGTGATTTTATAGCAATAAATAACATTAAGTTCTTATTTAGAAAGCGCAATAGTAAAGCTATTAATATTGCTCACTCAAAAATTGCAGATAAATCCACCTGGAACTTATATATATATATATATATATATATATATATATATATATATATATAATACTTTTGCAAAATCAAGACAGCAAAATTGAAAAATAAGAATGTCTTCTGGTGTATCTCCTCATGTGTTACAATTGTTTTGTAACCATTTGGACAAATTTAACCAGTATACTATTTTAAAAAAGCCAAAAAATATAGCTACTCTTCAGACACTAAAATACCTTTTATATATATATATATATATATATATATATATATATATATATATATATATATTCATTATTCCAATTTTAAGGGAACAAGTAGTTTGGACTTACCTCGTTCATCCTCATTTTATGTTAGTATGTATGTATGTGTGCGTATCTATGTATGTATGTATGTATGTGTGTATGTATGTATGTGTTCATGTATTATGTATGTATGTATGTATGTATATATGTGTGTATGTATGTATGTATGTATGAATGTGTGCATGTATTATGTACGTATGTGTGTATGTATGTATGTATGTTGTGTACGGCATAATTACGTTGACACACCGCTGCTCGTCTAATCACCGATTAAGCAACGTTGAGCCTGGCTGGTACAATTTTGTTGACCATTTGGGAATTCTAGGCGCTGTATCTACTTTCCGCTTATCTCGGCATTGTTTCCTGTCGTCCACTTGCC
>NC_136521.1:58645005-58697505 GCF_053919585.1 Euprymna scolopes | reverse complement strand
GAGCCTATTATGCTTCACTTTTGAGGAAATTAAGGGAAGCTATCAAAATCACGAGGCGGGGCAAGATCAGCAAAGGTACCCTCCTCCTGCAGGACAACGCTCCGGTTCACAACTCGCATGTCGCCAGATCAGAAGCACGGACGTGTGGTTATTAAATCCTTCCCCACCCTACCTACTCTCTTGACCTTTCACCCTCTTCCCAGCCATGAAGTTGTTTTTAAAAGGAAAGCGTTTCCCAGATGATGCCGCCTTGATTTCTGAAGTCACGTCGTGGTTGGAGGATCAACCTGGGGTGTTCTACAAAAACGGTCTCCAGAGCTACATCAAAAGATGGGAGAAATACATACCTCTGGGTGGTTCTTATTAAGAGAAAGACTAAGAACTGTGCCAAGTTTCGTTGCTCTAACACTATGGGACGTGGGACAGGGGCATTACTTATTGCACGCCCCTCGTATATTTAAAAAAACGCTTTAAAGTAGTATATTATTATTATTATTATTATTATTATTATTATTATTATTATTATTATTTCAATTATGGGTAGTTTATGCACACTTTTTTAAAAATTTTATTTGCGTGTTTTGAGAGCCGCTTCAGGGTAGAGGGACTGTTAGCCGGATGGATTGCATGGCGAGGCGACTGGATGGGATGATGAGCCGTGGAATTGATGGAATTGATGAGCGGGCGAGGACATGCCAATTGTTGCGAGCAGAGACGTTGCGATTAATTACGCCGCCCTTCGTCAGTGTCTGTCACATCAAAGGGATCAGAAAATGAAAATGGATTCCGTTTTACGACAATTATCGTAATCTCACCATCACCCATTGCCACTTATTCAGCCTCCTCCTATCCAGAACACTCCACGTCTCATCAATTTTATTTTTTGTTTGTTTTTATTTATTTATTTATTTATTTTTTTTTTTGTGAGTTTTTTTTTTTATGTGAGCGATTCATTCGTTTATGTTTTCTCGTCCCAGGGTCGCTGGTATTGTAATTTGGAGAGTGCGACCGGACAAAAATGATGAGCAAAATGAACAGCTAGATTAAAATAAAGAAGGAAAAAGTATAAATGAAAAAAGGAAGAGGTAGAATGGGCGATGAGAAGAGAAAAAAGGGGGAGGGAAAGGGAGAAGGAGAAAGAAAGAAAGAAAGAAAGCAATAAAAAGAAAGCGTAAAAAAATACTAAAACTAAAACAAATGGGAATGAAAAGAAAAAATGAAAGAAAAGAAAGAATGGAAAGAAAGAAGGAAAAAAAGAAAGAACGATAAAAAAGAAAGATAAGAAATAAATAAAGAAAGAAAGAAGGAAGGAACAAAAGATTAATCTAAAGACAGAAAAAAATAAAGAAAATAAAGAAAGTAAGGGAGGAAGAAAGGAAAGGAGAGAAGGAAGAGAGGAAAAAATGGAAAGAAAGAAAAGAAAGAAAGAAAGATATGAAGGAAGGAAAGAAAGAAATGAAATAAAAAGGAAAACAAAAAGGGAAAGAAAGGAAGAAAGAAAGGAAATAAACAAAAGGAATGAATGAAAAAAAAGTTAATTGATTTTTTTTAGAAAAGATAGAAATAAAGATAAAGAAAACAACATGAAAGTTATTTATCTTCAACCACGGTGGTATGATGTAACACAAGGGTCGAACAGTTGGATACGAAAAGCCAGAAAAGCGATCTGGCATGTAAAATCTTTCTGGGTAGCCCTGTTCGCATTCTTAGATATAGACGCGCATTATTAGCAATAAGCTAACCCCTTCTCAAAGTGAGAAGGTAAAGCCTGGCAGGACGCACTTTATAGAGCTGGGTAGGTCCAAAGCTGCACGAAGATAATAAAACGAAGTATAAAGTTATTAATATCAGTCGCTGGCAGGATGATTTAACACGATGATCAAAAGGTCGGATTGAAGAGACAGTGCTCTCGAGGAATGAGTTCTATACCCAGTAGATATCTCACTCCTGATGCAATTCTCTACCTATATAAAAACCAGTTACGGCCAACGATGGAGTACTGTTGCCACATCTGGGAAGGAGCTGTTAGAAGCAGCTTATCCTGTCTTGACAGAGTTATAAATAATAGAGGTGGCTAGTTACCTTTAATGCATCTAAAACTAAGCTCCTATCTTTACATCATCAACGCTCTGATACCCATCTAGCATCAATCGAAATGGATGGCTCTCGTCTTGATGAGGTTCCATGTTTTGACAAGCTTCTGGGTTTGATCTTTACTCCTGATCTGAAATTGAACACGTACATCAAGCCTGTTGCCAAGGTCGTTGGGAAAATGGTGGGATCCTTCTACCGCTCCAGAAGATATCTCACTTTATCTATATAAAAGCCAAGTACGTTCAATGATGGAGTACTGCTGCCACATCTGGGAAGGAGCTGCTAAAAACAGCCTATTCTGCCTTGACAGAGTACAAAATAGACTTCGTAGTTCAGTGGGGGATGCCCTTTTCTCTTCTTTGCAACATTAAAAACAAGACCTTCCAAAGGGCGAATGAATCCGTTTTCGGGGTCAACAGCCAACTAGCACCGTGTGTGTTTGTGTGTATGTATGTGTGTTGGGGTGGGGAGGGCTCCCGTAAGCCGTGGTGAAGGCAAGCTTTCTAGGAGAAGCAAATCTCTGATTTAAAAAAAACATAAAGCGGGAGACCAGTACCCGCATTAAGCTGGTCTGCAGTTTAACTTGTTTCTGGCTATCTTGCTTTTGCTTTTGCTGGATCTCAACATTTTTATCTGAGAGAGAGACTTAGCCGTCGTTCAAAGCTAAGACTGTAGCATCATCTGTGTACAGATACTCCCTCAGGCATTTGTCTATTAAAATGGTCCTGTGGCGATGGAAGTCATTTTTGGGCTCATGGACTTTAAGTGTCAGAGGAAGTGGCACTTGTCTGACAAGACCTTGCAGTCATCATGTATGTATTATGTCGTACATAATCATTTGTACGGCATAATCACGTTGACCCACTGGTTCTCATCAGATACTGAAGTTAAGCAACGTTGAGACTAGCTAATGCCAGATGGGTGACAATTTGGGAATTCTAGGCGCTGTATAGGCTTCCAGCTTATCTCGGAATTTATTTCCAGTCGTCCTGAACCTCCACTTGCCAATGATATTCACTAATGTTGACTCAGGAGAGATGTGGCTTGAGATTGCGCAACTCTTGCCACAAATGATTAACGCGCAGGCACCCTTACAGTGGGTGTCCATAGTCTGTCAAGACTGAATGAAACCTTTTTTTTAATGTATGTATCTATGTATGTCTGCCTAAAACTTTCGACAGAGCCAACGGATTTTCAAAAGATTAATATCATTTTGAAGACGACCCTTCGGACGATAAATATCGAAATATTGGCTATAAACATTAATTCATTCATCCTCAACTCGGCACTTTTCTACAGGGAGGGGTCGTTTTTTTTTGTTTTTTTTTTTGTTTTTTTGCCGATATTTTCGAAAGTCATTTCTTTTTTTCGATTGTCTAGGCTTAATTTAATCCTACGTCACTTCCAGCTTGGGCGATCGGTGCAACAGCTAGCGCGTCACTTTTTTTTTTCACTTTCTCTTCCTCCTTCGCGGTACGGGTTCGAGCCTGCCTGCCTACTACCATATTTTTTTTTTTTGCTCAACACGCACATCAAAGCATCCGAGCAACGCCAGGCCCCCAGGCTTGTATAAAAAAAAAATAATACAAAAATAATGAGTAACTTTTTGTCAAGAGCAATGTGCAGTATCTGTTCTTACTACACTTTGTCTATTTTATCCTTGAACAATATAGGAGATATCCATTTCGACTGAAGCTATTGTTATTTTTGTTCCAGTCTAGAGTTCCCCACTTCGGGAAGCTAGATTTTTCCCACATTAAGAACTAGTTTGTGTCTAACTTTGCCCTTGTGGGCAGGCAACTAAATTGAAACACGCTAAATACAAAGAGAAGGGAAAAGAAAGAAAAAGAAAGGGAAGAGAAAAGAAAAGAAGAGAGAAAAAAATGAGGGAGGAAGATATAGAAAATTTGAATTTCACCTGTTACACTTCAAATTACGTCACTTCCGCTTCCTGTAATATCATCCTCCCGACATGATGATTCCATCAAATCATCTCCAACATAAAAGGATCGCTTCCTTTCTAATTCTTTAGAGGCATTTACGATGCGTGACTTGATTAATCACATTAAAAAACCAGTAATATTTCAGTGAATATCATTCAACTTTAAAAAGGTATTCTATAATAGGCAGCACGAAAATCTTGATCATTTCGAGCGACCACTGTTTTCTCCTGGCCTCAAATCTACTGGAGTACTCACCCCTAAAAATGCGTGTTTTACACCTTTTAAGTTTTTTTTTTCTCCAGCGATTGTCATAGTTTAAAGACTTAAGCATGATATAAGCAAAAAAAAAAATTAATGGTAGTGGACCCGTACGAGAGTCCCAACTCCCTAAAAATATGTTTTATACTCAAAAAAAAAAAATTCCGATAATTATCATAGATTATACTTAAGAGTATAAAAGTGCGCTGGGGGACAACCCAAAGACTTACCTTAAAGAAGTTGATTACGAGGAGGTTTAAAAAAGAAAATGCCTTTCGGAATAAACACTCGTAACCTCCCCATGTTAAGAACGGCTTTCGGAATAAACACAAACAGAGCACATTGACCGTCTTCAGGTGGTCCCCCGACTTAAGTATCATATTAGCAGAAAAAATTTTGAAAATAAATAAATTTAATGACTTAAAAAAGGGGGGTTAACTTTCTCGTTATAGCGTTCTACTTCATTGCTACCTGACTTACTGATCATTGCTTTACCGACGTGTCACGTAAAGAGAACGTTATAACGAGAAAGTGAACCCCCTTCTAAAAAGTAATAAATTTATTTTTTTTCAAATTTTTTCCAGCTAATATGATACTTAAGTCTATAATCTACGATAATCGTCGCAATTTTTAAAAAAATTATTTTAAAGTAAAAAACACATTTTTAGGGGGTGGGTACTCTCGTACAGGTCCACCCACCATTATTTTGATGGCTGCTTACCTGTTGACTAAATAATATTTCTTGTTCTGTGCCATTCTAGGGATGATTAACCCTCATAGACATGCCATCTACCTAGTTTAGTTCAGTTCTAATCCGCAGAAGTTCTTCTACCTGGGAATGTCGACATTTTTCTCAAGTCAGAGTGCTCTTCCTTAAAGGCGGTGACTCTCCGATTCCATTTACCAGCACTTGTGTCACATCTTTTTCGCCATAAGAAGTGGAATAAATATAGCTTTCATTAAGGTTATAGTATCCCTATTTATTTGTCTCCCCACGAAGAAAAAAAACAAGACGCTTTTAAATATAGAAACAAAATAAATCGGTTTCTAATATAGAACAACAAGAAAGAAAGAAAGAAAGTTAGTATTTAATATAGAAAAAAATATTTCAACTTATATATATATATACATATATATATATATATATATATATATATATATAAGTTGAAATAATCCCGCTAAAGTATGCCACGAGGTAGGTATGATGCTCTATTAAGAGCCGCTTTTTTTTCTATATTGAATACTATATATCTTTTTCCAGTAAGAATATTAACTGCGTTCATAGTTTTAAAATTACATTAACGACTATAAGACGTCACTAAATTTCCCTCTCTTTAACAGCGTCAGCCCTCCCCCTCCTTTTTGAATTTCCAACGTCTTTTTCCGTTTTTCTGAAATAGAATGGCGTCACACTGTGCACGTGAAACATTTTCAAATATTTTGTACTGGTATTTTTTGTTTCTTAATCTCATTCATCCAGAGGAAGTCTCGAAATAAAGACGACACGTTGATGAATACATAATACGGTTTGTTCCTTTTTATTTCTCTATTTTGTCGGAATACTATTTCCATTATTTTCATCATATATATATATATATATATATATATATATATATATATGACTTGGGTGGCATCAGTTATAATTGAAACTAAAACACACACACACACACACACACACACATATATATATATATGTATATATATATATATATATATATAGTTTTGCTCTCATCACTATATATTAGGTTCAATATAATAATCGATAAAGAATTGTCTCTATGATAATAAATACATAATCTGTATGAACTAAAATATATCTACGCGTATCTTACGACCAGGCAACACCGTGTGGCCTACTAGTATGTGGATACATCTACGTACAAGTACGAGAGTCGTGTTAGTGATTGTGCAAAAGCGAAAATTGCCTATTTGTCCATCTTGGCATAAGTAGTTGAATTGAAATATATGATTTCCCGGTTGTTTTAACGACATCTGTAAAAAGGTTTCGCGGAATCGTCCCCTTCTCTAACTCATGCAAAAGAAAAGGGCAAGGCGTTAAAAACTCGATGATAAATTGTAACCGGGAACTGAAAATCGCGTAGAAGACAAACTGGCTCCGGTTGTAAATGGTATTTGGCGATGTTTTGTTGGTCGTGATAGATTGCCGAGAGGGGGGGGCGCTTGTGCGTTTGATATTTTAGTAGAGTGCGACCCAGCGCCTCTGTGAACTTTATCTGTAGTTGCTTTTCTAGTTTTTATTCACTTTTATTTACTTTTATCTTTTTGCTAATCTACAAAGATAGGTGCTCTCGATATAACTAAGCGAAGAAATAGTAGAAACACTAAGAATATATTTATAAGTACCACTACCCTAGTGAGAGGATAATCTCGTCACTTCCATTCAACCTCTTCCACAGAGAACATACCTTGTTAGCCTCTCTCTAATGCAGTTTTATATTCAAAATATGGGTTCAACAGAGCCCCAATCCCTGCTCATAGTCTTGTAAAACATTTACGGCAAGAACTCGCCTAGATATAACCACAGAAAAGAACTTCATTTAACTCTCCCTCCCCCTCTATTTCTTTCTTTCTTTCTCTTTCTTGCTCTATCTTTCTATGTACAAAAAACCAAATGAAACTTCTATGAACAAAGTATTTTCTAAGAACTTCACATATATGGAAAAGAATTCTACGCTTATTATAGGTAAGAAAAAACTTGATTTTTTTTTAACGATGTCCCAAAAGATTCTACAAATTCTAGAAGATTCTGAAAGATTCTAAAATGTTTTTAAACTGATTAAAACCTGCTTGGGAATAGATTAAACATTCGTTTAGACCAGATTACACACAAACATTTGCATTTTTGCGACAGCTTCTGATCCTTAACATGTTGGTCACAACAAATTGGAAGCGGCTGCTTTTGCTTGTGGAACCATCGCAAGAAAATTGACCTACAAGGCCAACGTGCTTCATCTATTTTGTCAACAACGCCCACTTTCCTAGGCTAAGGAACTCCATCTACTCTTCTCTTGATGGTAAACTCCCAGAATTTTATAGAAAATCTAACAGGCGATACACCTTGCCCAAGGATGGCATGAATTTGTTCAAGACAGTGGGTGAGGGCAGATATCTCTCAGTTCTTTAATGCAAAACGAACTATAATGTTTCAAACGTGTTCTAAAATAGTTGTAACTTAAAGTGCAAAAACCCTTGTAAGATCCATTGATATTTGCGGAATTTATGTAGAATCATCCTTGTGCCTGTTTTCCAAGTATTTTAATGAAATATGTTCTGATGAACTCATTGAATTTGTGCCCCCTCGAAATACATATCCTCGGAAAAATAATCTCACCCCGTTACTATTGAGGTCCATAAATGTCAGAATTTTTCTCCTCTTATGGGTTCTTTCATAGAACGGCTAGGCTCTGGAATTCCCTTCCTGCTACCTGCTTCCCAAATTGTACTGATATGCAGGAGTTCAAATACGACGTAAAGCAGCATCTTTATCTTTCTTACGCATGGTCCCAATTGGTAGCCCTTTACGTCCAAGAGACAATATGCCTTGCTTGAAGTGTATGTGAGTAATTAAAAAAAAGAACAGTACTGACTCTGACAAAGTTATGTGTCCTGATTGATATTTATAGTCACTTCACCAATGTTCCAGTTTTAGAGACTATTAATATCTGTGGAAACGCATCTTATCGCAGTCAACATCCGACTCCATCTATTCCCGAAAATATTTTCGTGGAACTAATGAAATTCAACACTGTCTGTTGAATTGAACTTCAATGGCATCATATACAAGCAAATAAATGGAGTGTCCATGGGTTCTCCTTATGGGACCGGCATTGGGAAATATTTGTGTAGATTTCCACGAAGAAAGTCTAATGCTTGGTTTTCAAGAACCCTAACCCTAACCCTAACCTTAACTTTCGTTACGTTAATGACATTGTTTGTTTGACAACACAACGAAAACGCACGCTTTTTGTATAAGGTTTATGCACGAGTGCACAAAACCCCTAATAAAAGATTATTTTGCAACACAAATGCACAGACTAATTAATTAACACCTCTATTTAGAGCAAAACAACGAAATGGTTTATTTCTAAAAAAAAAGGGGGGAACCGAGTCCGAGGTGATAGAAATAAAAGGAATGGAAAGTTCTAGAATGTTCTCGTGTCGGGAGGCGGAAACTTGAAGTAACCCTAGGTTGTCCAGTGAGGAACTCCAGTTAAGCAGTCACAGCCTGTGGCATTCTGTGGACAAAGAGTGAGAGGAGAGAGGTCTGTCTTCTCTGGTGATCTGAGTTCCTCTGTTGGGGCTGGCTAATTTCTGACAGGAGTAATTAGATCATTAAGGAACATTTTGGATTAATGTGCCCTAATAGCTGACTGGTCAGTGTGTGGCTGCAGCAGTTAACGTTAATCCCCACGAGAACATAGTATGTTATACTGCGCTTTTTTTTTTGTTTTTTTACTCGCCTCTACTCCAAACAAGGCATATCGTCACTTGTGCGAAAGGGGCTACTAATTGGAGCCATGCCTAAGAAAGATTAGCAAGATATTTGTTTACGTTACATTTGAACTCCTGCATATAAATACAGTCAGGGAAGCAGGTAGCAGGAAGGTAATTCCAAAGTCTAGCTGTTCTAGCGAAAAAGCTATTAGAGTAGAAAGCTTTGCTGCATTTAGGGACCTCAACAGTGAAAGTAGGTGGTTTTGCAGCTAAGAGGGTTCGTCGGGGAAATGTACGTCGAGGGAACACAAATGAAATGAGTTCATCAGAACACATTCCATTAAAATACTTGTAAAACAGGCGCAGAGATAAAATATAGCGGTGGTTGGACAGAGGTCTCAGCCTAGCTAACAAAGTAGGACTTATTAGATTGGAGACGTAGTTTAACAACATATATCCAAGCCTTAAGTTTTCGTTTGACAAAGAAGCTAATTTTAGTTATCCATTTTTAGATAGACTAGTTTCAATCTATCGTAAACCTTTACATACTCTGGGGACTCTTTTTGTATAACACAATAAAAATTCAATTCAATTAACAGCCTTATCCAATGATTTGTTTCATGACCGGACTGGATGACAAAATTAAATTTACTACTAATTAGCCTGGGTGCCCGGCGTTGCCCGCGTGTTTGGAGGTGTGTATTGAGAAAAAAAAAATGGTAGTAGGCAGGCAGGCTCGAACCTGTGACGCGAAGATGGAAAAGAAAGTGAAAGAAAATCTGACGTCTTAGTCAATGTCTTCATGACGCGACCGGAAGTCAAAAGCGTTGAAATTAACTGAAGTCAATCAAACGGTGACAATGACTTGCTAAAATGTCGGCGACAAATATCGACTCCTCCTTGTAAAAAACAGCCGAGTTTACGGTGAAGGAATTAATGTTTTGGGCCAACTTTTTCGATGTTTGTAGTCCGAGACGACGAGCTTCAAAATGATATCGATTTTTTTTTCAGGATCCGTCGTCTCTGTTAACAATTGATAAATTAAGTACTCTAACCATTGCGTCTTTCATCTAAAAAATTCAGAAAGCTCATAGACGTTTTTGTCCACATAAATTAATATACGATGATATAATTTTATGTGTAAATTTTCAGTATTTACTTCAACAGTGCTCAATACATAGGTAGAACAAGGTAGTAAGTTATGAATATATATATATATATATATATATATATATAAATTAAGCTACACTGAACATTCTGCGTTTCATTCTCGTGAGAATTCTACAGGCTTATACAAACAGTTGTGCTAATTGTGCTTATATATATATATACGCACATGCTATTGGATTTTCTAGTTAGCCAATCAGCTTCCTAGTTGTCACGGCGCCCATTCTAATCAGCGAATGCGCGGGCACTTACAAGACAAAGACACAGTTGACCTTTGGTTCACGACTTCTGTTTTTGTGTTCAGGAGAAGGGTAGATGTAGTTAGATATGTTATTTTGTGTTTAGAGTGCGTATATATAAACGCACGATAACCACAACTTTACGCGTAAGTCTGCCGATTTTTCACGAAAAGAAAACGCGGAACATTCTGTGTAGCTTAATTGCCATATATATATTCATAACTTTATATATATATATGTATATATATATATAAGTTAACGCGTCTGTGTATCTGTGTATCTGTGTGTCTGTGTACATTTCCCTACGCAATAACTCTGTCAATTTTAAGTCTACAGACTCGAAATTTGATATACAGGGTACTGAGATTTGGGAAAATTGATGTGATCGGTTTTCGGCAAGAAATGTGGCTGTTAAGAGGTCTAATTTCAACGATTTTACTTTTGAGAACTCTACCAAACTCTTGCGACAATTTTGGGTCTAGGCACTTGAAATTTTAGATATAGCTTCCTTAGACATGCATCTAACTTAATAACTCTATTTGAGCCCAAAACAATAAATGTTAAGGGGTCAAAGCTAAAAACAGTGACCGTTTTTTCTTTTTTTTTTTTTTGCCCAGCATACACCTCCAAACATCCGGGCAACTCCGGGCAAGTATATATAAAAAAGTGAACGTGTCTGTATGTCTGTTTGTCTATGTATCTGTGTACATTTTTCTTCGCAATAACTTACTGTTAATTTACAGTCTACAGACTTGAAATTTGATATACAGGGTATTGAGATTTGGCTGTTAAGGGGTCAAAGTTAAACGATTTGACATTTGAGAACTCTATCAAACTCCTCCGACAATTTGGTGTATAAACACTGGAAATTTTAGATGTAGGTTTCTTGGACACGTACCTAACTTAATAACTCGATTTGAGCCCAAAACAATAAATTTTAAGGGGACATAATTGGAGTCAAAGTTTTAAAAAATTGACCGTTTTTTGTTTGTTTTTTCTTTTTTTTTGCTCAGCATACACCTCCAAACACCCGAGCAACGCCGGGCACCCATGCTATATACATATATATATATATATATATATATATATATATATATATATATATATATATATATATATATATATATATATATATTCTTTCTTTTTTTAGTAAGCAGTACTATTTTATATAATCTTACAGATTTTTAAAATAAATTCTATAGTATTCTAACGGTGCCCAGAAAACTCGTCCCGGGAAAACTCGTCTCCGGAAAACCCGTACCCGGAAAATTCGTACCCGGAGCACTCGTACCCTCCCCTTTTTTACTAAGTAGGAAAACTGGTTCCTTATTGAATAAATATTGATTGAAAACACATTTTATTACCGTTCTTGAAGGAGATATTGTTTTTAAAAGAGACTATGCACGCCCATAATATTGTTAAAAATTATTTTTAACGCTTGCTTAAAAAAAAAATAAACTTGATTACGGAGTTAAGATACGAAAAACGAAACCAAATATTTATTTAAAAAATACTCTAGTTTTAACACTTTTTGTGTCATTACGAAACAAAAATAAAGATAGAAAACACGTATTATCAAAGAAAGCAATTATTTTCTTTAGAAGAATTAATTCACTTTAAATAATTCTTGTGTTATTACAAAACAAAAAAGAAAACACGGTCTTTTGTAATTTTGGTATCGCGCTGAAATAATAACATTATTATTTCGAAAGCCATTCTTAACATCGGGAGGGTAGGGTATCGTTTAAAAGTTATTGCGTGGGCACTTGTGCAGTACTTAAAAAATATACAAATTTATTTTCTTTTGGAGGTGGGGGAGGCTCGTTTAAAACTACAGGGTGCGGCATAAATAACGCCCTTTTATATCTTATTATATTTATGTATATTTTCTTTAACTAATTCTTAAACATTTATTTTTTTTCAGGTATTTTTTAAACCATGAGATTAACAATTGAACAGAGAGTAAAAGCAATACAATTGTATTATCAAAATAATAATAATGGTGCTAAAACTGCAAGATTGTTATCAGATGAATATGACATCCCAAGAGTGCAAAGCCGAAATATCAAAAGCTTGATTAAAAAATTTGAATCCACAGGAAGTGTAAGGGATGCTCAAAGATCCGGAAGGCCAGTTGTTGCAACGAGCTTAGAAAAGTCCAATGAACTACAAGAATCGTTGCTGCATACTCCTCAAAAATCCAGTAGACGTCTTTCTACAGAGTTAGCAATCAGTGCTAGGAGTGTTCGCAGAATATTGAAGAAGCTAAAGATGAGACCTTACATTCCACGTGTTCTTCAAAGTTTGCATGATGGAGATGAAGATAGACGATTACAATTTTGTGAAATCTTTTTGAATAAAGTTAATGAAGATATAACTTTCCTTGAAAAAATATGGTGGTCAGATGAAGCAACCTTTAAGTTAAATGGGCATATCAATCGCCATAATTGTGTGTATTGGAGTAATGAGAATCCTCATATCATCTTGGAAAAGGATGTTAATTCGCCAGGAGTAACAGTTTGGGCTGCCATTTCTTGTATGGGATTAATAGGGCCAATATTCTTCGAGGGTACTGTGAATCAAAATAATTATTTGCATATGCTTCAAACGGAATTTTGGCCAAGAGTTGAAAATCAGACTGATATTTTTTTTCAACAGGATGGGGCTCCACCACATTATGGGTTAAGAGTTAGGGAATGGTTAAATGAAAATTTTGAAGATAGGTGGATAGGACGAAGGGGACCAATTGAATGGCCATCACGATCTCCAGACTTAACGCCACCAGACTTTTTTTTGTGGGGTATATTGAAAGATAAAGTTTACAATCTTAAGCCGAAAACAATTCAGGAATTAAAAAATGCAATTTCAGATAAATTTCATGAAATTACCATTGAAGAGTGTAAAAAAGTTTGTAAAAGTGTCGCTGGTAGAGTTCAAAATTGTATGGAACATGATGGAGAACATTTTGAACATCTGAGTTAAATTTTAAAGTTAATAAAGTTGGTATCCTTTTTTTCATTAAATTTATTTTGATTTTATTTTATTGACTAATTTTGTTCCCAAAAATCGTTTTTTTAGTTCAGAAGATCATTACTATAAAGATCACCAATGTGGATATTGAATTAGATATTTAATAAATTTGAGATATACCTTTTACTTTTATTTATATTTAAATTGCATTCATATTATAAAGAAAAAAAGTATATTAAGAAAGGGCGTTATTTATGCCGCACCCTGTATATCTATCTCAGTATTTTCTTTAATTTTCGGACATTTTTTGTTACAAATTATTTACAAAGTAATGTCGAGTCTGACATTACTTGTTATTTCTTTTTAATTAAATAAACTCTTTAAAATAAGTTTAAACATCAAAAACTTACAAAGCAAGGTAGAAAACGAAAACTTAGAAAAATAAATTAATTTTTTTTAAACAATAAACATGTAAAAATATGTTTTTAAATATTATTGGATGTGCGTTATTACCTAAAATTATACTAATTTATTTTCTTTTGGATATGGGGGGGGGGGTTGAAAACTATATCTACCTTAACATTTTCTTTAATTTTCTATTTTTGAGCAATTATCCTCCTAAGACGTGATCCTCTTATGTCGGACATGTTTTGTTCATAAGAAACACTCGACATTACATTTTTTTAACTAAATAAACTCTTTAAAATAAGTTGAAAGACCAAAAACTTTCAAAGCTAGGTAGAAAACGAAAACTTAGAAAAATTAATTTAATTTTTTTAAAACAACAGTAAACAAGTAAAAATATTTTAAAAAAATATTATGGGATGTGTATTCTCTTTTAAAGATAATATCTTCTTCAAGAACGGTCATAAAATGTGTTTTCAATCGATATTTATTCAATAGGGAACGAGTTTTCCGGGGTCGAGTTTTCCGGGTACGAGTTTTCTGGAGACGAGTTTTCCGGAGACGAGTTTTCCGGTGACGAGTTTTCCTAAATTCATTTTAACATAACCGCGTCATAACATCGTTTACACACTGATTCCCGTTAAATCACCGAAGTTAAGTCACGTTGATCTTGCTCCGTACTTAAATAGGTTACCATTTGATAATCTCCAGTTCTGTATGTGCTCTTAACCTGGAGATAGACAGGCGCCGCGTCCCGCGAGCCTACCTTTACCCAAGAAACCTTGCACAAAATAATGCAGCACAGGGGCGGGGTTTTATGACAGTGGAGTCGAATATGTAAAAATAAAAATAAGAAATACATCACGGAATTTTATATTCCATGGCCTCGTCGACAAATACCTCTGCTATACCCATTGAGCGAAGTCCACGAGTGTGGGCTCCTAGCCATTGATATTTCTTGGTAGCCGCCTTCCATTTTAAAGTTCGCTGAAGACCCGTCTCCTTTCTTTGACATTTTCGAGTCTTGGCCTCTGATGGACGCGCCGACTGAAGATTCGACTGGCGCCATCTGCCAGATAAACACAAATAACAGATGTGAGCGGCGCAAAAAGAAAGGGAAATAATGGAATGAAAGGTTGAAATTTACTGTTTCGCCTTTTAAACTTTAGAACGGGTAATCTATGTACGTCTCCCAATTCCGGTTTTAATCAAGTTTAGACTGTGTAAGTGTCGTAACCTGTAGAAACATCTATTTTTAGATGCTTCTGCTGGGCGGTCGGTCACGCGCCAGTTTGAAATTGCATTTAATTTGTACTCCCACGCTTAAGTTTGACAGCATTTGTTTAAGTTTTAAATGGGATTCATACACTCGTCCACCTATCTATAGTCGAGGGTCTGTCAGTCTATTTTTGCGTCGTACCCTAGTGTTGTGTAGTGGGGGTTTCATATTTAAGAGATGACGCTGAGTTCATATTAAAAGAGATATGACGGGGACATTCATATTGAAGAGAGACACCGGGAGCATATATATAATAATGAGGGGGAAAGGCATTTATACAGTTCTGTGAATTCTTCTGATCTTGAGCGCGTGGTGCAGTGGGGAAAGAGGTGGCTGGTTACCTTTAATGCATCTAAGACCAAGCTCCTATCTCTACATTATAAACGCTCTGATCACCATCTGGCATCAATTGAAATGGATGGCTCTAATCTAGGGGAGGCCCCATGTTTTGATAAGCTTCTGGGTTTGACCTTTACTCCTGATCTTAAATGGAACACATACATCAAGTCTGTGGCCAAGGTCGCTGGGAAAATGGTGGGATCCTTCTATCGCTCCAGAAGATATATCACTAATGATGCAATTCTCTATCTATATAAGAGCCAAGTACGTTCAAAGATGGAGTACTGCTGCCACATCCGGGCGGGAGCTGCTAAAAACAGCCTATCCTGCCTTGACGGAGTACAAAATAGACTTCGTGGCTTGGTTGGGGATGCCCTTTTCTCTACCCTGAAATCTCTTTCCCACAGAAGAGACGTAGCGAGACTGTCGTTGTTCTATCGTTATTTCCATGGCAAGTGCTCGTCTGAGCTCCATTCTCTGGTCCCCCCTCGCCAATCTTTCACGAAAAACACCCGACTAGCTGAAACCACCGTCAATAATTTTCCCCACTCCTTATCTGTGCCTAAATTAAAACGTAGATTCCATGAACAAAGCTTCTTTCTTAGAACTGGATTCCTGTGGATCTCTGTTCCGCTTGTCTGTTTCCCTCGTGACTTCAACCACGATGTCTTCAAGTCCAACACAAACAAATTCCTGATGAACCGCCCCCCGTAAGTAATGATACCTTACCAATTCTCCAATACTATTGCTACACTATCCCTTTGATTACTGTACTCACAATAACCCTTATCCCCGAGTGGCGATTGGGCCTTGATGTGTAGTGAACTCCATGTAAAAAAATCTATATTCGCGAGGGTTATAGGGTAATATATGCACAGTTCTCATATTTCTTATAACACCTATTAGAGAGGAGGAGGAGATACATTTCTTGTAAGAGTTGCATAAAGTTCATATTAAGATGATTAACACATTACCTTCAATTTGTGGAATGATGGCACGAAGACAACAGTTACAAAAATCGATTGTGATTCTTTATTTCATTGGACCGGTCAAATGATGATGACGTCAGGAATTCAAATTTGTTCTACATAGTTTAATCTTTCTACCCCTTCGCCTCTAAGGGGGCCCTCCTCTGACCATGTTAGCTCTTTCCGCCCGACTCTGCTGACTGCTTGAACTCGACTGCCCGACTGCCCTAATCTGACTAATTCTATCTCCTATATTGAAAATTCCCTTTTTGCTATGACGTCAGATTTGTGGTTCCAAAACGTGACCAACTCACGTGTCTAAGCACACGTTTGTCCAAAACACACTTCTGCAAACAAAGAATTCTCAACTAACCTATTTTTTAACCTAACCTATATTTTTAACAATATATTTTTAATCTGTATTGTTCATTCATTTTAGCTGACATTTTTAATTCAGTTTCCATAAAAGAACGAATAATCAATTCTTTTTACAATATAAATAATATCGAACTATTTCCAATAGAATTTAACAATAGTTAAATTCTAACATTCCACTTCTTAACCTAGCTTACAAGGTTCGAGTCTTGGCTTATCCTAATCTCATTTTCACTTATCTAATGTTCTTATTTACATGGAAAGGGGCAGTCTTTCCTGTAACACTAGTTCGAAATAGCTAAAACTAAACGCGTATTCCATGAACAAATGTTCTTCCCTAAAAAATCCCGAATGTGAAAACATATTACGTTGAGAAGAAAAGTTCTTTCATAATTTTAAATTTTGATTTCAAATATGTGTATTTTCAAATAAGTTTTCGTAATAATATATTTGCTTTATATATCATTTTAAATAGCGTTTTTCGCTCTATCTAATCGTTTCAATTACAATCATTTTAAAACAAGCATCTCTTCCTTTCAGAATGTTGATAACAAGATGGAAAACAAAAAAGAAAATTCGGATAATTTTTCTATTCCAGTTCAAGCTAGACCGAAAAGCTACTGAAACAGCTCGTGATATCAACGAAGCTTTTGGCACAGGAACCACTACTAAACATGCAGAACAATAGTGGTTTAAGAAATTTCATGGCAGCGACGAGAGTCTGGAAGATGATGAGCCTAGTTATAGGTCATCAGATGTTTACAATGATCAATTAAGAGCCTTAGATGAAGCCAATCCTCGCACAACTCATCGAGAACTTGAATAAGACGTAACGTATACGACGATTTCCAACCACTTTAGAACGATTGGAAAGACCGGAAAACTTGATAAATGGGTGCTTAACGAATTAAACGACAACCAAAAGAAACGTCGTTATGAAGTATGTTCCCTTCTTTACGCAACAAGAACGACGCGTATCTTGATCGCATTGCCACTTGTAACGAAAAGTGGATTCTTTACAACAACCGGTGATGCTCAGCTCAGTGGTTGGACGCCATTGTAACTTTATTGCATTTCCTGGCCCCAAGGCTGTACCAAAAGAAGGTCATGCTGACTCTTTGGTTATCTATGACCAGTCTCATTTATTACAATTTTTCGAATGCAAGCGAAACAATTACGGCTGACAAATACTGTCAACGAATGATGAAATCCAGCAGAAATTTCAACAACAACATCCAGCGTTAGTAAAGAGCAAAGACTCAATTCTCCTCTCCGACAATGCCCGACCGCACGTTGCTAAACCTCCAGAAGTTGGACGAATTGGGTTTATCCTCTTTACTGTCCGGACTTCTCACCTACCAACTACCACTTTTTTTAAAAATCTCGACAACTTACTGCGTGTGTAATGTTTAAAAAACGTAAGCGATATCAGAAACGCCCTCAATGACTTCATCGCAACCAGAACGCAAGATTGCTACGGTTTTGGCATAAGTACACTTGTTTTGCGTTGTCAAAAGTTTGTTAATTCTGATGGTGCTTATTTCGATCAATAATGTTTTGTTTGAGCCAAAATATGTTCATCCGAATTTAAAAGTTTAAAATCACAAGTACTTTCTTGTCAACCGGGTGTACCGCACAGCTCATTCCCATCTGACTGCAACATGGTCTTTTCCAACCTAATATAAACAAGTTATGGTTGAGCCGTCTTCTTAAATAATTAAATTCTACCTAATTTCCACATTATTAATCTTTGCGGTGTTATCTCAACAACCACATAACACACATAAACCTCTATCCTCGAGTGGACTTCTGGCCTTGATAAGCACTAACCCCTTTTTACAAAGTACCATTCTCTTTCATCTTCCATGCTTTGGTTTGATTAGAATTTTCTTTGGTTTGGCGAGCTTGAATTTTAAATAGTTTTTATAGTTTCCCTTGCTTAAGTTTTAAACGGCATTTCTTTGGTCCCCCATGCTTATGTTGGAAGTAAATTTTAAAATTTGAATTGTCTGTGTTCGACCATACCGAAGCTGCCCTAACCCTAGGGGAGTTGAAGCAGCTTCATCCGAAGGAGAAACTTTAATCGCTGAAATAATAACGTCCGAAAGCCATTCTTAACATTGGGAGGGGGTATCGTTTGGATTTTTTCAAGTAAAATAGGTTGTTTGTTTTTTCGAACAAATAAATAATTTAAATGAAACATTTTTTTAATTAAAGCAATTCTTAAGAGCCAACAACAAATTAGTAATTAAAATGTTTTTTGACCGGGAAGCGCCATCTGGCGACAGTTTAGTGAAATGCTCCAAGAAAAGTTGGTCGCTGTCCTCATACTGCGCAAGTGCCTTTTGTTGTGTCGTGTACACAAAAAGTGTTAAAAGTTCGGTACTTCAGGGGGGGAACGTGGACCCAGCTTAAACGGTGTTTTTATTTAATGATGGCTCCCTCAAAGCGTTTTCTTTTACTTTCTTCGACTTTATTTTTAATCGTGCGTGTATTTATTTATTTTTTATTTTATTTTTTTTTTATTTGGCTAAATTTGATTCATACTTTTATTCTGTGCTTGTTTTTATTTTATTTTATTTTTTTATTATTTTCTCTACTGAATATTATTTTTTGTTAAATTATTTTTTCATACAAATTCAAATAATGCTTTTGCCCCTCCCGATTTCCGGTCTGAAATAGTATCTTCAAAAAGTTTTCATGATTAAATTAACCAAAGAAAACCTTTTGCGCATGTCCTTTGAGGGAGCTATTATTAAATAAAAACACCGTTCCCCGTGAAGTACCAAATTATCTAAATAAAATATTTGTTTGATTATTGTATAATACAAGAAGTGTTTTCTTTCCATGTTTTATTTTGTTTGTTTCGTAATAGCACAAGAAATATTAAAAACTAAAGTAATTTTTTATATGGTTTCGTTTTTCGTGTCTTCTGTTCGGTTTCGTTACATAATCAATCGTATCCAATTCCGGTAGCTTGATGTTTTTTTCGAGCAGTGATCTTGGACATTACCTAAAAATATACAAATTTATTTTCTTTTGGAAGATGGGTTGGGCTCCTTTTAAAACTGTATCTACCTCAGTATTCTCTTTAATTTTCTATTTTTGAGCTATTATCGAGACTCCTAATATGTGATTATTTCATGTCGTACATTTGTTCTTCAAAAGTAATACTCGACATCACGTGTGTTTTTTAATAAATAAACACTTTAAAATAAGGTGAACTACTAAAAACTTATTAAGCTAGGTAGAAAACGAACACTTAGAAAAATCAGTAAACAGTAAACAAGTAAAAATATTTTTTAAAAATATTATGGGATGTGCATTCTCTTTTAAAGACAATATCTTCTTCAAGAACGGTCATAAAGTGACCAGTTTTCCTACCGAGAAAAAAGGGGCGAGTTTTCCGAGTACGGGTTTTCCGGGTACAGGTTTTCCGGGCAAACGTTTTCCAGAGATGCGTTTTCCGGCAACGAGTGTGCTTACATTCATAGACATGTATGTGTGTGTGTGTGTGTGTGTGTGTGTGTGCGTGTATGTAGCGCGTATGCGCATGAGCGTGCGCGTGCGTGGGTGTGTGTATTGTAGGATATGACTTTTTAATCATATTTCTTTCTTTATGTATACCAATTATTTTTGCTCAGAAGCTCAATGTTTGTTAAATATAATAGCAGAGCTTATATATAAATGAATAACAGTATAGCGACATTTCAAGATCCAAACTATTTATTTGTCTTACAAACCAACATTAGAATATGATATAAAAATGCCACCTAAACAAAAACGCGATGCTGCCTGAGTAAATCTTGACCTGCAGCCCACGAAGTCACAGGTGACTTTGTAACTATATTTGCATTTCCCAACTGGCAATAATTATATCTTCCTGCATTGATAATTGCGTATGCATAAAATACTAGTGTCTGTTGGCATAAAAATAATTATTAATATTTACTTAAAAAGCATTCTCATTAGATGGCTGACGAGAGCTGAACATTATTTACGTGTTATCATTAACGGTTTCCCGTTGTGTTGCTTGAAACCAACGGTACCAATGTTTTTCTGAACTTCTGTATAATTAATAAACAAATATTTAACTCTTATATTGAAAAAGTTTTTCTTTGTAATCGAGCACTTTGTCGGAACTTTTTCCCCAAAATACAGTAAACAAATATATATATATATATATATATATATATATATATATATATATATATATATATATATATATATATTAGTGTTATGACGATTGCTTGGATTCGGTATCGGAATCGGAAAAATTGATGCTTATTTTGCGATGCCAAAACGATTCTTTTAATTTTCTTCTTTTGTTTTATCTTGTTTAAACCAAAATCTTCTATTTCTGTTAATAATGATAAAATAATAAATATTGACAGAGTAGTTTGGTAGGGAAATGTACAAACACAGACATACAGACATACACAGACATTTTTTTTCTTTTATAGATATACTAGCAGTTCAGAGAAAAGTTGGTTAGGACCGCAGAGGTCAAATTTTCTTTAACTTTGACCCCAATTTTGACCCCTTACCATTTACTATTTTCGGCTCAAATCAAGTTAAAATGTTTGACCCATGTCCACGTAATCTACATCTAAAATTGTTAAGACCCAAAATTGACAGAGGAGTTTTGTAGAATTTTCCAATGTCAACTTTTTCAACCTTGACCTCTTGGCAGTGAAACATTCGCCCAAAAACTGATTAAAAAGCTTGCTGCTTGTCTGAATCCCCTTTATATAAAATTTCAAATGTTTAGACACAAAATTGGCTTAATAGTTTCTTATAGACCGTAAATGTAAATTCTTTTGACCTTAGACCCCTTTTCAGCTAAATCTTCGGCCAAAAATCCATTAAAAAGCTTACCCTATGCCTGAATACACTTTATGTAAAATTTCAAATATTTAGACCAAGAATTGGCTGAGTAATTTGGTAGAGACCGCAGAGATCTTTTTTTTTTTTAACTTTGACCCCAAATTTGATTTCTTAGCATTTATTGTTTGGGGCTTAAATCTAAATATAAAGTTTGATCCATGTCCAAAGAACCTATATCTAAACGTTAAAGTGTTTAGACCCAAAATCAAAGGTCAAATCGTGGAACTTTGACCCCTTAACAGCCTTATTTCTGACCGAAAACCGATCAAAAAGACTTTTCCCAAATCTCAATACTCCTTATGTCAAATTTCGAGTCTGTAGACCGAAAATTGACAGAGTTATTGTGTAGGGAAATGTACACACGCAGACACACAGACAGGCAGATATTTTCACTTTTATAGATATAAAGATCTATTCTTTTTTACCATTTTTTGGGCCCTGTCGGTGGAGCATTAGAATACGCCGACTGTCCCCCTGCAGAGGATAAAAGTCCCTCAATGGGGGTCCTGGATATGACCTTAAACTATATCCAGTGGTGAGGGCCCCAGCTTGTGGGCTTTGGGGAGTGTGGAGCCACCCTTTAATTACCATTGCTCCCAGGTCCACTCCGACCCGGAGTGGTAGTACCTGTTAGGGTCCCAACTATGGGTTAAATAGAAACCGACGTGAAAACAACAAATATATTCTATTAAGATAAAATTCCTAAATCTTTGGATTCGGCATTAAATAACCCGAAAAGGGTTGATATGCCGTAAAACAAAAACAACCAACCATATTTTTTTGTCAGCAGATCCTTGTTTTATCTATTTTCTTCTTAGTTTCTATTATTTCTTTTCCTTTCTTCTTTTCCTTCTCTTTATTCTTTTTCTTTTATCTTTCTCATATTCTAGTTGCCTTCTTTTTTCCTTCTTTTTTTCTTTCTTCGACTACGCTTCTCTACTCTCTCTCTCTCTCTTTCTTTCTCTCTCTCTCTCGCACTCTCCCTTTCTTTGCCAATTCACCTTTTTTTTTCATGTACCCTAGAGAAACTCACAAGAAGAAAATCTTTAACGAACCATTCTTTGCAATCGTATGGCAGATACAAAGACAAATTCCAGACGCAGATACGACCGAATATACTCAGCCTGCCATTTTCTTTCGTCATCCACCAGGCGTCAGTTTATTCGCCCGCCCATTGTTAGGTTCAATTGAACGACCCCAGAACAGATAACGCCCAAAGTAGAAAGTTCTGCTAAAACTCACTCTTTTACAAATAAAATTTACAAATAGTTTTATATTCAGTTATTCGAAGAATGGTGCTGGTCAAGTTGTTAACGGCTCAGACCGATGACTTGGGTGTTCTTAGTTCGAATCTAGTTCGTTTTACAAAAAAACTTTTACTTAGGATATTAGCAGTCTTTACGTGGTCTTTCCTGTAACTATCTAATGCCTTTCTAGAAAGAGTTCTCATTATAAAAATATAGAAGAATCAATGCCAACTATGAAATCTTCGGTTTTATACGATACTAGATTACCCGTGATCCGTTAGGTCAGTATGTTATATAAGCTATGGAATTCATGTATAAGCGTGACACTTGTGACGTAAAGAAAATAGGGATTTTGACATAACAGACACATTTCTATGAAAGTATATTAAAATGAAAAAGAATATGAGTCGTTCTGTTTATTATAATTGATTATTTTTTAAAACAATTTTTACAGTTACTGAATTATAAGTCGTTGACCATACTTATAGGTAAATTTGCACTGAACAGATACCATAATACTTATTATGGTTAAATTCAAATTTTGATATATCTGCTTTGTTTATATCGTTCATTTCTGTATCACGTTTCAGTTATTTTAAAACCCACTCTTCCCATGTTAAATAATAGTTTCGAAATAATAACGTTAATATTTCAGCGTCCCAATGGTTCTTTTGTTTTTTGTTTATTTTAAACCCCACTCTTCCCATGTTAAATAATAATTTCGAAATAATAACGTTAATATTTCAGCGTCCTAATTGTTCTTTTTCTTTTTGTTCGCGATTAAATTATCCAAATAAACAATTGTTAATACTGTCTGCTTTTTTTTACAGCGTTCATTTCTGTATTACGTTTAAGTTATTTTAAACCCTACTCTTCTCATGTTAAATAATAATTTCGAATAACGTTAATATTTCAGTGCGCAGGTCATGCGCGCATGCGCAACCCGATGTCGTAAACTGGAAAGTGGGTTACATACATCGTTACAAGGTTATTTGAATTTTATAATTATATAGATAATGATGATTGGGCTGGTACCCGGAAAACTCGTCCATTTTTGTTAGGTAGGAAAACTAGTCCATTATTGAATAAATATGGACTGAAAACACCTGACAGTACTTGAAGGAGATATTCTTTTGAAAAGAGAATCCACCCATGATATTTTTTAAATGGTTTGACAAGTTTACTGTTGAGTTTAAAAAATATAAAATTGTTTTTTCTAAGTGTCCATTTTCTACCTAGCTTTGTAAGTTTTTAGTGATTTTACTTATTTTAAAGGGTTTATTAAATTAAAAAAACAAGTGGTGTCGAGCGTTACTTTAAAACACAAAAATGGTCCGACATTAAACGGTCATATCTTGGGAGTCTCGATAATAGCTCCAAATTAGAAAATTAAAGAAAATACTGAGGTAGATATCATTTTTAAAAGACCTCCCCCTTCAAAGAAAATAAATTTTAATATTTGTAAATATAATTTATGGTGGGGAAATTTTTTTTAAAACTACATCTCCCTCAAAAACAATACAATAAACAACAAAAAACTGAAATGAATAATAACGGTAGTAGTTTTTTTAAACAATCAGTTTGTGCATTTGGTATTAGTAAAAAAAGAAATGGTAATTTTTTACATAAGGTCCATCTTCACAATTTACTTTCAAATGACGACTATTAGTGGTTTTCGACTATGCTGAATAAGAAAATTTCATTTAAATTTTGCAGAGACAAGTAGTTTTCGAGATATAAAGAACTGTACTACTCACTGTAATTCAATGGCGACCAGGTTTGTATGCGCGCGTCAACTCACCGTTCACATTCGAAATGTCAATATTCATAGGTTATCGGGAATGCTGACAACGAATATCACAGTTAAATTCGGGGCAAACTCCCTCCCCCCCAAAAAAGGGTGTCAATTCCGGAAGCGTTCATAACAAGGAGAGGTTGGGGGAGGGGTATTCCGAAAGGCGTTCTTAACATGGGAACGTTGGGGGTGTCTATTCCGAAAGCCGTTCTTAACATAGGAAGGTTGGCGGTGTCTATTCCAAAAGCCGTTTTTAACATGGGAAGGTTGGGGTGTCTATACCGAAACTCGTTCTTAACATGGGACGGTTGGGGGTGTCTATTCCGAAAGCCGATTTTAACATGGGAAGGTTGGGCGGTGTCTATTCCGAAAGCCGTTCTTTATATGGGAAGGTTGGCGGTGTCTATTCCGAAAGCCGTTCTTTATATGGGAAGGTTGGGGGGTGTCTATTCCGAAAGCCGTTATTAGCATGGGATGGATGGGGGTGTCTATTCCGAAAGCCGTTCTTAACATGGGAAGATTGGGGATGTCTAAACATTGGTACAAATGTCAACTTTATTGGTTTATCCTGGAAAACTGACTGAGTTTTAAAACGTAATGGAAAGGATTTGTACGTCGAAAATGTTAAACATCGAAATTTGAAATTCTCCCATACTGGAATCTTGTCCCACTTTTAATACGAGGTAGAGTACATCCAACCTGACATGATCAAAAAATGCTGCGATTGTTTGCTATCAGTTGCTATCACGTTGACACATCGGTTCCCGCTGGATCACTGAAGTTAAGCAACGTTGAGCCTGGTCAGTACTAAATGGGTGACCATTTGGGACTTGCAGGTGCTGTATGTGCTCTCTGCTTGGCATTGTTTCCAGTCGTCCTGGTCCTCTCTTTGCCACTGGACCCAAACAGTGTCGATTCAGGAGAGTTGTGGTTAGAGATTACGCGACGCTTGCCTCACAATTAAACGGGCAACTGCCCCTACAGGGGTATCCTTTGTCTTTCGAGACTGAACGGAGGCATCGATCAAATAGTGCATTGACCCGTCTACAACTCGACTGTTGTTGTGTTAGGGTTATTGCATTGCCACTTTCATGTAGGGGGCTGGCTACTATCAGATACATAAGTTGCAGGGGTACTATGTGCGGAGTTGGGCACCAAGATGTCGGTTCATGTTACACTTGAACTTCTGCATATCAGTACAGTTGGGGAAGCTGGAACCCGGAAGGGAATTCCAAAGTGTAAGCGATTCTGGAGAAGAAACTACTAGAGTAGAAGGCCCTCTTACATCTAGGGATCTCTACTGTGAAGGGGTGGGATTTAGCTGCTTGTCGGGTTTGTCGGGGGTATTTACGTCGAGGGGGTACAAGTGCTTGCAGTTCGTCGGAGCATTCACCGTGAAAGTAGTTGTAGAACAGGCAGAGGGATGCTACATTTCGTCGATGGGACAGAGGCTGAAGCTTAGATGACAGTTCAGGGCCTATCAAGTGAGCAACTCTCCTTTGAACCTTGTCTAGGAGCGAAAGACTAGCAGCAGCTGCACCAGCCCAAATATGACAACAATTCTCCATACATGTGAGTTTTTAATCAAAGAAAATCTGATAATTTTGAAGTGAATTTAATGCATATTTCCACATCTTAGAATATAGACCTTACAGCAGTCATCTTTGAATCAGCCGAGTTCAAAATTGGCTTCGAAATCTAGCGAGCAATGATCTCATTTTTTTGTATAGTGTAAAGCCAATAGATATTTAATGTTTTAACAGTTGAAGATTTTAGTTTTTAAAAAAATATAATAAAAATATAATTAAAGGAATCGTTTTTGGCATCGGAAAATATGCTTATATTTTTCTCGATTCCGATACCCATTCCGATAATCCCAAAAGTTCAATTTCTCCGATTCTGATTAATCATCCAACACTAATATGTGTGTGGGTGCGCGCGCGAGTGGGTATGTGTGGATAGGGGGGATTGGTTTCCGTTTTTAACGAGAGGTATCTTTGGTGTTGGTTGTCGATATTTCCAAGCGTAATACGAATAAACAAAAATGGAAACCTGTTCAGCGATGCGAATGAAGTTCCTCAACAGGGAGACCACGCCACGGATCCTGCATTTTGTTCAAGTGACCAGCGTCCGGCTGTAAAATTGTCAGCGGCCGGACATCCGTGATCGCTCATCCATGTCATTGGCTCAACTGGCCATGAATAGGACTCAACTTTTAGCCCCTTGCTTAAACAGGAAATGGCCACCAACAGCCATTATAGAAATGAGCGGGAGGGTGGAGTGGAATGTCCACCGAATGTTAATCTACAATTGGATGGACCGAACATGATGTAGATCAATATTCAGTATGTTATTTGTCTAATGGATACATCTACGGCTTATGGGATGGCCCATGCCGATTTTGACTCATATATGAGACATCGCTTTATTTATTTAGGAAACCGACTCCAGACCAGCAGAAAATATTCTGTCATTTGCTCCCATCATTTTTTCCCAGTTCATAGCAGTCGTTTACGTTTCCAATACCGAAGTGGTACTCATACTTGAAATCTTGAACAAGCTTTCTGACAACGGGAAATTGTCATGGGAATATCAAATTCACAAGCGATCTCCGTGTGACGTTGTAGTTACACATTAACACGAACCTAAACGCTGTGCACGAAGGTCTCGCAAAAAAAGAAAAGAAATCCGACTCAGTTTTTTTTAGTTGAAATAAAGGAATTTATTTCTGGTACTTTCCAAACGACACCTACATCTTGGTTTTACAAATCTCTTTGCTCGCCCTGTGATTAACAAAATACTGCCATGTCAAACACGTGCTTTTTCTCGTCCTGTGTCGATGGGTCGACAGGTCTGCTCAAGTCTAGTTGCACCACGCGGTGTTTTTTTTTTTTTTTTTTTTTTTGTAATCTCTGCATTTCTTTCCCTGCAACGTCCGCAGCTTACCCCACAATCATTGTTTTCTTTTTTTGTTGTTCAAAGCAAGGATTACACCTTGTTTTAAAAGTCTCTCTTGCACTGACACGTTCTTTCAACTCTCTTTCTCCGTTCACGTGGTTCCTTTTTTCTCTCTGCTTTTTTTATGTCGCTGCCTCCGCTGTGACGTCAACTGGAGCTTCGGCTTAGTCTTTTTATACATAATCTACCGTTACGTACGCCTTTGTGATTTTATTATACCCAGTTGCTTGTATGTGTATTCGTCAAGAGAATTGACGGCGTTAGTTTTTGTTTTTTTAGTTCTTGCAGTTCACACCCTCTTACGTATAGTTCTGTATACACCCAAGTAGTCACTCATTTTTTACTTATCAGCTTAAACGTTGCCTAACTTGTGTCTTATTTTGGGGGAACATGTAAAAAAGGGGATTCGAGGTATTGGTCATATGACGATATAAGAGGAGAAATATGAGTGTACAAATATCCAAACATTAATGCGGGAAAGCGTCAGGAGGCGATCTGTGGACCGCTATTATTCCTGATATTCATTAACGACCTCAATGATAACATTGTGTCCGAGATGGGTCTATCTGCTAATCAAACAACGCTCTATGGTAGGTAAGAGGGAAAAATAGACGTATAAAAATATAAGCAGATGAGAGACCCGTAGAAAACTATCTCAGACCGTTGTGTAATGTGACCATAAATGAATGGCAATAGGTAACGCTACTAAGATAAGCTGCTCTCCTTTAACGACTAGAAAAACCTTCCCCAACCACCAATAGCCATAACAAGTAATACCCTACCTGCGAGTTCTTCCTTCAAAATCTTCAGCTTAATATTCACAGGCAACATGAGATGGAAACAATTACATGGAGGACATTAAGAAGCTTGCTGCAAAGAAAGTGATCCATCTATCGTGCTGGAAAATTACTCACACAAGAAAGTATCCTGTATTTCTACAAAACAACCATTCGCTAATGCATCGGATTCTGTTGCCACATCTGCGTTGGCGCATCTCCTACTAGTCTCTTCCGCACTGCCAACTAAGCTTCAACCTCTGTCCCATCGCCGCAAAGGATGCATCCCTGTTTCTGCAAGTACTTCGATGGAATATGATGTGATTAACTCATTGCACCTGTTTTCCCTTGACGTACATAAACCCGACAAACCCGTTTAGCAACAAAATCACACCCATTCACTGTAGAGATCCATAATACTAGAAAGCGCTAATAGTTTCTTCTCTCGAGCAGCCAGACTTTGGATTTCTGTTCCTACTTCCTGCTTCCTGCTTCCATGCAGAAGTTTAAATGTAAGGTAAAACAAGATCTTTCTAATCTCTCCTGTAGCATTCTCACAAATAGTTTCCCCCTACACCCAAGTTGCAATATGCCTTGTTTGGGGGTGAACGTGATGAAAAGAAAATTTTGCTTTGTAACAATCTGATGCTTACGTTTGTGAACTTTGGAGAGGAGGATTGATTATTCCTATTATTTGGATTTTTGAGACTATTGCTTTCATTTCATAAAATAAGCAGTTGTAAAGTTACACTCTTTTATGAGGTTGAAGGTTCTATCTTTATTGAAGGTGACACTGGAAATATAATTACGAGCTACCTCGGATTTCTACCCAGTTATTGCTGACGGAACGAGATTTCTACCCAGTTATTGCTGACGAAACGAGGGAATACGACAGTAAAGTGTTCCGTGGTCCTGGATATGACCTTAAACTATATCCGATGGTGAGGCCCCACCTTGCTGGCTTTGGGGAGTGTGGAGCCACCCTTTAATTGTCATTGCTCTCAGGTCCGAAAATAGTCTTCAATTTAATAGGTCCCACACTGTCAACTAAGCTCAAACTCCTGTCCCATCGACGCAATGTTGCACTCCTCTGCCTGTTTTACAAGTATTTGAATGAAATGTGCTCGGATGAACTCGTTACATTTGCGCCTCCTCGACCTAAAGATCCCCTAAAACCCGCTTAGCAACAAAATCCCACCCCTTCACTGTCGAGGTCCCTAAATACCAGAAACCTTTCTATTCTAGTGTTTTTTTTTCTTTTCCTTTAACAGCTAGACTTTGGAATTCCCTGGCTGCTGCCTACTTCCTTGCCTGTACTGATATGCAGATGTTTTTAGTCGCAGTATTTTCTATAAATGTTATTTTTTTATTTATTTTTTTTAACAAGGGTGTCACCACTTATCAAGGCCCAGAGGCCACTCGAGGATAAAGGTTAATAGGTATACATTAGTCATTGTGATTTTAGCATATTAAACAGTGGGAATTTTGAAACTTGGATTACTTAGGGAGACGATTCAATTAGAACTTGTTCACATTGGACATTTTCTTTTTTTTTTTCATAGGTATCAACTCATTATCAAGGCCAAGAGGCAACTCAAGGATAAGGGTTAAAGAGTGTACAGTAGAAATTGGACAATATAATAATCATTAGTAATGAAAATTTGTTAAATTTGATAACTTATATGGAACGGCTCATCAAGAACTTATTTACGTTAGACTTGAACACAACCATATTGTAGTCAGCCGGAAAGCAGGAAAACGGAAGACAATTCCACAGGCGTGCAGTTCTAAGAAAGAAGCTTTGTTCATGGAATCTACGTTTAGGTTTAGGCACAGATAAAGAGTGGGGCGAATTATTGATAGTGTTTACAGCTAGACGAGTGTTTCTTGTGAAAGTTTTGCGAGGGGGGGACCATAGATTGAAGGTCAGTCGAACACTTTATGACATGTGTATTTCAGAATTGTCTCATCAATTCCTGCTTTCTTTGTTCCAGCTCGTTTGATTTATTGCTCTAGTGGTCTTCTTAAATTCATTATTTGATATCTTCATATACTACAGGTTCCTATTCCAGTAGCTTCTTAATAACTGCAGGCTTGTAAAATTCTCTTTTTTTTTTTTTGCTGACTATTTTCTTCCCACTTATGACCTGTTTTTTGTTTGTTTGTTTTTTTTTTGTTTTTTTTTTTATTTTACAATACTTAGGTCAATAATAATCCCCTATTTTTTTCAATAATCATATTCCATTCTTTTTGGCACCGTACATCAAATGGTTTTACGCCTTGTCTGGAGTGATTTCCATAAGAAGATGACATCATTTTCCACTAGTGCGATCCAGCCTTTTGCGCGCTTACTATTACACAAGAAAATTGATTTCTTCTTTCTTTTTTCTTTAATGTTGTCTTCGAACCAACACGTTGTAGTTTTCAGTCGCATAGCAGAAAATAAATAGAAAATCTCCAACTCGATTTTTCTTTGTAACAACGACATCTATTTTCTCAGTTACGGCCGTAACGTCACGCACATAATCTCGAACGTTCATTCGAACGTCACCCACGCCTCTAACGTGATCTCGAACGTGCTCTACACCTCTCGCGAGATCTCGAACGATATTCACGTTTCCCGTGACCTCGAATATTATTCACGTCTCTCATGTGATCTTTTTTTCTGAAATGTTTTTTTTTTTTTATCTTACTGGTGACGGCATTTCGGATGCGATTGCATACGTGCGTCCGCGCTGCATTACCTTTCCTTTGTGATATTTTTTTTTAAATTAGATAAATATTTATCGAAATTACTGAAATGTCTAAAAATCATTTTAGACTGAACCATTTTCTATTATTGTCACAATCCAGATTTAAACTTTATTGGAATTGGAAACTCAATTACTCTCACAAAAAAAATCGACTGTGCAGCTAACATGGGGATGCGAATAAACTAGACTAGTCAGTCGGAGACATTAAGAAATACTATTTGGTTATTCGTAAATGCACAGATCTCCTTAATATATAGTTGCTTTCCTTCTTTTTCTACTTCCTTTTTTTTTCTTCTCTCTACTTTACCTTTAAACTCCCGCAACAGAATAGAGTCAAAACGATCCGAACAAAGAGAAACCAAGCCGACATTTTCAACTGGATTACGAACAACATCCGAAGTAAGGAAAACGAAAAAGCTGAGTCAGCAATTAAGTCATCTTTCTAAATAGCCACTGATTGTAATGTCAAGATGACCTGCACTGATATGAATCCGTAAAAAGAACGAACACGTAAAAAAAATAATTGGATTATTACTACTAGCGGGGCCTGTGGAAATTCGACAGCTCCTTTTTTCTTACGTAATATATTGCTGTGGGGCATTCTGTGGACGTTCATTGTGAATAGAGACCGTGTGATATTATTGTTGACTTTTTATTAAAACTTTAAATGTATTTATCTAAGTAATCTGGTTAATGTAGTGTCGGAATATATCTGGTTATTACGATTTATCTCCAATATCCTTATAGGAGTCTTTGACACATTTCCTTTGTGTGGACGCCCGGTGTGAACGGAAACCCCATGATATCATTATACCATTTTTAGGATCTTTGCTAAAAGACCAAGAAGGTATATTTTAGTTTTGCCTACGGCGCAAAAGCGACATCATTTTTTAATTTTTATTTTTTTTTTCTTTTTTTTATTATGCATTGCGTCTTTAGTGATCGGGAGATCTTATTTATTAAAAAGGAGGATAAATTGTGATAACATACTACAAACTATAAATTAGGGTCTTTATATACTAATTTATGTTAGTAGTATGTTATTATGTTTTATCCTCCTTTTTAATAAATAGGATCTCCCGATTGAATAATTAAAAACTGGAAACCATGACACACGCAAAAGGCACTAAGGTATTTTTTGTATAGATTACCAACATAAATCATCTATAATATAAATCTCATTGTCTGTTTAAATGTATGTATGTATGTATGTATGTATGCATGCCTAAAATTATGTACGGCATAATAAGGTTGACACACCGGTTCCTGTCAGATCACCGAAGTTAAGCAACGTTGAGCCTGGCTAGTACCAGATGGGTGACCATTTGGGAATTCTGGGCGCCGTATGTGCTTTCCGCTTATCTCGGCATTGTTTCCAGTCGTCCTGAACCTCCACTTGCCAATAGTATTCAACAATTTTTTTTTTTTTACTCCATACACACCTCCAAAAAACGGGCAACGCCGGGTATCCAGGCTAGTTAAAAGAATACCGTTACAAAATGAGTCAAAGGTGATTTTCTTTTCTTAGTTTTTGAGATGACGATTACTAATTTGTATTATTTGGAATACTCAACTAGAACGTCATTCACACAACGTTTCGGCCGATGTAACGCCCAATTTTGGTCAGGTTGAATCTTGCCGAACTAAGGAATCTGTACAAAATTCCGATCGGTACCCATTATTTATTTACTAGGAGGGCTACCCGGCGTTGCTCGGGACCGTATAAAACGATAAGATAAATGAAGTTTATTTTGAACACACTTGTCATTCTTAGGATAATTTTTTTTATATCTACGAGGGGCGTGCAATAAGTAATGCCCCTGCCCCACTTCCAGTAGTCTGATCTAACTGAAATTTTGCACGTGCAATGATTTATTTCTCTACGGCTTATGTGGCAAATTACAGCTCTGAATTAATCATGGTTTCTGTTTTACAGGTGTGAAATGGGGCCTGTTGAATGTCGAGCAGTGATCCGGTTTTTGTATTTGAAAGGACGCACACCACAAGAGAATTTTGATGAAATGAAAGAAAATTATGGTGATAATTCCCCACAATATGACCTTGTAAAACGCTAACATCATGAATTAAAACATGGCCGGAAGTCTGGGGAATCCCCCCCCCTTCTGCCATTGATGAGGCATCTGTCCGTTAAGTTGAGGCTGCCATTTTAGAAGATCGGCGCATTACTATTCGCCAAATAGCCCAAGATGTCAAGATTAGTACAGGGTCTGTTGAAACTATCATTCATGACCAATCATTCATGACCATATGCGTATGCATAAGGTGTCTGCCAGATGGATTTCTCGGTTGCTCACACCATTACAGAAGCGAGAACGCGTCGAGTGCTCGATGAGGAATTTGGCGATGTGCCAAGAAGATGAGTCAAAGTTTTTCAAAAGACTGATTACACGGGATGAAACCTGAGTTCATCTCTATGATCCAGAGATCAAAGTCCAGTCAATGCAGTGGAAGCACTTGGACTCACCACCTCCAAAGAAGGCAAGGGTGCAGCCCTCCGCTGGCAAGGTCATGCTCACAGTCTTCTGGGACCAGGACCGAGTTGTGATGACATATTTCCTGGCAAAGGGTACCACAATTAGGGTAGCCTGTTATGCTTCACTTTTGAGGAAATTAAGGGAAGCTATCAAAATCAAGAGGCGGGGCAAGATCAGCAAAGGTAACCTTCTCCTGCAGGACAACGCTCCGGTCCACAACTTGCATGTTGCCAGATCCGAAGCACGGGCGTGTGGTTATGAAATCCCACTCCATCCGCCCTACTCTCCTGACCTTGAACCCTCTGACTTTAACCTCTTTCCAGCCATGAAATTGTTTTTGAAAGGAAAGCGTTTTCCATATGATGCAGCCTTGCTTTCTGAAGTCACATCGTGGTTGGAGGATCAACCTGGGGTGTTGCATAACTCTGGGTGCTTCCTATGTAGAGAAAGACTAATAACTGTGCCAAGTTTCGTTGCTCTACTGCTATGGGAAATGCGTCAGGGGCATTACTTATTGCACGCCCCTCCCATGTCTCATTTACTATCTCGAGCAAAAGAATATTTTATCTACCCTAGGACAGGTATTACACAACATGCATGAATGAATTGTACCATCCCTGGGAGAGGAAAATTGCAGCAGGTATTTTAAATAATTTTTCCTTCTCTAAGTCAGGTAATGCACAAAATATAAAAAAAATAATTCGGAAGAGATAAGATAAACATGGTGCCCCAAAAACTCGTCGCCGGAAATCTCGTCCCCGGAAAACTCGTCCCCAGAAACCTGTACCCGGAAAACTCGTCCCTTTACGCTAAGTAGGAAAACTGCTCCCTTATTGAATAAATATCTATTAAAAACACATTTTATGACCGTTCTTGAAAAATATATTGTCTTTAAAAGAGGATACACACCCCATAATATTTTTTTTTAAATACTGTTACTTGTTTACTGTTGTTTTCTACCTGAGTACGAGTTTTCTGGGTACGAGTTTTCCGGGTACAGGTTTTCCGGGTATGAGTTTGCCGGAGACAATTTTTTTTTTTTAAATTCGATAATCACATTTTTGTAAACACAATAACGTATTCTTGGCAGGTAATGTACAACATATATGAACTAATTTCTCTACCTATATTTTAAGAAAAATGAAGCCATTTTTCAAAGTTGAATAGACACAATCCATATTCAGTTTTTTGTTCTTGGCAAATAATAACTTGACTTGTTGTCTATGTTGTATGCGGGCTTGTATGCAGACCGAGTATATAATTTAATACAATATAAAAATCAGAATAAGTTAAGATAAAGCGTAAAGTTACGTAGGAATTTATTACTTTCACAACTCAATAAGTGTTACAGAAAAGGGATATGGTAAAATCCCTCTTTAGGCCATGGCATTTCGAGGCTAAATGTATCTCATCGGAATAGGATAAAAAGGCGGCATTATGGAAAAGTAAAGGTTACGAAGACACCACCGATTAGAAATAGAAAAAATATTTTAAAGGGACCGATATGATCAGGGGTAAGAGATAGAAGATACAGAAAAAAATACAATAAACGGTAAGAAAATGTAAACAAAACAATATGTAAGTAATTTAAATACTATGATTTTTTTTAATTTATAAAAATATTGAATAATTTTTAAAACTTTAATAAATTTTGTATAGAAACTTCAAATATTAAAAAAAAATAATTCAAAATATTTACAATATTCAAAAAAATTATAAGAATTAAAAATATATTATAAAACATAAAAAGGAAGACAAATTAAGTACGAGGAAGTACGAACAGGGAAAACAGGGAACAAGTAAAATAAGAGCGGCTAAAAACTTAAACCACTCGAAGAAATAGGTTTCAAAAATAACGTGATTCAAAGTCACATGTTAAAAGTTGTGAGTTGAATTACGTCATTGCAAATACGAATAGTAGAGATATATACAGTTGTTAGTTAGCTGAACAGACGGAGCGATAGGCAGAAAGAGTTGGAGCGTTGGAGACAGGGCCTCAGGGTCTCTGTAGGCTAGAGAAAAAGAAGAATCTAACATCCGTGCAAACTGCCAACGAGAAAGCATTTGGAATAAAAATTGTCTGAAAATATAACCGGAAACTGCTGGTTGTTTTCTGGAAAAAAATCTTCTTTGCAGCTATTTGCAGATTGTCAACCAAAATCCGGATGAATGACGGTAATGTTTTTCTGTTTGAGAAGATGTAATTCCCCATAAAGATGTTCATCCCCTTTGTGCAAGGAACTGTTTGTTTACAAAATCTTATATGTCCTGTCAAAATTGTCCCTATATGTGTGATGTATATATGTAAACAGTTATACCCATATATGGAAGGAATATTAAGAAACACTTGACGACGCTAAAAGGATCATTATATGCACATTAAATTATATAATCACGTTCATTATATACCTACGCGCATTATATACACGCCTTATATATTGCAATTTTGGTGCCGCTATTTAACGTCAGTTTCGGCCTTCGGGACGAGATCAAAGTGTAGTATCTGTTCCGGCAGATGCTGCACTTAAGATAATTTGTACCAGTCAATGGAGGGGAAACCCTCTATACTGGGACAATTATTATTTTTGGTAACCAGAGTGACCCCTTTTAGGGGAGCTGGTTTTTACCTCACATTAAAAACGGTCTTGTGCCTAATTTGCTCAGTGGGGGAGCAAATAAATACCATCTGTTCCGGCAGATGCTGCAAGCTATGACTAGCTATGACTAGCAAAGACCAGATGTGGGGGCAACCCCACATGCCTGACCTTTAACCAGCTCCCATTTCCCACCTCTCGGGAGCTGGTCCCCTTTTTCCCTTCCCCCTCCCTTCACTCCTCACATTAAAAATCGGCCTTGTGCCTAATTTGCTCGGTGGGGGAGCAAATAAATACCATCTGTTCCGGCAGATACTGCACTTAAGATAATTTGTACCAGTCAATGGAGGGGAAACCCTCTATACTGGGACAATTATTATTTTTGGTAACCAGAGTGCCCCCTTTTTGCCTACTTTTAGGGGAGCTGGTTTTTACCTCACATTAAAAACGGCCTTGTGCCTAATTTGCTCAGTGGAGGAGCAAATAAATACCATCTGTTCCGGCAGATACTGCAAGCAAAGACCATATGTGGGGGCAACCCCACATATAAGACCTTCATACCAATTGTCACTATCCAGCTCCCCATACTCCCCGGGGAGTTGGTCCCCATTTCCCCTTCACTCCTCACTTTAAAAATCGGCCTTGTGCCCAATTTGCTCAGTGGGGGAGCAAATAAATACCTCAAAGTGTAGTATGTTTTTCAGGTGCTGAACTTCAGTTCCTTGCTCTCTTTCTCTCAGTGAAAAAAGCATCCTTCAAGACTGAGACAATTTTCATTTTTGCTCCTATTAACAAACTACCCTGGTGTCAAACTCTTTCCTCATGGGGAGGCACTGTAAATAGGAACATTAGTTTCTGCACACATCACCCAATGTCGTTAGGATTTGCATTTTACCATGCCGTAGAAGCCCGGGATACAATGGCCCTAAGATACGTTTCTCTCAGGTTACGATCTTTTTCCAGACCCTGCTTACGGTATTTAACCCGACTTACTGTGTTATTTATAATGTTATTTGATTATATACATATGTAATATATTCTGTAATGTATTTTATTACTAATATTTAATGCCGTACCCCAGAAACTGTAATTCATAAGACCTGACTCAATATTAAAGAGTTTGATTAAACGACCGTCATATCATTTCATACATGCAACGCATCTTCTCAAATCTCCCTGAACGTTTTTCACTCCCATGCATTATCAACCTGCTTACATGCGCTTGAGAAACTCTTCGCGTTACTGAGGTAGTTGCCTGCTCCTTAGAAACAACATAATTTCTTTGAACTTCTGTCATTCACTTCTAAGTTCAGCTATCACACTAGAAATTTTTCTACTCCGTAGCTTAACGGTTTAATTACATACGAGCAGCACCCGTTGAAATTCCACAGTAGTTGAAAAATTTTAAAACCCCATCATGAATTAAATGAATAGAAATAAAATGAAATAAATAACGACGAAATTAAAACAATTTTTTAGCAAATTCTTTTTTTTTAACCTTTTGAAGCTAAAAAGAATTAATTTTAAAAATTTTGATTGTTTTTTTTTCATTGAGAATCAAACAAACAACACATTGTTTTTTTTTTTTTTTCTGAATTATTTTATATAAATTATAAAGGAACAGATGCACATTGAACTTGTATATTTGTTTTTAATTTTAAAAAGAATCTTTATAAAATAAACTTACAGTCTCCTCTCAACATTACTTCTTTTAATTATAAAAAAAATAGCCAATTTTAAACCGTAAACAGAGAGCTATGCTGTTTTTTTTTAAGTTTTTAAGTTTTTGGAGAACAAAGTTGTTTAATGATTTTTAACTGAGAAACGGCGATTATAAAGGGAAGGTAATTTGTTTTCATTAATTAATACTTGCGATGATGATGTGTCATGTGAAACTGGACGTAAGAACAAATAAATTAATATTTAGATCAGTGACAGAAGAGGAACATGAAAAGAAAACAATTTTATGCTTTACTAAAATGCTGCATATTTAATCTCCATACACGATTTTTTACGAAACTAGTTAATCCATTTAGCAAATAAACTCGAAAATTAACAAAACAAAAATAAACTCGAAAATTAGAAAATATTACAATGAATTAATTGGCAGATCAAAAGGACTTAGTTCTTGGAAGTAAAGGGCGTTATCAGTTGATCTCTACATGAGATACACAGATATTCAAATATTTCATCCAAATTCCCCTTTACATCTTTAATATTGAGTTAATAACGAAGTTGTGTACGTAATTTCCTCTCCTCCAATCAAAAATTTGAATGTTATATATCTTTTTTTGTGGTCTCTTGGTCTTACTGGATTCCAGATAAAAAAAAAATTCGACAAGTCTGGTGGAGTAGCTTTTCTGCTGTAACTTGAAGAAAGGTGCACCATTCCTCAGAAACGCTAGTGTGAGTTAGCTATGTAACATTGTGCATATGAGAGCGCGGGAAAATATCAACCGAAAAACGCGCATATGCATATTAAGAATTGTGCACGAGCAGAAATAAAAAATAAAAAAGAATAAATGCATCATGTGGTCGATAGAAGAAAGTGTGAGTCGAAGAAATCGGACATGTATATCAAAGACCGAGAATGGGCCGGCTGTGGCCGGCATGTGGTCAGAGGAAAGAGAAACGCGAATCAGGCTAAATGGGCATGCGACAACGAAAGACTTTTTAAGTGGCGTCGAGACAGGAGAGTAAAACGTGTAGTAAAAACTTTTGTTAAAAAAAACCCCGACTTGAATTTTTATTTATTTTTTACCAGTTTTATTTTAATGAATTACTAAAGTAAAGTGCGCGTATGTCAACGTTACAGTATTAGGGTTGCGAGTATGATGTGATTCTGAATGTTTAGTTGGGGTTAACTTCTAGTGAAAAGCTTCATTCTGTCAGGTTGTCCTTAACCCCCCCATGTACAGAGAGACCTTAGACATTCGATCATAGTGTCTAGTGCGCATTTAAGTTCTCTCCAGTAGGCATTCAAGTTCTCTCCTGTACAGACAGTTCTTTCATATATATAACATCATTGCATTACTTGTATTGTACATGCTTAAAACAACAGTTAACAATTTTAATATCTTTCTGTATACTTTTTTATTTGGAATATGATTTGAAAATGATTTAAAGTTAAGCATTACTTTGAGTTTACGCTTTCTTTGCCTATCTGATAGAATTAACGACTTATTAAAACGAACTCCCATGACGATACCAAACTAAAGGAAATTGTCATTCCCAATATCAACAGATCTAATCTCAACGAATATAGCTTCTAACAATACTAAAATACACCGAAAAATAAAAACACATTGATTTTTTTTTACATGGTAGTCACCACTTATAAAGGCCCGTAAGCCACTCGGGAATAAGGGTTATTGCGTGTACAGTAATCAATGGAATACTATCATAGTAATCGTTAGTATTGGCGATTTGATAAATTGTCTTACTTAAGGAGGCGGTTCATCAGGAATTTGTTTATGTTGGACTTGAAGACATCCAAGTTGTAGTCAGGTGGGTTGGTTGGTTGGTTGTTTTTGTTTTACGGCATATCAACCCTTTTCGGGTTATTTAATGCCGAATCCGAAGATTTTGAAGACAATTTTTTTTAATAGAATATATTTGTTGTTTTCACGTCGGTTTCTATTTAACACATAGTTGGTACCCTAACAGGTACTACCACTCCGGGTCAGAGTGGACCTGGGAACAATGGTAATTAAAGAGTGGCTCCACACGCCCCAAAGCCCACAAGCTGGGGCCTCACCACTGGATATAGTTTAAGGTCATATCCAGGACCCCCATTGAGGGACTTTTACCCTCTGCAGGGGGGGGGGGGCAGTCGACGTATTCTAATGCCCCACCCATCAGGGCCTGTAGTCAGGTGGGAAACAGGCAAACGGAAGAGAGTTCCACAGTCGTGCACTTTTAAGAAAGAAACTTTCCTCATGGAATCTACGCTTTCGTGGACAATTAATTATAACTAACACTCTGTTGTTGAATCCAAATTTAATTATAGAAATGTAGATTAATGCAATTTAAAATTTAAGTATCTCTAATATTGTAACCAGCCTGGGTGCCCGGCGTTGCCCGGCTCTTTATAGGTGTATGTTGCGAAAAAATATTGTTAGTAGGCAGACAGTCTCGAACCCATATCGCGAAGGAAGAAAAGAACGTGGAAAAAAGCTGACGTCTTTGCTGTTGCGCCCATCGCCAAACCGGAAGTGTAGATTGAAGTTAGTCAATCGAAAAGAGAGGATGACTTTCAAAAATAACGGCGAAAAAAGCGACCCTGTAGAAAAGTGTCCAGCTGAGAGTGAAGTAATTAAGGTTTTTAGCCAATTTTTCGATATTTATTGTCCGAAGGTTTGATCTTCAAAACAATACCGATCACATGAAAATCTGTCTCCTCTATCGAAAGTTTCAGGCAGACATATAAACATACATACATGCATTTAACCTGACAGGTGATATATATTTATATTATGGAAGATGGTATTTCATGGAATCTGTGTAATAACAAGTCTCCCTACATTTAGAGCAATTCTCCATCTCTTTCGATAACTTTTACAAATGAATTCGTGTTATCGCAACAGCCGTTCGCCATTGACTTCAGGCTAGTAAACATTATTGTTATTCACCGGAATTTAGTTGGCAACAACCCCCCTTTAAGATCCCTGTCCTCTACGCACTTACGCAGTGGCGGTCTGGTCAGTGCTTTCTCTCATTAGTCTTCCTATCTCCCTTGATTCTTCACGACTATGTGGTGTGGCGATAGTCGATGCCGAAACTACTTTGAGGGGAGGCGGGGTTCGATAACTTGTATTTGGGTGTTGTAATTAACTATTATTATTATTATTATTATTAACAGGCATTTTTTTCCAGTTTACTACTGTAAGACGCGTTCGACTGCAATTTCTTACTGCCTTTTCCAGATTGTCACTCGCCCTCCTTCCTCCTTTCGTAATAACAACACCACCAAACCTGCACCACTCCCATTCATAATACTCCTCCCGACCACCCTCACCAGCCGTGCCCTTACCCTAACTAGATCAAAGAATTATGTCCGCATAACCCGACAAACCCATACGGTAACGCGCTTCGGTCGCCATCTTGGCAAGACAGCTCCATCTAGCGGACTAATTCGGCGTGACAGAGACCCGACAATGCTTGTGAGAAGACTTTTCAAACATCAAACGGGGAAGCTGCGAACTCTTTGAAGAGTCGGAGCTCCTTTTGTTTCTATCTCTATAAGAATGGGTTGGGTCTGGGGATAGAAATCGGATCGGGTGGCGCGATCTGATGATTATGAGCGGCAAAAGAGCTGGGAAAGGAGGGGGGGCAACCGCCGCAACCGCCACAACCGCCACGACCACCGCGTCATATTCCAACACCTCCTACTGAAACCGTCTTTTTTTCTTTTTTTTATTTTCCCCTTCTAACACATATGCCCGATACTTTCTTTCTTTTTGTTGTTGTTCTTGTATTTTTTTTTCAAAAATTGTTGTTTTCGGTGTTGTTATTGTTGTTATTGTTGTTTTTCTTCCTTCCACCTTTCTTCTTCTTTTTCTTCTTCTTCCTCTTATTATTATTATTATTATTATTATTATTATTATTATTATTATTATTATAATGCTGTTTTTGTTTTTGGTATTTCTTCTTCTTCTCCTCCTCCTTCTTCTTTCTTCTTCTTCTTCTTCTTCTTTGTCTTCTACTTCTTCTTCTTCTTCTTCTTCTTCTTCTTTGTCTTCTACTTCTTCTTCTTCTTCTTCTTCTTCTTCTACTACTACTACTACTGCTACTGCTGTTTCTGTTCTTTTTTTTCGTATTTGTATTTCTTCTTTTTCATTCTTCTTTTCTCTTTTCTTTTTTCTTTTTCATTTAATTATCATACTTCTCGTTTTTCTGCTTCTTCTTCTTCTTCTTCTTCTTCTTATTATTATTATTATTATTATTATTATGACATCAATTTAAAAAAAATATGTTGTTTTAAGCAAAAACAATATCATGTATTAATTTTCATGTCGAAAATAGCAACATATCCAAAGATTGCGAAAATTCATCAAGTAAAAATTTGTTTCTAGTTAAAAATAACTTTTACGGAAAATTGGGTAAAAAATTGCGTTTTTCTTAAATGTTATGAAGTAGACATAAGAGTCTAAACACAGGGGAAATAACTTGGAACAAATATTTTAGGTTACTGTTTCATGACTGCAAGATTTCTTGTCTGCAGCGAAAAGCTTTCGTTTACTAAAACACAATTGTTCTATTCGATGAACTTTCGTAACTTACGGATATATTACTATTTTCGACATAATTAAGTAATATTATTTTTTAACTAAATATTTGTCGACTCTATCTTAACCAGCACCATTATTATTATTATTATTATTATTATTATTATTATTATTATTATTATTGGCTCACAAGGAGCACCATTATTATTATTATTATTATTATTATTATTATTATTATTGGCTCACAAGGAGCTTTCACACTTGTAAACAGTCTGTGGTGTTCCCTGGAAACTGAGTGACAACAAGTCTCACCAGATTTCCAGTACTCTCCACCTCTTTCGATAGTATTTGCAAAAAGATTTGCATTATCGCAAAAGCTGCATGCCATTGATTTCGCGTTGGCAGCGGCTACTGGTCTTCACTGGAATTTGAGTGGCAATAAGCTTCCCCAAGGTCCCAGTTCTCTTCGTATTTATCCAGTGGAGATCTGGTCAGTGCTTTCTCCTCGGTCTCCCCTTCCTCATTTACTCTACTTGGCTGTTTGGTCTCATTTAGTGGGGTTAGAGAACATAGATATGCGGCTTCAATGTTCTTGGTTCCATGTGGCGTTTCATGTTTTACGTCTGCAGCAGTTTGTCTGGACCGCGTTTGCTGCTCGTGTGTGTTAGTCTCGACATTCCAGGGTTGTCCTTATTATTTCAGCTGTTTTCATTATTTTTGTTCAGTGTATTTTTCTAGTCATACCGTTATTATTATTATTATTATTATTATTATTATTATTATTATTATTATTATTATTATTATTATCAGTATTATTATTGTTATCATTATTATCATTATTATTATCATAATTATCATTATTATTATCATCATTATGATTATCATCATTATCATAATTATTATTATTTTCATTATTATAATTATGATAATTATCATTATTATTATCATTATTATTATGATTGTCATGAATATCATTATTATTATTATCATTATTATTATTATTATTATTATGTTTAATATTATTATTTATTATTATTATTTTTTATTATTTTAATGATTATTATCATTATTATCAGTATTATTATTATCCTTATTATTATTATCATTTTTATTATTATCATTATTTTAAATATTATTATCATTATTTTCATTATTATTATCATTATTATGTTTATTATGTTATCATTATTATTATTATTGTTATCATAATCATTATTTTTAGTATTTTTAGTATTATTATTATTATTATTATTATTATTATTATTATTATTATTATTATTATTATTATTATTGGCCCGCGAGAAGCTTTCACACAGGTCATCAAAGATCTCTCCCTAAAAACACCCTGTGGTGTTCCCTGGAAGCTGCGTGACAACAAACCCTCCAAGGTTTCCAGTACTCTCCACCTCTTTCGAGAACATTTGCAAATATATTTGCATTATCGCAACAGTTGCTTGCCATTGATTTTTCGTTGGCAGCAGCTATTGGGGTTCACTGGAATTTGAGTGGCAATAAGCCTCCCCAAGGTCCCAGTTCTCTTCGCACTTATCCGGCGGCGGTCTGGTCAATTCTTCGGACTTTCCTTCTTCCTTAACTCTACTTGGTAATTTGGTTTCACTATTCCGGGGAGGGGTAGTGATGTGACAATGGGAGGATGGGGGTGAGGTTAGAGAACTTATAGATATACGGTTTCAGTGTTCTTGGTTCCATGTAATGTTTCATGTTTTGCCTTTGTATCAGTTTGTTTGACCCGCACTTGTTTCTCCTGTGTGCTGGTTTCCACGTTCAAGGGTTTTTCTTCATATTTCAGCTGTTTTCATTATTGTTGTTCGTTGTATTTTTCCAGTTATTCCTTTACTATTATTATTATTATTATTATTATTATTATTATTATTATTGTTGTTGTTGTTGTTGTTGTTGTTGTTGTTGTTGTTGTTGTTGCTGATGCTGATGTTTTTATTATTATAACTGTTTTCTTTTACTTTCATTTCTTCTTCGTCTTCTTATTTCTCTGTTGCTTCTATTTTCTTTTTCCAGCAGATCTAATTCTATTTATCTGCAACTTCGTCTTTTTTCACTACTTTTTTTATTATTATATTTTTAAATCCTTAAAACCTACATTGCGGTAATATGTTTAAAATAGTATATATTAACCGTATATATGTTTCGTTCAACGACTTTGTTAAAACGTATGCGTTAGTTTTTATTTAGTATAAATTTACTTATATATCAATTTACTTATATATAATCACGTTGACACACGAGTTCCTGGTAGACCATCGAAGTTAAGCAACGTTGAGCCTGGCCAGTACTAAAATGGGTGACAATTTAGGAATTCTAGGAGTTCTATGTGCTTCCTGCTTATTTTGTCATTGTTTCTAGTTGCCCTATACTTGTCCTTACTTGTGGACTCAAGCAGTGCCAGTTCAGGAGAGGTGTGGTTGGAAATTGCGCAACCCTTGCCTTATAATTACACGCGCAGCTACGTTTACATGGAATATCAATTGTTGTTCGAGAATGAACTGAGACGTCGACGACGACGACTTATAACAAAAATAAATAGCAATGGCTTTTCAAATTATATTAAAAGGATATTTTATTACAAAATAAAATCTACCGCAATGCATTTTGATTTTTTTTTTTTTTGTAAAAACTCAGTCGATTTAATCTTCTTAATAAACAACAACGTTGCACTTTTCGATCATCCATGAATTGAAATTTGGTTAACTTAAAAAAAAAATCATTTTTGGCTTTAAAATACATATCAAATCCTTAGGTGAGTGAAAGTTTAGGAAGCGAATGTTTCATAACGAGGTTGTGTTCGAATAAAAAGTTTGAGTGACACCTAATCGTTAGAGGTGGACCCCCTGCGGAAGTCACAAGATCCTGTTTTCTTTATGCAAAGATGTTTCTTCGTTGGAATTTCGCCAGCTAAAAGCCGGAATATGTGTCCGTTATCTAATGTTATTTTCATGGCAAGTTATCGGCGAAACTCTAGTCTATGATCCTCTCTTGCCAAACTTTCACAAAAGAAAACACTCGATTAGATACAACTATTATAAACGATTTCCCCCAATCTCTATCTGTGCCTAAATATAAATGCAGATTCCATGAACAAAGCTTCGTCCTCAGCACAACTCGCCGGTGCAACACTGTTCCGCTGTCCCGCTTCCCGGTTGAATACAACATGGTATTCTTTAAATCCAATGATACCAAGTTCTTGTTAAAACGTCCCCATAAATAATCAAATTCTACCAAATTTACACCATTAGCGATTACTAAACTACCACCCTACATGCAGTAACCCTGATCCTCGAGTGGACTTCTGGCGAAGCTATTTGTCTGTCTATCTGTGTTTCTCTACGCGTACACAATCCGTCGCTCTGATATTTTCTATGCCAGTCTGTCCGTCTGTATGTCCGTCTGTCTGCCTCTCTCTCTTTCTCTCTCTCTCTCTCTCTCTCTCTATCTATCTATCTATCTTTCTCTGTCTTTCTCTTTCTTTTATTGCCCTTCCTCTCTTTCTTTATCTATCTATCTATCTCTTAAATAAACCTCTTTTATATACCAATGTCGGTTTGGCTTTTTGGTTGGGGGCACAGTGCAGTCTCTGTTATGCTACGCTTTTTTATATTTTTTCTGCACAGGAATCACCATTTATCAAAGCCCGGAGGCCACTCGAGGATAAGGGTTAATGGGTGTACATTAGTCAATGTAATTATAGCGTAGTAAATATAAGTAGTGGGAATTTTGTAAATTGGATTACTTAGGGGGACGGTTCATCAAGAACTTCTTTACGTTGGACTTGAAGACAATCAGATTGTAGTCAGCTGGAAAGCAGGCAAACGGAAGAGAGTTCCACAGGCGTGCAGTTCTAAGAAAGAAGCTTTGTTATGGACTCTACATTAACGTTTAGGCACAGATAAAGAGTGTGGGGAATTATTGATAGTAATTTTGGCTAGACGAGTGTTTTTCATGAAAGTTTGGTGAGTCGGGGGAGGCGTAGATTGAAACTCAGATGAGCACTTGCTATGAAAATAACGATAAAGCAGAGACAGGCTCGCAACGTCTCTTCTGTGGGAAAGAGGCTGCAGGGAAGTAAAAAGAGCACCCCCACTAAGTTAGTAAGTACTCATAATAGATTAGTGTGAATTAATTTATTTTTAACTTTGCCCTCGTGAAGAAGCAAGTATATGAAAACATCAATGTACAAGCTCACGCGCATGTGCAGACAAAAAACGGTGTTCACGGCAACAACGACACGTACATAAAATCCATTAAACACCCATTAATATATAAGTTAATATACCTGGGGCGTTCTTAAAGTAATGCCTCTTATTTTTTTTCTCTCCTAATGGATCAGAGAGTATTGAATTGCTATGATGACTGAACTTATGCATTCATGATCTAAAATTTCGTCTCTTTGTTATAGATATTGCCATTGTGAGATTTTAAGAAAGCAACACCTGTCACGGTCGTGCGTCAGAAGCAGAGATGCGTCATTTAATTCCTGACAAAAGCACATTAAAAATAGTGCTGACTGTGTAGAAAAATAAATCCCGACACACACAAAATGTCGCTTGTTTTAATGGTAGTATTCCCGTCTTCGTAACTTTTTAACTTCTTGAGTAAAATAAATAGGCATCTTTTTTTTTTTTTGAACGATCCCCGTATGCCAAAGCACGCCCCGGACGCCCATACACAGACAGTGTTCTTCGCTGGCGAAAATGCACTGAGAATGGTAGTTGCTATGAAAAAAAATCTCGCAGCAAAAAATGTCCTTCATTTGTATGGTTCTACTCCCGTTATCGTAGCTCTTCAATATTTGAAGTTAAAATAATAGGAAACTTTACTTTTTCCAGAAGTTGTTGGAACGGTACAAGTGCATTGCGGCCGGAGGAGATTACTTCGAAGAGAACTAGAGTTTTATGTGTGTACTTTCAATAAAGCTGCCCACACAAAAAGTCTGGAAAGTCGCATGAAGTCTGGAAACTTATTGAACGCAACTCATATAAATGTTCCCATCAAGAAAATCCCGCCATTGTGCACGTGATTGTTCAATCGTAGGAAATGTTCTTTTTTTTATTCAAGATCGAGCATTGTTTTTAATGTCCCTGCCAATGATTTTGTGTGTAACTTGGTACGCACGTGCGCTTAAGTATTTCTACTGCTTGAAATCATTGCAATTGCAAAGAGATATAAACGATTGAGAGAAAGATGTATACAATGTGGAAAAGATCAGACTGCTGAAATATAAGATGGATAAAAAGAACTAATTGAAAAAAAATGTGTGCCCGGAATTTAGAACAGAACCATTTATCTAATCCAAGGCGGTAACATGTTCTCGTTCCATCAGCCATTGCGATTGTATTTGTGATCGTCCACATTGATGATTGATCCTTGACCCTTAAGAGGAAAGCCATTTTTACAACTGAATTTTTCCAAGTATTCTTTTTCACTGTGCCACTGTGTCTTTCTATAAAGAATTCTAACTAGAAAGACACCGGAGAAACGATTGCCTATAATAATCATCTGATTTATTCGAAATGAATGGTGCTAAACAATACTCACTAGCAGCAGAATTAGAGTCCAGCTTTTCACAAGTTTTGTTTTTCAATGTAATATATATGTATACAAGAAGAATGACTGACCCAAAACAGGGAAAGTTAGTTCATCAAACAGAATAGTTTTACGCATTTTTTTTGTTTGTTTTACAATCATGGTATACAGCATCACCATACAGACAGCAATATGCAGCATAATCACGTTAACATACCAGTTCTACCCAGATCACCGAAGTTAAGCAACGTTGAGCTTGGCCAGTACCAGCTAGGTGACAATTTGGGAAAGCCAGTCGCTGTATGTACCGCGAGGTGAAATACCAGGTGGAGAAACTGGCGCAATTAATATTTCTTTCGAGGGTAAATGGGACTCTCCTAAGCCGTGGTAGGCACCCCGTCTAGTGATGGCGTCACGATAAAAAAAAATACCCTTGATAACTCTATCGAAGCATCAGGTATTCAGCTACCGACAAAATTTGATTTACACTATAAACCCGTCTAGTGAGTTCAATCTCGGTTACGGTGGTGCTGGATGGATGAGATATCGACAGTATAAGAACGTTGATACAACGGTTTCCGTTAGATCACCGTAGTTAAACATCCTTAAGCCTGAGCAATATTTAGTATCGTTATAATCTTGGTATTACTATTCGGAAAAGGAACCAAAAAGTGGTGCCACTCGCCATATTTGAAGGATTCATTTTTACCCAACCTGCGATGGGTATTCTTCTACTTAACCCATCAAATAAAGTAAGTCGTTTCTTTATTGTAGTTGTTTTTTTTTTGTTTTTTTTAGGGGGGTATTATAAACACCCTTATTCAAAATGAATACCAGCGTTGGTTTACTCGTTATATATTTAACCGGGGAAACGCCGTTTGCATAGGGCTTTATTTTCATTTGCAATATCAGATAAACAGATTTAGAGACAAACAGACAGACAGACAGAGATATCACACACACACACACACACACACATACACATATATATATATATATATATATATATATATATATATATATATATATATATATATATATTACTAGTTACAAAAGTAAGTGCTTGAATGAGCCAGATGCTAAAAAAAAAAAAAATAATAAAAACAATCCGTCCGTAAAGGTCCTCTGGGTGGAGGTAGGAAAGAGGGTTGATTTCATTACTCTAACAGATCTAGGGTCAGCGGTATACCCTAATGTATGCACAGGGTTTATATATAAGGAAAACAAACAATAGTTTAGAGTCTCATGAGACGCAGGTGCCCCATAAAGATGCCAGATGGGGTTTATACGCATTTTTTATAGGTGAGGATATGAGGCCTATTGTTTACAGACGGGAATTTGGCGATTAGACAACATAGATCAATTCCATGCAGTTAGACAACTATTCGTCTCGTATATATCTGCCTGTCTATTTCTGTTTTCTAATCTGAGTACAAAGCCATCTATCTACACATCGATCAATCTATCTATGTGTGTATATCTTTACTAATCTATTCCAGTTTGTATTAATATATCTATCAATATATATATATATATATATATATATATCAATATATATGTATATGAACAAATGATTAATAAAACATGTTAAAAGACATCTTGATAAAGAGTTAAAAACATATTTAATTTTAAAAAAGGAAGCACAAGATAAGTGGATAGTCCTTAATCCGCGGAGTTTCGAAGAAATACTCTCCTTCTAATCAGAGGGCAGGAATTAGCAAAATGCAGGATCGGATTTTGCATATAAAAGTATTTAATGAAACTACAAGTAAGTCACAGATCTTACTTTGTTAAATAAAAAAAGGGTGAGGTAAGGGGAATAGGAGGTAAAAGACAAATGATAAAAAGATTTCACATGAATGGATATATATATATATCAATATATATCAATATATATCAATATATATATATATATATATATATATATATATATATATATATATATATATCAATATATATATATACTAGGGATGGGATGATTTTAATATTTTACCGATTCTGATACAATTACCGATTCCGATTCTTTCTAAATCTCTACATATTTAACTAGAAAGTTGTTCTTTTTCACGATTACCGTAAAAACGCATGTAAAATGTGCTGATAATTTACTCAAACGTAAAGATACACTGGTGAGGAATGATCTATCGATTTTTGTTTTACAAATAGTGTAAAATCAATAGACATTCATTATGTTAGTATTACTATCAGCAGCACAAAGAATTTTCTTAACAGAAAATCCAATAAAAAAAGTCAATTAAAATAATGATTTTTTTGACATCGGAAAGTAGGCACACATTTTCCCGATTCCCATACCGATTCCGATACTCCAAAATGTTTCGATTTTTTCGATTCCCTATTCTGATTAAGGTTAATCGCCCCTACACTCATATATATATATATATATATATATATATATATAGATATATATATATGTATATATATATATTCTGTTTATAATGCAAACAGTAATTGGCTGTACATATACATATACATATATATATGTATATATATGTATATATATATATATATTCTGTTTATAATGCAAACAGTAATTGGCTGCATATGTTCATACATACATATATATGTATATATATATATATGTGTGTATATATTTGTATATATATGTATATATATGTATATATATGTATGTATATATATATATGTATGTATATATATGTGTGTATATATACGTATATATATATGTATATATATGTATGTATATATATGTATATATATATATGTATATATATATATGTATATATGTATATATTTATATTCTGTTTATAATGCAAACAGTATTGGCTGCATTTGTATATAACGAGAGCATATGTGTGTGCATATGTGTATGCGTGTATGCGTGTATATCTGTGTACATGCATGCGTGTGGGAGCGTGCAGCTGTATGTTATATTTGTATGCGGAGGAGTACGCCGGCGAGCCCATATGCACCCTCATCTAATCAAAAAAAAAAAAAAACACTAATGAAAATGAAAAATTATGTATAGAACCCTGCTCATATCTATGTATAACCATGTCTACATCGGACGAAAGTATTGCACCTATATACCCACAAATGAACTTAGATTTTAATCTATCCAGACGAATATTTCTATACCAATAACTGTCTGTATAACTGGGTGTGTATGTGTGTATGCACGCACGTGTGCATCCACGTGGGCGTCCGTATGTACATGGGGTACCGATGTATATGTGCACGTGCATGTGTATGCGTGTGTGGATATGAAAGTATATGTGCCCGCTGCCTACTGTCCACATAGTGTGTGAGAGCGTGCAGCTGTGTATATATGTCGATGTATGTGTTTACGAGTATTGGTATTTGTATGTGCGCATGTGCTTGCATGTATGCGTGCGGTGCAAGTATGCCTGAATCAATATGCACATATGAGCCCGTATAATCGCCTCCTTGGTGGCAGGGGCGTCGTTGTGTGTATATATCTGTATATGAGCGCATCCATGCCAACGCATGCGTACCCAACTTTAGTATCTTAAAGAAAATTTGACGTAAGCGAGAGCTACGCGGGTGTCTACGCATGCAGGCTCACATATGTGCATATATTTGCGCGCCAGGGCTGGGATGTATGTGTACATGTGACCGTTTGTTTTAAGTATATATGTGTGTACGTGCGCATGTGTGTAACCCCCTCCAAACAATTAACAACAAAATAAAAACTAAAAATAAATAAACCGAATCATAGCCCCCCCGCCTCCAAATATAAGCGAACACCCAACAGATCAAGACATACTTACCAAGAAATCATCTCACCAACGAGACGCATAAAAACTTTAACATTAACACTCGAATTTTAAAGTAACCCCCTCCTCCAACCCCCACATATTCTCTTTCCCCTCCATGTATCCCTATGCCCTCAGCCACACCAGAAATAAACTTCCCAGACCCTCTCCCACAACTTCCTTAAACCCCAAAACTAAAACATTATCGACATACCAAGCTCCCCCTCCCACCTTCCCCCATTGTTCCCTTCCTCTATTTTTTCCGCTCTCCTCGCACCCCCCTGATATCATTCACTCTTTCACTCTCTCATCCCAAAATAGCGAACATTTCTGTAAAAGTCTGAGGATGCTACAGACGGCCAAAAAAACGAGCAAGTAGCTGAAACAATAACGTAACTTAACAGAAAGATACGGTAATAAAAAATAAAACGTATATATATATATATATATATATATATATATATATATATATATATATATATATATATATATATATATATATATAGTAATTTATAAAATATATATGGCGATTAAGCTACACTTAATATTCGGCGTTTCATCCACTATAGGATTCGTCAGGCTTATGCGCATAAGCCTGACGAATCCTATAGTGGATGAAACGCGGAATATTCAGTGTAGCTTAATCGCCGTATATATTTTATAAATTACTAACAAGCTCTACCTACGCATTGAGCACTTTTAAGTAAATACTTAAAGTTTACGCATAAATCTATACTTTCGTATATTAATTTTATGTGAGTAAATGAAGTAGTTATATATATATATATATATATATATATATATATATATATATATATGATTTACAGAATGTGAGAGATTGTATATAATAAATTCCACAGCCAAACAACGTCGCAGCCCACAAGAGCCATGACAGTCAAAGAACCGGAAGTCCAAGACTCGAGGCTCGCCCTCATTTGGGCTCATCAGTTAGACACATCCGAACT
>NC_136521.1:58630005-58642505 GCF_053919585.1 Euprymna scolopes | reverse complement strand
AGCTTAATCCTGGAAAAATATGATTAAAAAAATTAATCATAATATGTTTCGTCCGAGACGCCGAATTCTCTGTCACCGTCTAGAAAACAGGCGAAGTAATACAATCATGAAATGTCTCGAGGAATATGCCGTGAGAAGATGAGTAAATTATAACAACTGCAATAGCGATAACCGCGAAAAAAAAACCTTTAAAATTCTATAAAATCTGAGCTAAAATCGAGGGACAATACAAACGCGACAAAACAAGAAAGGCAATTGATGCGAATCGATATTGGAAAAGCAAACAAGTGCTTTTTCTATTTTGATTAAAGGATGTCGAGATTTATTTTCCTATCAACGCAAGTTCGTTGAATGAGATCATTATCGATCAATTATCGATTTCCAACGGTTCTCTTTGTTTCTTAATTACCTCCTTTGTGTTTTTAATTAATTGATGCAAATTATAAAGTCAATAATAAGCACGTGTCAATTTCTGTGTACTCATATTTCCACGAGCACAAATACCTACATACATATTGCAAATAGTAAACGCACCTGTATGTCTGTGTGCATCTGTGCGTGCGTGAACGTATTTTATATATATATATATATATATATATATATATATATATATATATATATATATATATATAAAGCTGAACGTCTGTGTATGCGCCTGGTCACGACTAGGCCACCTCCGTGGCCTTCGGGCCAAGATAAAAGTGTAGTATCTGATGCTGCAAGCAAAGACTATATGTGGGGGCGACCCCACATATAAGACCTTGGTCAATGTAGGGGCAACCCTTCATACCAATTGACACTATCCAGCTCCCCTACTCCCCGGGGAGCTGGTCCCCATTTCCCCTTCACTCCTCACATTAAAAATCGGCCTTGTGCCTAATTTGCTCGGTGGGGGAGCAAATAAATACCATCTGTTCCGGCAGATACTGCAAGAAAAGACCCTATGTGGGGGGCAACCCCACAGATAAGACCTTGGTCAATGTAGGGGCAACCCTTTATACCAATTGTCACTATCCAACTCGCCTACTCCCCGGGGAGTTGGTCCCGATTTCCCCTACACTCCTCACATTAAAAATCGGCCTTGTGCCTAATTTGCTCGGTGGGGGAGCAAATAAATACCTGGTAAAAACTAGGCAACCTCTGTGGCCTTCGGGCCAAGATCTAAGTGTAGTATCTGTTCCGGCAGATGCTGCAAGCAAAGACTAGCTATGACTAGCAAAGACCATATGTGGGGGTAACCCCACATATGTGAACTTGGTCAATGTAGGGATCACCCTACAGACCACAGTTACTATCCAGCTCCCATTTCCCACCTCTCGGGAGCTTGATCCCCCTTTCCCTCTCCCTCCCTCTCTCTCTCTCTCTCTCCTCATTAAAAAACGGCCTTGTGCCTAATTTGCTCAGTGGAGAAGCAAATAAATACAAAAGTGTAGTATCTGTTCCGGCAGATGCTGCAAGCCAAGAGGGTCACAGTGTAGTATCTGCTCCGGCAGATACTGCAAGCAAAGACCATTGCCCGTGTGGCAATCTTCTGGTCCATGTAGGGGCAACCCTACTTGGGCCAGCATACACATCAATATCCAGCTCCAATTTCCACCTCTCGGAAGCTGAACCCCTTTTCCCTTCCCCCTCCCCTTATCCACATTAAAAAACGGCCTTGTGCCTAATTTGCTCAGTGGGGAAGCAAACAAATACAGCCTGGTCCACAAAGTATGGAAATAAAAAATTAAAAAATTAAAAAAAAATGTTTACAAGTGTTTTTTGATATAGATGTACATTATAATACTTTGATAAGTATGTTTTAACTTAAACAGGGATGGTATAATAAAATTGTGGGGTCTGCGTTTTCGCCTAGCCTCTATAGAATGGAAAAAGGCACACACCTTAATAAAGACTGTTCATATCTATCTGCGTAAGTATAGTTTGATAATTATGTTTCAGTTTGAAGAAATATTGTATAATAAAATAATGGAGTGTTCGTTCGCGCCTGACCTCATTGAATGGAAATATGTCACAAAGTTTAACAAGGTTTTTTAATATAGATCCAGAGAATATTGTGATAAGTGTTTCAGTGTGAACAGGCATGGTATGATAAATTACGGGGTTTATCTATTTTATTTTTACTTTCATCATATTTTACTTTGGTTTTGATACCCCGAAATTCGAAGCTATCTCTTTACAACCCTTCCTTTTCATACACTATCATACTTTCATAAATCAGAGTCCATTTCCTGTAGGCTGTTTTTAAACCCAGTCACGACGGGTACTTTTGACTTGTATGTATATATATATATATATATATATATATATATATATATATATATATATATACGCACACATACACACACATACATATATATATATAGATAATAGAAAAATTAAATTATTGAAAATTAAATCAAATACCCCCCCCGACCAAAAACATAAACATTCAACAACTGTAAAAAAGGTATACAGTTTTTATTTATTCGGAAATGGGTATAAATAACTGGTATGACCTTATTCTACGGAGTTTCGAAAAATGCAATTCTTCTCATCAGAGGAAAGAGGTTTGCAAAATATACAATAAATCTTGCACGTGTCAATTTCTGTCACACATATCTAAATGCATATTGCAAATAGTAAGCGCACCTGCGCCCATATATATATATATATATATATATATATATATATATAAAGAAAATGTTTAAGCTATTCATTGGAATTTGTATTGCAACATAAATTTCACAAGTTTGAATTGCTCCCGAGTTATCTCCTTGTCTGATTGTTTTCGAATTGGTAGATAAGACAATCGCCCTTCAGTTTATCATGAAGCCTTTTTTTCAATATAGAGGAAATTCTAGACAGGAATCAGTGAATCTACTACAAGGAAGTCTGAAACTCATAGTCGATATAGTAGGTATATATACAGGTGGATTAAATAAAGTGTTCTGTTTATAGATTATACAGAATTATTACAGAAATACCTGGATTAGGACCCAGGCGCGGAGCAAACACTTTCACTGCTGACAGACCCAGTAGATTTTCCCAGATAATTTGTCTAGGAGAAGGAAACCTCTGAAACTAAGCAAAATGGAAGGGAGGCCTCTTCAGTCTTGGATGACAGCCTTCCTAGAGCTGGTGACTCAAACAAATTACCGGTTTGCAAACCTAAACTGCTTAAGGAGTAGATAGGATCTGTCTATCGCCAGGCTTTCATACTCCTCTTTGCCTATTAGTCAGGCGCAGAGACGATATCACAGTGAATCGACAGAAACACACAGTGGTAGATCTTGTTTCTTGTCTAGGGTAATGAATGTCGTTTTTCCCACTTCCGACACATCCCAACCCTCAAAACTGGGCACTTGGGAGTGCTTGAGTACCACATATGCCTGTGAAATTAGATTGGGTTGACCTTCTTCTGGTGGGTTGAGGGTACCGGATTGACAGTTCCTGACTGCTGTTTCCAATTGGTAGTACAAGAGCCCTTACTCTTTGGTAGCGCTTAGAGCGGCTGCTCCATCAAAGTTGTATAATATCGGGATGTTTTTAGTGGCATGTCGCGCATGGAAAGGGACCCTGCACACATCCCCGGTGGGCTTTCCTGAGGCCACAATCCTAGTTGAAGAAAGGTCAGCTGATTGTCTACTTGTGTTGCATGTGTGAAACTCTGCATAACCTCCTGTTCAGCTCCCCCTTACCTAAACTGAAACTCTTTAAAAAAATATGATGGAAGTACAATCTAAAAATAAGCTTAAATCAGGCTTAGGGTCAAACAAATCCAAATTGCGTCCTCCCCTGAGGCTTGCATTCACGAACATCTGTGGGCTTAGAACTAATTTAGCTGATGTAGAAGAATTTCTCCTAACAAATTCCCGGGATATCTTAGCACTAAGTGAGACTAACCTACACTCCTCCATCCCCTCTAACTACTTTAACATGACTGGATATCTCCCACTCTGCCGTAAGGATTCTGACAGACAGATGCACGGACTTGGAGGTAACATTCGTAATACCCTTCCCTTGACCAACCCTAGAATCGGACGATCAAGCCTTTATTGCTTTAGACTTAATATGCAACACAACATTAGCTACTTTTATTTTCTCTACCGCTCTCCCTCGACCCAGGACTGCACCATAATAAACAAAGTCTCTGACAGCATAGATACAGCACTCTCCATCGACACTAGCGCACAAGTACATGTATTTGGTGACTTTAATGTCCACTACAAAAACTGCTTGAGATCCTCTACTTACACAGCGGGCAGACAACACATAGCTTCTCTATATCTCATTCCCTATCACAAATGGTTACATTTCCAAACCGTTTCCCTGATCAGCAAGAACAACACGCATAACTTCTAGATTTGTTTTTGACCACAGTTCCCGATGATTGTATAACAAATGCCGACAGCCCACTTGGGAACGCTGATCATTCAGTGATAATATTTGAAATCGCCCTAAACTCTAGAGCGAAAACTTTTTCACAGCTACTATTCACCTATGTACTTTATACGGTTGCCAGGTCTAGGCTGGTATCTCTCACTAGTTTCTTGCTCTTTGAGAAGATCCAAAAAATAGTATCCAACCCGATAAGTCCCGCACTATCAACAAAACTCCAACTACTACCCATTCAGCGCAACGATGCATTTCTGTGCCTGTTTTACATGTATGTTAATGGCATACAACACTGACGAACTTGTTCCCGCTCGATGTCAGTTCCGCCGATTATTCGGACAAGGAGAAAAGTCCTACCTCTACACTTATACTATATTGTAGAGATCGACACATGCCGGAAAGATTTCTAATCTAATAGTTACTTACCTAAAGCTGTTAGACTTTGGAATTCCCTTCTGGTCTCCTGTGTGGCCGCTGGTCTTGTCCGAGTCACTAATCTGGTCGATAATGGTCAGATGTGACCTTTTCAATGAAGTAGAACCCGTTGGTTGGTCTTGTTAGTTCCTCTCGCGTCAGGGTTGATATGCCGTCTCCTCGCTGGTCGGTCGCCTGCTAATGAAAAGATTAGTGATTTACAATTCGCCTTCCGGCAGGAAGGGATCTTAATGCACAGAGAAAAAACAAACAAACTCAGCTTCTTCTAGTCTACTGATTAATTTTCCAAGAAAAAAAAAATATATATGTGTGTGTGTGTGTATGTGTGTGTGTGTGTGTGTGTGTGTGTTTGTGTGTGTGTGTGTGTGTACAAATGCTCTTTATGTTCACAAGTTCATATAAGTCGACAATTAGTCTCTCTTTCTTTCTTTCTTTCTTAGTAGTACGGCATTAGTAATATGGGGTGTCGTCGAGATGAGCTCTCAAATTCTAACCTCGAAATCGAACTCCCAACCGAATCACTCTTACTGACTGACTTTTTCGGCTGTGCGCATGATTATATGATGCGAGGCAGGGTAATAATGAACATTGGTCTTCATTTTCCTTTGTGTGGCAATAAGCCTCGCTAATGCCCCAGTCCCAGTGGTAAGTGCTTTCAGTCCTTCTTGACCTTTCGAATATTTGGTGTAGTGCCAACTGATATGCACTATAAATATAGGTTTTAATAATAATAATAATAATGATAATAATAATAATAAGATTAATAATTATTATTATAATAATAATAATCATAATAATAATAATAACAATAACAATAATAATCATAATAATAATAATAATAATAATAACAATAACAATAATAATCATAATAATAATAATAATAATAATAACGATAACAATAATAATCATAATAATAATGATAATAATAACGACAATAATAATCCCTTTGAGCTCGCTTTTAAAAATAATAATAATAATAATAATAATATAATAATAATGATAATGATAATAATAGAATAATAATAATAATAATAATAATAATAATAATAATAATTAATGAAAAGGATATGAAAGGTGAAGAAAATCAAAATAGTACCTAGAATTGTAGGTGCACTAGGAACAATCCGGGAAAAAAAAATAAAAAGAATGGGAGAAATTGGAATCAGAGGAATGAGTAGAAAAACACAAAAAAACAGCCATCATGAAAACAGCTCAAATATTAAGGAAAACACTTGAATGAACACGAACCACAAGCGCAGATCAGACAAACTGCGATAGAGACAAAACATGAAGCGCTTAATTGAACCAAGAACACTGAAGATGCATACCAATAAGTTTTCTAATTCCACCCCATCCCACATTACTACAAATCCGACTCGATCCCCCCCATTTCAAAAAAGAGTGGGACCGAATAGCCAAGTAGTCAAGGAGGAAGAAAAGACCGAGAAGGGAGTACTGGCCAGACCTTCATTATATAATTGGGAAGAAAACCGGGACATTGGGGAGGTTTATTGCCACTCAAATTCCAGTAAAGACCAATTGCCGCTCCCGACGAGAAATCAATGGCAAGCAGCTATTGCGATAATGCAAATTTGTTTGCAAATGTTATCGAAAGAGGTGGAGAGTGCTGGAAAATCTGGGGACACTTCTTGTCACTCAGCTTCCAGGGAACACAACAGGCTGTAATCAATGAGAGGTGTTTGATGACCTGTGTGAAAGCTCCATGTGAGCTTACAATAATAATAATAATAATAATAATAATAATAATAATAATAATAATAATAATTATTATTATTATTATTATTATTGTTGTTGTTGTTTTTCTATTGTTATTATTATTATTGTTGTTATTATTATATTTATTTATTTATTTTGATAATCGGGGAATTATTGTAATCTTTTAATCTTTCCAAAAAAATTTCTGAGATTAAAAAATAAAACAGAATGACACATTTTTAGGGATTTTGTGAAAAAAATAAAAGGATTTTTTTAAATATTAATATTTGATTGCAGGAAAAAAATTACAAATATACTTGAGGTCTTTAAATTAAAAACTAGCTGCATCTATCTGTGATGGTCTTTTTACTTCTTATTTATGGTTTTAGTAGTGGTTGATGATAATCTTTGCCATTTTTCGATGATTTTCCAAAATAGCTAACAAAAATTGTGTGAAGAAAAAATGCACACGAAATAATTATTACCAAAGGCAAGTAAAGTAACTAAACTAACTACCCGGATGAGATTTTTTTGTTGAGTTTACAATACTTTTAAAATGTTTTGCTAAAAAATAAAGGTAGTGTAAACCTTAGAACGAAAAATAAAATGTTTGTTTCATACGAACAATAGCTAAATCATGATAATGACCTAAAACTCAAAAATTAAACAACATACTGACAGAATCCCATCAAAGAGATGTCATTAATTCTGCGAAAATGTAATGTTCCAACAATATTTTGATTGATTTTCGATTTTACATAAAATGACATAGGTAAAAACATACGAGCAGATATGTAAGAAAAATGGAACTAGTAAGCTATAGCTGGAAATCTGAAAATTTACAAAGAAATATATATATATATATATATATATATACATATATATATATATATATATATATATATATAGTGTTATAATGGAATAATTCCAGGAGGAAATCCGGGTATGAGAGCTTAATGTGGTAAGCAGAGCAATAACATAAAAATATAACACGGAAATTACATAATTGTCGATGCTATAATTTATTTCAACCTTGTGGTATTTTCAAGCATCTAAACTAGACAATTACATTTTTGATACTGAAATAATAAATCGGGGCCCGATTCTTTTTCTTTCTTTATTTCAGTATCAAAAATGTAATTGTCTAGTTTAGATGCTTGAAAATACCATAAGATTGAAATAAATTATTGCATCGACAATTATGTAATTTCCGTGTTATATATATATGTGTGTATATATATATATATATATATATATATATATATATATATATATATATATATATATATATATACATATCATTTAGTTTGGTTTACTACAACGCCTGCTGTGATTAATAAAGTGCAGGCCTAGAACGGTAATAGGTGGACCTTGGTTTGCCCATTTATCAGGAGGGCCTTCTCGCCGTTGCAAGCAGATTTCACCGGAAAGGAAAGCCAATACAATCGGTGCCAGCAACCTGCAGAAGCTGCCGGTTGCAGAGCTTCACCATTCGCCTATCGGAACTTAATGTTTTTTTACTATAGGCTTTAAAAATAAAGGTACAAGATTCAATTTGAAATTTATTTATCTTCAAAGTGCACTTTTAAAAATTTTACAAAATAAGGTATAAAAATTTAATTTAAATTGAATCAAAAAAATTACCTTGGATTTATTTTATGTAATGTACATTCTGTTGCACTTTTTTAAAAAAACTCATTGAAAATTTTATATCTATATCATTAATTGCTAGATGAAAGATAATGTTTTTAAATTGCAACAAAATGTACATTACATAAAATAAATTAATTGTTAAACAAATAATGATGAAAGGATTTGATAGTCCATATCAAAAGTTCACACAAAAAGATGCTCTCAACTAATTAGAATTATGCTTACATAATCAGTTCTTACTCCCTAAGCCTTTTCCTTTCCCAAGGCATCCACAAAGCAGTGAGTTTGTTTGTTTATAGCTGGGGGGTCCTTCATGATACACAACAAATGACGAAATGACCAAAGTGAAAACAAATTTTTTTTCACCTTCAATCACTGTTGTTGTTGTTGTTGTTGTATTTTTTTAAAATTAGTGATGTTAAGGATTTCAAACTGACGATCCGCAAAGTTAAGAATCGAATAACGAAATGACCGAAATAAAAACAATCTTTTTTTTCATATATGTATGTATGTATGTATGTATGTATGCGTGTCAGATGCTACTGGTACCATGTAACCCAGTACTACCTGCCTCATGGTCGGGTCACCGGCGACTAAACTGGTCCTTCCACCAGACTTGTTTGGTGAGGAGGGTGGCTATTCTCCCTGAAGGATTAAAAAATGCCCTCTCAAAGGGCGAATGAACCTTTTTTCGGGGTCAACGGCCAACTAGCACCATGTGTGTTTGTGTGTATGTATGTGTGTGTTGGGGTGGAGAGGGTTCCCGTAAGCCGTGGTGAAAGCAACCTTTCTAGGAGAAGCAAATCTCTGATTAAAAAAAACATAATGCGGGAAACCAGTACCCACATTAAGCTGGTCTGCATTTTACCTTGCTGCTGGCTATTTTGCTCTTGCTTGTTGCTGAATCTCAACATTTTGAACCGAGAGAGAGAGAGAGAGAGAGAGACTTAGCTGTCGTGCAAAGCTAAGACTCTGTAACATCATCTGTGTATAGATACTCCCTCGGGCATTTGTCTATTAAAATGGTTCTGTGGCGATTGAAGCCATTTTTGGGCTCATGGACTTTAAGTGTCTGAGGGAGTGACACTCGTCTGACAAGACGTTACAATCATCATCATGTAGGTATGTATGTATGTAGTGGTCAAGGTCTGGTGTGGACGTGTGCTAAAAGCACACAGATGTCTTAGTATCATTGTGACCCCTCCCATGTAGACGGGGCTATGGTGAAGGTCCAGTGTCCTGCGCCATATCATTGAACCTCCATTGCCTTGTGGGCCAAGGTTCTTTTAATGAAAGGCTAAGGGTGAGGTAACCCTGACAGAAACCTCCAGAGGAGCTTAGGCCCTGTAAGCTCCAGCATAGATGACCCACCGGGGTGTGTAGTATGCTCTGGTGTCCAGCAACCTAAGTCCCATTCATGGATCAAATGGCATGGTGGGTGGAGAGGGCTCCCGTAAGCCGTAATATAGGTAACCTCCTTGGAAGAAGGAAACCCTTATATAAAACCTGCAGCGACTGCTGCTTGCAATGATGTTGACTTGCTCTTCTTTTTGGTTCAATGTGGCAATTGTTTAGAGAGTGGGATTGTCTCAGTGCAAAGTCTTTCCTCACTATAAAAAGCTTCAAACACAGGCATTACTTGATATGCAATGGAATACACATTTTGCAATTAGTGTGTATTTCGATCAGAAATGGGCTGTCTGTAGCCTGAAACGGCAACCGGACATTTAATGAGGACTGATGCAGATATGGGCGTGAATGGCAATAAAGGTTCTGGAAATTCCAGGGTCTGGCCTGGTAGGTGTTCAAAGCACCACAACTTGGACCCGGTCATCAGTGGATGTGCAGAACTATAGTAGGTTCATAGAAGTGACCGTCCGGCACGTGCTACTAGTTGAGCTCATATTTGCGTCATTTGAGCCAGAGTAATGGCAATACTCGAGAACAAGTTGCTGCCATCATATATGCATGTATATGTATGTATATATATATATATATATATATATATATATATATATATATATATATATATGTTTTTGTTTTTTTACGTTCAGTCATTGCTGTTGTACTTTTCGAAATTAATATATATATATATATATATATATATATATATATATATATATATATATATATAGATATATGATTGCAACTCCCTCACACACAAAGTCCGTGAGCCCAAAAATTACTTTTTTTTTAGTCCTACCGGTGAATTCACACGCTCAAGCAGGCATGACATTGAGATCAATTAATACATGCTTCCAGCAATTCAAGCCTCTACGCTTTCCATCGCTACAGGACCACTTTTATAGACAAATGCCTGAGAGAGTATCTATACACAGATGATGTTACAGAGTCTTAGCTTTGTACGACAGCTAAGTCTCTCTCTCCCTCTCTCTCTCTCTCTCTCTCTCCCCTCTCTCTCTCTCTCTCTCTCGGTTCAAAATGTTGAGATCCAGCAACAAGCAAGAGCAAGATAGCCAGCAACAAATTAAACTGCAAATATATATATATATGTATATATATACACACAGAGTGTAGAACGATAAAATTGTCTCCCTAAAGAAAACAAACGCTAGAGCTTTACTTTAAATTTTTATTGAAAAAATTCAATTCAAATAAGTTGATTATGTAGTAGAGCAGACATCTGTTTAATGTAGCTGCCTTCAGTCTCAATCACCGCCTCCAATCGGGAGAATGATTTTTACACAAGCGCAGGCGGAACCTCAGAGAATACTCGGCGGATAGCGACGATCAGGCTGGCTTTGGTGTTGTGGGTCATTCTATTAAATGTTGGTGACGTTCTTGACGTATAACCAAACGAAGTAGTCCAGCCTGTTCAGGTCGGTAGAAGGAGAGGGAAGTGAGAGAAGGGTGCAAAGTTGTAGCGCTCCTTCTGAAGCCAAACCTGGGTCTCTTTGGACTAGTGGGATGGCGCTGAGTCATGCTGCCACACACAGGATCTGCCAGCGGCCACCTGACTGCACAGGGTATCATTACACTCTTAAGCACATCCAGGTACACTTTGGTGCTAACTTTCAATAATTTGAAACCGCACCAAAAACCATAAAAGTAACCGGAAACTTTGTTTTCATAAGCCTGGGCACGTCACTGTTATTCGTAGTAATCCAACGATTCATTTTGAGGGTTCTGGCAATGGTCCTGTTGTAATAACTTAGATCGGTAGAAGCATAAGTTGTACGACGACGCATCTCCGATCACGCGTGTTGAACACTGTGTCACTGTCAGACATGATAGAACGACCTTAAGCTTCTGAGAATTGTACATAACTAGGAAAATAGTAGATGGTCTACAACCAAAAGAAAAAAAAACGGTTTTCATCAAACAGATATGGAATCATATCGTCTTTTCTAGGGTGACAATTTTGTCGTTCCACCTTGTATATATTATCATCTATAATAGAAATCTCATCTGTCTGCTTAAATGTATGTATGTACTCATGTATGTATGTCTCGCAAAAACTTTCGACAGAGGCGACGGATTTTCACCAGATCGGTATCATTTTTAAGCTCGACCCTTCGAACGACAAATATTGAAAAATTGTCCGAAACATTCTTTCCTTCACAATTAACTGGGAACTTTTCTACAGGGAGGGGTCGCTTTTTTTTTTTAAAGGCCATCGCCTCTTTTCGATTGTCTAGCCTTAATTTAAACCTACGTCAGTTCCGGTTTGGCGATGAACAAAACGACTAACGCGTCACCCTTTTTTTCACGTCCTTTTTCTTCTTCGCGGCACGGGTTGGAATCTGCCTGCCTACTGCCACATTTTTTTTCTTTCTTTTTTTTTTTTTGCTCAACACACTAACACCGGGCAACGCCGGGCAACGCTGCGGACACAGGCTAGTATATATTTTATTTCATTTTTTAAAATAGGATAACGAATGAATTCACAAAATCCGAAAATGGGATGATAAGGTGAAATTACCCTTTTTTTTTAACTTATGGTACCCCAATTGCGATTTCTCTTCTAATTTTTTTTATGAATTTGTAATCATGCCAAATGCATTTCATTTTCTTTTGGTGGATTGATATTTGCAATTTCTTCTAGTGAGTTAAGGGCAAAATAGATTCATTGATCGATATAATAATAAATGAATGATTTTGCACTACGAAACAGTGGCTGTCAAGAATTGTAAATGTCATCAAATTGCAAGATGATAAACGTCGTGAAATTTTGAATATGGATAGATATCGATATAGATATACGTATATCTTATTCGTCATGATATAAGACTTCCCTATCAATTGCATCCTCAAACAGTATGAATTTCTTGGGCTCCTTTTTTGTTTCGTATTTATTA
>NC_136521.1:58522505-58627505 GCF_053919585.1 Euprymna scolopes | reverse complement strand
ATTAAATAAGGATTGGTAGATATAAACAAGAAATATCAGTAAATAAAGAATATTTCCACAGAAATATGTGTGTGTATATATATATACATATATATATACATATATATGCACACACACACAAACATATATATATATATATATATATATATATATATATATAGATAGATAGATAGATAGATAGATAAATGTTTAAAGGTACAGAATTTAAATATAATGGGCGGAAGTCTCTCGAGAGCGCTTTCAGCTATCATCTCATCAGGATAAAATCGATAGCGTAAAAATAATAATACTACACACACATATATATATATATATATATATATATATATATATATATATATATATATATATATGGCATCCAGCAATGCTAACCAAACGAGCAACTTATAATAGGATTTTCAGAATGTGAGAGATTGTATATAATAAATTCCACAGCCAAACAATATCGCAACCCACAAGAGCCATGACAGTCAACGAACCGGAAGTCCAAGACGTATGTATATGTATATATATGTATATATATCTATATCTATCTATCTCTCTATCTGTCTATATATATATATATATTTCGAGTAAAAACTCCTACTTGTGCGACATCGGCTTGGGGTTATTAACTGGTTGGGTGGCCGCGTCCCTTGTCGGGACGAAGTAGGTTCATTTCACAGTCGGATTTCAGCGCGGTTTGCTTGATTTATGTTGGTTAATAGAAATTCTTGTGTGCAAGGCGTTTGCTCAGTTGGTAGAGTGCTTGCTTCACATGCAAGAGGCTCGGGTTTCGAATCCTGAGTTCGGATGTGTCTAACTGATGAGACCAAATGAGGGCGAAACACGAGTATTGGACTTCCGGTTTGTTGACTGTCCTGGCTCTTGTGGTTTGCGACGTTGTTTGGCTGTGGAATTTATTATATACAATCTCTCACATTCTGAAAATCATATATATATATATATATATATATGTATATATATATATATATATAGTAGTGTTGGGACGATGAATCGGAATCGGAAAGATTGGAGCGTTTCCTAAAATTAATATCTTTTATTTTGGTTTAAGACACATCTTCCACCGCTGATAGTAATAATAAAATAATAAATATTTATTGATTTAAAACTTGCAGTGTGACTAAAATCTCAAGATCACCCCCTCCCCACAAATGTGTTTTTACGTTTGAGAAAAAAAATAGGCATATTTAAGATGTGTTTTTACGGTAATCGGAAATAAATAACTCCTTTATAGTTAATTAATTAGAGATAAAGAATCGGGATCGGTAATTGTATCAGAATCGTGAATTTTGTACGGAATCGGTAATTGTAAGAAGGACAATTCGCTTCCCTTCTTGGATGTTCTTGTCGAACGTTCAAGGGGAGGCTTTCTCACTACAATTTATAGAAAGCCGATATTTACTGACCTATATGTGAACTGGTTGTCTTTTGTACCAAAATCACGTAAGGTCGGGTTAATTAATATTTTGGTACATGGAGCCCTCATGATTTGTTCGCCTAACAGATTAGACGCCGAACTCGATAAGATCAGGGAAATATTCATCAATAATGGTTATCCTGTTGACCTTATTGATGACTGTATTTTACAAAAGGTTGCGGATTTTAAATCCCCTAAAAAGTTTGGACCCTTGAAATGCCCGGTTTATTTAAAATTACCGTGGATTGGGGAAAAGAGTAACAGACTTTCCAAACAGATTCGCAGAAGTATTTACGACTGCTTTTATTCTGTGTCCTTGCGTTTGGTATATACTACGAGACCTGCTTTTCCGTCTTTTCGCAGGGATAGTTTGCCTTACATCCAAAATCGCAATATTGTATATCAATTCAAATGCCAGTGCGATGCTGGTTATGTTGGGCGAACATCCTTGCATCTTTTGACTCGTATAACCAGCATGTTCCATCGAAGATCAGACAAGGGAGGATGGGGTCTGGTGGTCTCCCTCCTTCTGCAGTCTTGGACTCTGCTATTGGCCAGCATTTGGTTGACAACCCGTGCTGTGCCGATAGATATAAAATTGAATGGTTCGAGGTGCTACATAGAGCGGACTCCAGATACCATTTAAAGATTTTGGAGTCTTCTCTATTGCGGTGCGTCAACCTTCTTTGTGCCGGCAAAAGGAAACATCTAACGCATTGTTTCTCTTTGGAGAACTTTGAATCTTTTCTCCCGTTTTTTTAATTGTTTTCCCCCTCGTTATGCCAATATTTTAATCGTTTTTTAAACGTTAATAAATTTATTTTAGTGTCCCCGTACTTTTGGCACATTCAATAAGTTCCCAATTAGAACTCTTTTGACATAATATTATTTTGTACGCTCTCGATTTTCTCCTGATAAGAGAATAGCCGAAAGAGCTCTTGAGAAACTTCCGTCCATTTTATTCAAAGCTATATATATATATATATATATATATATATATGTGTGTGTGTGTGTGTGTGTGTGTGTATAACTAGTTAATTTACTCACATAAAATTAATATACGAAAGTTTAGATTTATGCGTAAACTTTTAGTATTTACTTCAAAAGTGCTCAATACGTAGGTAGAGCTAGTTAGTAATTTATAAAATATATATGGCGATTAAGCTACACGGAATATTCCGCGTTTCATCCACTCTAGGACTCTTCAGTTCTTATGCGCGAATTCTGTGGTCGTTCATCGTTTTTAAAAACGATAAACAACCACAGAATTCGCGCATAAGCCTGAAGAGTCCTAGAGTGGATAAAACGCGGAATATTCAGTGTAGCTTAATCGCTATATATATTTTATAAATTACTATATATATATGTATGAAATTGGGAATTGTCTCTGTAATAGTTAGTACCTAACTTGCATTGATGAAAATATATTTAAGCGTATTTTAACACAGGAAAATGTTGCGCGTCACCCTCATGTAGTATAAAATAATTCAATCAATCGATTCGTCTATTTTGCCTTTCTATCAACATGTTGAATGCTCAACAGATCGATTTGTCTGCTCATCTCGACATTTTTACACTTCGGTCCACTTGATTTATTCAATAGGATGTCCGTCGAATTAGAGATTAATTTGTGTCTGTCTATAGACGCGTCTCACCATTCATGTTATCTACTGGTGCCAGATTTATTTTTTCTACTGGCAGGAAGCTCGGCGTTGCCCGGTCGTAAATACTCATAAATATATATATATTTTTTTTACTAATGGGGAAGTCTCATTTATTATAAACAGTAATGTATTAAACATAAAGTTAACTTTCTTAAAAAAAAATAAACCAAAAAAACGAAAAGAAGCTGATCCATGCGCATGTTTTTTTTTATTTGTTCACTTTTGTAAGAAAAAATAAAGAATCATATTCTTTTCATTGTTTTGACTCTTGAATATATATCCGTTAATATCTTGTAGGTTTTTCTATAGACTGATGTGATTCTCGGCTGATTGACTGTGCCTTACTGTGTCGGATATATACTCGAGACTCAAAAGATGAAAAGAATATGTTGTTATAACTCATTTTGTTACAGTCTACTTTTAAAAAAAGGTTTTTGTTTTTCAATTTTAACTCAAAACCTAAAACCAGCAAGTGATATAACTCCTTTTAATTGAACGTTATTCAAATAGTTGGTTTGTTACAACTGTTACATGATAAGGGCTGTCCCCCTTTTCATGTAAGTATAAAATCATTATTGGATATATACGTTAGAATTAAAATTATCTAGGAGAGAAAAAGACTAAGACGAATGGTTGGCTTAGAAATCAGTTAGAATTTTAGAGATGGGAAAAAATAAATTACGTAAACGGGTATTTAGAGAGTTTTCAGATGTAATAAGCGGAAAGAAAGATATATTTTTTTGACAATTGTTTTTTTTATTTTTATAATCCCATAATATTTTTCCAAAGAAGAGTAACTTGGTAGGGAGATGATAAGCACTAGAGGTGCCCCTAATTCGAAAAATACAGATGGGAACCTGCGATATTGTGTCTTTCTAAAGCAGGCTGCATGTAACGGTTTTGAGCAGAGGAATAAGTGTCAACACAATAATTTAAAATGCAGGCGTTAGAAAGGATACGAAAATCCTTATGAAAAAAGGGCTATGACAGCTCGAAGCTTAATAACATATAGCTTAATGAGGTGAGAGAAAAGAAAAAATATACCGTAGGTGCGTAAGAAGATATAACCTTGTTTTTTTTTTTAGAGATGCATGAATGTGGGATATATCAGCTGGATCTTGGAAGCTCTGGTGAGAGAAAAGAAAAATCACAAAAATCAGGCTATTAGATAGAATTTAGTGCGCAATTAAGGTATTGGTGCGCAAAAGGTGTTAGTTAAGGCTGATATTTTCTGGATCTTCGTCAGATTCTGAGAGTCCAGGCAGGGAGGTCCAAGTGAATCAGTGTGAAAAAAAAAGAAATATCTTAAACTTCAGAAGCCAGCCACAAAGATTTGAGTAAATGAGCTTTGAGTATGTCCCAAGAAGATAAGATAGTTAACAAATAGAAACAAAGCCATACTTAATAGAACAACCGGGCAGAGGATACGATCAGGGTACGTTTGGGACGAAAGGAGTCGTCAATTTCGAAAGAGGTAAAGTGAGACCTCTAGTTTACGGCATAAGGGTGGCTGGAAGAAGCAGCTGACGTGAGTTATAGGAGGTACTAACCTACACCCAAAAGGGATATGCCAGGGAGATCAGTTTCGGTTATGTTTTATGGTGTCTGATCTTTCTTAGCCAAGTGGTTATATAGAAAAAGAATGTACTAAAATTAAAAATTGGTGCATTTTTTTTGGGGGGGGGGGAAATGGGAGGAAGGGATGTTACATGATAAGGGCTGCCCCCTTTTCATGTAAGTATAAAAATAGGGAATCAGTTAAATGTAAATATGAAATAGGATAGTCAAGAATTCGAACTTGCGAAGCTATACTTGGAATTGAGAATTCCAATCACAAGCTAAAATAAACACAGAATGTTATAAATGGAATGTGCAGTTAAATTGTTGAAATATTTAATAATACAATTTTGATGGAAACTATTTACATTCTTTGAAAGAAAACATAATAGAAATTTGGGTTACAGAATTAACAAATAGGTTACATTCCTTTATGAAACAAAGAGAATGGAAAATGTTATTGTAAAGTGAGTTACGTAAAATTAGGTTAGAGAAGGATTCATGCCATGGGTCTCATATACACGTGCTCGGTCGTGCAATGACGTCATGAGTTATGAATTTAGTTAGATAAGTGAGATTCGGAATCAGTCAGTGGAGAGAAGCAGAGAGGTTCAGATCGATTCTCCGTTAGAGTCAAGGCACCCTCTAGAAGTGAGAGGCTTTTAGAAATAACCATGTAACAACTTTGAATCCCTGAGATAAAATCATGTTCGACCGGTCGAAGAAGAAATAAACGTATCATCATGTGTTTTTGTATCTGCGTCGTCGTGTTGTTATTCAACAGAAAAGGTATTGTCCATTTATGTTATAAGAACCTTGATAAAAAATCTAAAATATGTGTCAGAGTATAAATGTTATAGAGACACTCCCGTTCACAGAACTGTCGAAAGTATAAATGTCAAACTATCGGTCTATCTATCTAGATATCAAATCTTCTCCAAAATGTATTTATATTTCCCTCTCTTTATATATACTTGTTAATATCCATATCTCTTCTCTAACAATGTTAATATCTCTCATCTCTTTATCTGTGCCTAAACCTAAACGTAGATTCCATGAACAAAGCTTCTTTCTTAGAATTGCACGCCTGTGGAATTGTCTTCCGTTTTCCTGCTTTCCGGCTGACTGCAATATGATTGTCTTCAAGTCTAATGTAAATAAGTTCTTGATGAGCTGTTCCATATAAGTTATCAAATTTACCAAATTTTCATGGAAAGAATGGAAAAATCGTAGACGAAGGAAAATTAGAAAAGAAGGGGGAGTGGAAGGGAGAGAACGTTGAAATGTAAAGTAGGAGTGTATATAATAAGGGGGTTTATAATTAAATATTAATTATGTGTTAATTCTTATAAACGTTTTTTTTAGTTTATAAGGTTTAAACCCTATTTCCAACCCGTTCTTTCCTCCTCCCACCACATCATGCCCACTAACATTAACTCTCCAATCGGTTGCCATGGTGATCCTTTAAATTAACTGTTACTTATGCCGTTATAAATAAGAATAGCGTCTTTTAATTTTAAACCGTTATAAACTAAACAAACGTATATAAGAATTAACACATAATTAATATTTAATTATAAACCCCCCTCTTATTATATACACTCCTACTACTTTAAATTCCAACGTCCTCTCCCTTCCACTCCCCCTTCTTTTCTAACTCCCCTTCATCTACGATTTTTCCATTCTTATTTGATTTTATAACTTAGTCCATCTATGAATTCTTACGATGCTAGTTGGATATTTCCTCTCTTTGAGGATCTTCCTCTAGCTGAAACAATATGTAAATTCATTCTGGACTCACAGTAATTGATTTCTTATATACTGCTCTGGCTACACATTGAGCACTCTAGTCCGTTTTTTTCACCACTGGTATATATATATATATATATATATATATATATATATATAAGTGTGTGTGTATGTGTGTGTATGTGTGTGTGTGTGCGTGTGGTTTCTGCACACGTGTAGCAACAGCGATACACACAGTAGAAGAACGAAAACTCGCTGTGTAACGTTCTTTACAGTGCAATTGAGTTTTCACAGCACGCAATCTAATTTTGGCGTGAGGAACGGAGGGTAGAACGACTGGTCCAATATGACTTTTGGTGATTTAGACTCAGTGCAAATTCTTTTAAATAGGTTGCCTTAACATAATCCAAAAAGACCTGTTTACTTCACTCGTCTGAACTGATGACAGTAACCGTCCGGTTATGAAAATCAGAATTAGAAAGAACTCCATCTTTTTTTTTTTTTTTTTTCATAATTCACCTTCTTTTTAATAAATTGCCTTTATAACGGCTAAGGAGCTAAGGAGCATTATTAATCCCATATATATATATATATATATATATATATATATATATATATATATATATATATATATATATATATATATATATATATGATTAGTTTTTTTTTTTTAAAGAATTATCTTATCGTCTAGACGAATATTGGCTGAAGAGAGTTTGATAAGGATACCTTAAACGGGCCTTATTATTGGGCTTGAAACCGACGGTAATAAGGATCTGTCTAAACTAACAACTTTCTGTACACAACATATATATATTAAAGTTTTTTTTTGAAATGTCGTTACTTTCAATGTATACCGTTTTCGTTCAACGGGTCTAGATTGTTATTTTAAAACCAGTCACCGTTAATTTTGAGTTAAGTTCAATGTGTCTATTTAATAGGTACAGAGCATATATATTGCAAAAGTTTGTTGAAAATTCAAAGACTCATGTTTCCATTTTTATAACCCAAATGAAACAACTGTAATGGAAAAAATCCAGGAAATAAATGAATGTTATAAAAATGAAAACGTGAGTTTTTGAATTTTCAACAAAATTTTGCACTATATATATATATATATATATATATATATATATATATATATATATATATATATATATATATATATATATATAAGCGCGTGTGTGTCTGTGTGTGTGTATGAGTGATGTACTTAGAGATTGCGCAACTGTTTCCACAAAAAAATTCTAGCCTAAGACACAGCATTATCCGGGATGTTCGTACTCTTTCTCGCAGATGATGAACGAACAGTTGGAACACGGGTGAAATCCACAAAAGCAGCCGCCGATAGCGTAGTGGTTAAGAGCCTTGACTGTAGTACAAACGGTCGGGTTTCAATCCTGGCTTGAGGTAGTTGCCTGTCTAGCCGCACTGATGAGCTGTGAAGCAGCGAAACAGTACTATATGTGGATGATATATATATATATATATATATATATATATATATATATATATATATATATATATATAAAATAAAAATTACAATAAGTTTACCAAGGTAATCAAAATGGTAAACTTAAAATATATCATAAATATTAAAGAGTTAATATTTACAAGTAAAATAAACTCAGCCAAATGTAAAAGCTCAATAAAACCTAAAAGTAAATAGAGCTTATAATATGAACAAATGATTAATAAAACATGTTAAAAGACATCTTGAAAAAGAGTTAAAAACATATTTAATTTTAAAAAAGGAAGCACAAGATAAGTGGATAGTCCTAAATCCGCGGAGTTTCGAAGAAATACTCTCCTTCTTCGAGTATTTCTTCGAAAGTCCACGGATTAAGGACTATCCACTTATCTTGTGCTTCCTTTTTTTAAATTAAATATGTCTTTAACTCTTTTTCAAGATGTCTTTTAACATGTTTTATTAATCATTTGTTCATATATATATATATATATATATATATATATATATATATATATCATTATTATTATTATTATTGCTACAATAATTTGTATTACTAAAGATATCAGTGTTTCATGTTTTCGGAAATCATTAGCGCAGGGGGTTACGAATACAGCCAGTCAGGAGATTCGAACCCAGCCACGAAGTCATCTCTGACTGCATTAGCAAGGAACAAACTTCGCGACCAACTTTAACCGCGATAAATACAGTTTACATTTATCTATAATATAAAAGCAAAAATGTGTGTGTGTTTGTGTGTGCATTTTTGTGTATGTCCGACAAAGGCTTTTTCAGATTGACGGACGCTCGGTGGGATCGCTCATTCTCTAAAACTTTTTATATACTGTCTAGATTACAATATCAAAGACTTACGAAATGAGCTCGCGTGTATCTTTAATTTCGGCAACTTTTACACACTATTTTCTAGGTTTTTGCACTCGCGGCATGTTTCTTTGGTTTTTCAGTATAAATGTGGAACTAAACCGGCAGGAAAGTTGCTATTCATTTGGACACTCCCCTATTTATGGGGAGCTGGTTTACCTCCAATATCTTGAGGGAAAGCAGACACTGGCTTGCAGCCAAAGTTAAGTTTCCCCATATGGCGTGATGTTAACACACATGTCATTTAACTTTGTTATCATTAAATTAAAGCGCTTTTTATATATATCCCGTCGTGACTGAGCGGGTTAAAATGCCCGTTTATTTCCTTTCCCTTGTTTTCCACCTTTGCGTCAAAGTTTTGGGTTCGAGCCTACCTACATACCAACATTTGTTTTATTTACACCGACAAACACACAGGCAACGCCAGACACACCCGCTAGTCTATATATATAAAAGGCAAGATGTGTGTGTGTATTTGTGTGTGTGTGGGGGGGGGGGTTGTATGTCTCGCAAAAACTTTCTACACAGTCGACGGATTTTCACGAGATCGGTATCATTTTGAAGCTCGAACCTTGCAAAAAAATGGTTCCTTCATGACAAGATAGCCATATACGCATGCGCAAGAAAACGGTCTTTTATGAATTAGTTTAAATATTAAAAAAAGCAACTTAATTTCGTTGGAAGGCTCTTAGTTCAGCGGATTAAGGTTGCAAGATCGAACGGTGACGTAAAATGTCCCCCCCCCGATTTAAAAGTTTTAATATTAAAATAGTTTTTTTTTTCATCACGTTCACTGTTTTTTTTTGTTTTGTTTTTCCGATTTTTAAGAAGTTTTAACATCGTTTCCTTCGTTCGCTTTTTTTGTTTTTGATTTTTGTTTTTTTTCCATCGCGTTCGCCGTTTTATTTGTGTTTGTTTTTTTTTGTTTTTTTCGATTTTTTAAGAAGTTTTAACATCGCTTTTTTTATAATGTGCAAACAGAATTATTGCGTTTACTTATTCTTTATTTTACATTCAGTTTTGATTTACACCCCCCACACAGCTCCAAACACGCAGGCAACGCCGAGCACCCCTACTAGTATTTATATAAAACGTAAATGTCAAGAAGGTCGAGAGTGATCTTATGGTTATACGATCATGATCTGCGCACGTGAGTTTAAGTGACCGACTTATTACCTTTGAACTTAGAGTGCTCAACGATAAGAAGGCAGTTCATATATGTATATATATATGTGTGTGTGTGTGTGTGTGTGTGTGTGTGTGTGTGTGTGTGTGTGTGTGTGTGTGTGTGTGTGTGTGTGTGTGAAGCTACAGTATGCAGACGATATGGAGCTACAGTATGCAGACGATAACGCCCTTGTAGCCCTATCAGAAGAGGACCTACAGTGTACATACAGGAGGCACGTAAAAACCTTGGAGACGTACCACCAAAGATGCCGCCGAAAAATCCTCAGAATCATTTGGAAGGACCGACGCACCAACACCAGCGTCCTGAGTGAGGCTGACATTCCTACTATCACCGCTACTGTTGCTCAACGCCAGCTTAGATGGACTGGTCATGTTGTCCGAATGCCGGGTCGCCGCCTCCCAAAACAGATTTTCTACTCTCAGCTTGTTGAGGGAAAGCGTGCCCAGAGTGGCCAAAAGATGAGGTATAAGGACAACATCAAAGTAAATCTAAAGCGGTTTCACATGGACCTTGAGACATGGGAGGACGTGGCTGGGAGCAGGTTTGCATCGAGGAGCGCTGCCCACGAAGGTGCTGCGCTTTATAGTAGTGACCTAAATCAAGCTGCTGAGGATAAACGCAAGCACAGAAAGGACAGATTATCAACCAGACACACCCAACCCCAGCCCACCACCACTACCTTTATCTGCCCAAATTGCACAAGAAAAATTGGGTCTAGGATTGGGCTCTATGCTCACCTGAGGACCCACAGAAGCCACAACGGAGGACAGTCTTACTCGGACACGAGTGACCGCCGATGATGATGATGGTATCTGTGTGTGTGTGTGCAAAGTCAGCGATCTAGACATTCATTTTCGTTTATATTATTACCTTTGAACTTGTAGTGCTCAACCATAAGAAGGGAGTATATATATATATATATATATATATATATATATATGTGTGTGTGTGTGTGTGTGTGTGTGTGTGTGTGTGTGCAAGGTCAGACATTCATTTTCGTTTATATTTGTCGATCAATATGTATAGCTGTTGTCATCGATTTTATCTTACCTATTAATTTGATTGGTTCGCCTCCATGTTTCTTGATTTGTGTTTGTTTCAATCAATGTAGTTAGACAGGTCGATCTGTCTATATTTGATATTAGCAATTTTCGATCCGCCGCTCTATTGATCAATTTCCAATCCAAACGAATTCGCCTGCTCAGCGACGTTTTGTGTTTGTTTATCGAGCCATTGATCAGTAAGTACATGCGTCTATTTATAGATTCCTTTAACGATCGAATTATTTTAGTTACCAATTGATAGGTTCTTTTGTTTATTTGTATATTCCTTAATCTGTCTGAATCTAGTATATAAAGTAAAGTTACTCAGATTCTTTGAACTGTCATTTCTATAGTATTACAGCTCACTAATCGACATGTGATTTTTATTAGATATTTGATTTTGACTAGCTACTTTTGGCCTTCGACACTGTACTTGGTAGGAAAAGTATGTATTTCTCTCAAGTTTTACCTAAAATAAATTTCCGGCCGAGAAGATTGTTAAAAGTGTGTCATTACTTTTTTTTTTTTAGTAATGTTGTGTAGCTGGGAGTTCATATTGGGGACACATTAACGGGACTCAGAACAGATGATTATGACAATGAGGGAGACATTTATAACAGACTGGGATTATTCTTGGAGACTCCATAATAATACAGACTAGGTGATATAATGCAACAGTTCTTAAAACATACTGAGGAGAGGAGATACTTCACTTATGATGGAGGAGGCACATTACTTGTAAGGGGGTTGTACAAGAGTTTTTTTTATATATGAATATACGAAACACATTTACCTTTTCGAGTGTGAAGAAATGACGACACGAGGTAAACAGTTACAAATTATTAATGATGATTACTGTATTCATCTGTCGGCAGATTGATGAAATCAGGAATTCAAGCCTTTTCGACTACATTGTTTACTCTTCTCACTTCGCCTCTAAGAGGCTCGCACTCTTCAACTGACTCTATCATCGCTCAGATTACCTTATCTTAATCAGCTTCCTAACTTTGAACTCACGATTCATATATTGAGAAATCTCCTTTGTTTATGACGTCAGAAGTGTGGTTTTCAAACGGGACTAACTTTCACGTGGATTTACATATGCCTGTTCAAAGACACTTTTGGCAAACAAAGATTTCCAATTCTAATTGTTTAATATCTAACCTATTTTTAACCAATAGTTTTTAACTCGAGTTGTCCATTCTTTTAACTGACATATTTAATATCGAGTTATTCTAAAAGAATGGACAATCGCTTTTTTTTTTTTCGACATAAATAATATTTAGTTATTTATAAAAGAATTAACAATGGACTGGATTCCTAAGATTTCAATTATCCATTATCTTTAACACTTGCTTACAGGGTTCGATCCTAGCCTTTTCTTAATATCATTTTCACTTATCTAGTCTGCCTTCTTACTTCCATAAGAAGGGGCAGCTCTTCCATGTAACAGTAACACTTATTTCTCTTGAAAATTTCATGACTATCCTGGAAATAAAATGTTTATTTCCTTACCGTTTCATTGCATATTGTCAAAAAGAAGGGTTTTAGTAGTTAGTATGATTTTTATGGCGATTGAGGAAGGATGTAAACAACGAAGGTCATATAGTATAAACGTGGTGTTTGGTGAGAAAAGAGTAAATGTAGGAACTAGTTTGGTTAGTTTAGTTTCTCGCAGCTTCCTACCCACCTCCTGTTTTTAATTAAAAAAAAATGCATTTTTTATTTGAAACTAGCAAGTTACCCGGCATTGCCTGGTCGTAAAATACGCATAAATATTATATCCTTATTCATACAGAAACTGAGACATATGCAGGTGAGTATTATGTTTTATTTTCTAAACAGTTCACTTCTTGTGAGTAAAAAAGAAAATACTCGAACTGAAATCAATACCAAAAACCTAAAGACAATGAGTACAGTACGATAACCATTAGGCCAGCTAAGCACTGCTTGTAAAACTGCTTTTAAACTTTCTTATGCAGAGATAAAAATCCTATACCCCCCCTGCCAGGTAAAATTTTTCAATTTTGACTTCTTCATAGCTCTTTTTTATGAAAACATATTTTTAAAAAATCACATGTCTGAATACTCTATATATCAAATTTCAAGTCTGAAGAGCAAACGTTCATTGAGTTAAGTATCCTCACACACACATTCTCACTCATATAAATATATAGATAGATAAATATTTTCCTTTTTTTAAGTGAAATGATATTTGTATCGAATAATTCTAATGTTTACAGCGTTAGAATTGTTTTATTCGTCTAAAAATGTAGAAATAAGTTTGGAAATTCTCAGAGAAATCAAAAAAGCCTTCATCGGAAACCTCACCATTTCATTGAGTTCCATTAAGGTTAGTTCTAACCTTTACACTATTCAACAAAGTAAAGCACCGCTTACGAAATTAATAAACACACATTTTTACATAGCTCTCTCTCTCTCTCTTTCTCTCTCTCTCTCTCTCTCTCTCTCTCTCTCTCTCTGTTGCATTACTGACAAACAATGTTTTTTTTACTATAAATATAACTATTAGGTTGATTAGAAGGTTCTTTTGGAATTTGCAATTTTGATTTCAAATTATATATTTTCAAAAAAGTTTTCGTTATAATACTTTACTTTATAAATCATTTAAAAGGACGTTTTTAACTCTATTTAATCGTTTCGATTACAATCGTTTTAAAGAATAGCATCTTCTTTTCAGAACGATGAATACAAGATGAAACGCAAATTCGAACATTTTTTTAAATTTTAATTATTGCCGAAAAGCTATTGAAACATCTCGCGATATCAACCAAGAACCACTACTGAACTACTGAATGGTGGTTTAAGATATTTCGTGGCAGCGATGAGTTTTTAAGATAATGGGCGTAGTGGTCGGCCGTCGGAGGTTGACAACGATCAATTAAGAACCTTACTCAAAGCCAATCCACGCAGAACTGTTAAAGAACTTTCTTGTGAATTAGACGTAACGTATGCGACGATTTACAACCATTTGAGAGATATTGGAAATACGAAAAAAATGGATGCCTTACGAACTGAACGACAATAAAAAAAGGCTGTCATGAAGTGTTATATTCCCTTCTTTTATGCAACAAGAACGACCTGTTTCTCGACCGCGAGGAAAATTGGGTTCTTTACGATAACCTGAGATTTTATTTTGAAATTTGCTTGTATATCAGAAATGTACGTAAACTATTTGACTTACAGCATTAAATTACTGTGTTATCTTCATCCAGTATTGCAAACGCCATTATATTCTCGTCGTGCACGTTCAATTCCTATTTTTATTACCAACATGTTTAAAGTAGTAATTGTTTTTTATTCTTATTTTTTATATTTGTTTTGTTTTATTCCTTTTGTTAATGAGAGCATTGCCAAGGATGCTGCGAGGAAGATGGACTTTCTCTACCGTGCTAGAAAGTTACTTACGCCTGAAAGTATCCGGTATCTCTCAAGCCCACTATTCCCCCATGTATGGAGTATTGTTGTCACCTTTGGGCTGGCGCACCTGCTACTAGTCTCTTACTCACGGACAGAGTTCAAAAGAAAGTCGCCGATCTGATAGGTCGTGAACTGTCCTCCAAGTTTCAACCACTGTCCTGTCGACGAAATGTTGCATCCCTCTGCCTGTTTTACAAGTATGCTAACGTTAAATGCTCTGACGAACTAAAAAAACCGTGTACCCTTTCGACGTAAATAGACCCGACAAGCTCTAAAAGCAGCAAAATTCCACCCTACCACAGTAGAGATCCCTAGATGTAAGAAGGCCCTGTACTCTAATAGTTTCTTTATTAGAACTACTAAACTCTGGAACTCCCTTCCGGATTCATGTTTTCCCAACTGTACAGACATGAAGAAGTTTAAGTTTAATGTGAATATGCATCTTGCTGTTCAACTTTCTACATAGAATCCCTGAGACTTATATCCGCGATAGTAGCCCCCTACATTATCGTGGCACTGTGTCTTGTTTGGGGTAAAAATGGAATTAATAAAAAAAGTAATGTAAATACACTATCTAAGAATAAAAACATGTAACTCCTATCTCCGGGATAATTAAATACTAAACTTTCGCAGATTAATACTTTGCGTATTTTCATAGTTGATGCATTTTTAAAAATGTCTATTAAGTGAAATACAGCAATTGATGAATCATGGTTTCTTTTAAAAGTCTATAAATAATATGAGATAGAGATAAAACGTTGCAAGTAAAATATGATTTATCTCACCTGCATTATTTTAGTTTTTAGAGATCATTTATATCCCATCTCTCATTAATTTTAAATTGTTCAATGGTTACATGTGCATGTATAGCTGTGTGTATGTACATATCTATATATATTTATATATATATATATATATATGCATGCATATGTGTGTGTGTGTGTGTGTGTGTGTGTGTGTGTGTGTGTGCAGTCAACGCCAACTCTATTCAGGGTTTAACCGGCTTTCTCCGAAGGAGGAAGTATCATGGGAGTATGAAATTCACAAGCGGTCTCCAGTCGCATGTATATCCCCGTTAGAGCAGATGACGACGTTATGTTTTTGCAACTTTTTGCAGGGAGGTGTCGACGTCCTCCTACATACAGCACCTGGACTTCCCAAAATGGTCACCTATTTTAGTAATGACCGGGCTCAACGTTGCTTAACTTCGGTGATCTGACGGGAATCGGAGTGTCCTCGTGATTAAATATATATATATATATATATATATATATATATATATATATATATATAGAGAGAGAGAGAGAGAGAGAGAGAGATAGATAGATAGATAAATAGAAATTACAATTAAATTTACCAAAATGATCCAAGATTGTAAAACTAAAGGATATTATAAATATTAAAGAATTAATATTTATAAAGTAATCTTAACCAGATATAAAAACTCGATAAAACAAAATAGGAGATAAAGCTTATGATAAGAGCAAATAGTTAATAAAATATGTTAAAAACACTTTGAAAAAGAATTAAAAACATATTTAATTTCAAAAGGAAAAAAGTCCATAGTCCTTATCCACTTATTAAGTGTTTCCTTTTCAGATTAAATATGTTTTTAACTCTTTTTCAAAGTGTTTTTAATATGTTTTATTAACTATTAGCTCTTATATATATATATATATATATATATATATATATATATATATATATATATAAGTGAAAGTCCCTGTCTGTGTGTATATGTCTGTGTACGTTTCTATACGCAATAACTCTGTCAATTTTAAGTCTACAGACTCGAAACTTGATATAAAGGGAACTGAGATTTGTGAAAATCGATGTGACCGGATTTCGACCAGAAATTTCGCGATTAAGGGGTCAAAGTTCAACGATTTGACTTTTGAGAACTCTACCAAACTCCTCCGATAATTTTTGGTCTAAACACTTGAAATTTTAGATATAGGTTCCTTGGACATGGGTCTTACTTAATAATTGATTTGAGCCAAAAACAATAAATGTTTAGGGGTCATAATAGGGGTCAAATTAAAAAAAAAATTGACCTTTTTTTTTTTTTTTTAATTTTGCTCAGCATACACCTACAAACACCCGGTCAACGCCGGGCCGAAATGCTAGTATATCTATAAAAGTGAAAGTGTTTGTGTGTATGTGTGTGTCTATGTGTGACTGTGTACATTTTCCTACGCAATAACTCTGTAAATTTTTAGTCTACAGACTCAAAATTTGATATACAGGCTCCTGAGATTTGGGAAAATCAATGTGATCGATTTTTGGCCAGAAATTTGTCAATTAAGGGGTCAAAGTTCAACGATATGATCTTTGAGAACTCTACCAAACTCCTCCGACAATTTATGGTCTAAACACTTAAAATTTTAGATATATGTTCCTTGGACATGAATCTAACTTAATAACTTGATTTAAACCCAAAACAATAAAATATAAGGGGTCACATTAGGGGTCAAATTTTTAAAAAATGACCGCTTTTTTTCTTTGCTTAACATACACCTCCAAATACCCGGGCAACGCCGGGCACCCATGCTAGTATATATAAATATATCAAGTAAATCTATGTATAGCTATGTATGCATATGTGTGTGAATATATATCTATATACATATATACATATATCAGTGTGTATGCAAATATATGTATATGTACGTAAGTATATGTGCGTAAATATATAATCATATATCAGCGTGTATGTAAATATATGTATATGTATGCATGCATATGCGGGTAAATATATATATATATATATATATATATATATATATCAGTGTGTATGAAATATATGTATATGTATGTATATATATGTAAATATATACATGCATATATATATATATACATATATATATGTATGTATGTATGTTTGTATGTATTTGTTTATGTATATACATATATCAGTGCGTATGTATATGTATGTGTGCATGCATTTGTGTGATAAATACATACATATATCAGTATGTACGTAAATATATGTATATGTATGTATATGTTTGCATATATATAACAGTGTGTATGCAAATATATGTATACGCATGCATATGTGTGTAAATATATATATATATATTTATCAGTATGTATATAATTAATATGTATGTATGTATATGTGTTTAAATGTATATATATATATTTATATATATATATATATATATATATATATATATATATATATATACAGGGTGTCCATAAAGTGCGTGTGCATTAAAAAAAATTATAATTTTATTTGTATTTGTGATAGAAGTAGTCTGCAAAAAAAAATGTTATAGTTTCATGTACCTAGTTTTAAGTATAGCTATTGAATAATTTTTCACCACAAAACTTTTAGTAATTTTAAGGTAAGTAAGACATCTTTTCTTTTTTTTCAGAATATATTTGATCATGGCTTCAACTGAGGAAAAAGTAAGCTGTGTCATTTTGTTGGCTGAACTGAAATCTGCTATTTCTGTGGAAAGAAAATTTAGAATTGAATACAAAACAGAACCACCATGTAGGAAGACTATCGCTAAATGGACGAAAGATATTAAAGAGACAGGATCTGTCCATGATGAGCCAAAGTCTGGAAGGTAATGTATCAGTGATGGAAGTGTTGCATCCATAGAGGAATCCTTTACAATAAGTCCAAGAAATCAGTAAGACGTGTATCATTAGAACTCAAGCACCCTATTGTGAATAAGACTTTGCGGACAAAACTTCACAAATGCAAATAAAGTTATAATTTTTTAATGCACACAGACATTATGGACACACTGTATATATATATATATATATATATATATATATATATATATATATTTGTATATATATATATCCGTCTGTATGTAAACATATGTATATATATATGTAAATATGTATGTATATGTGTGTAAATATATACATATAGCAGTGTGTATGTAAATACAATTTTTATGTATGTATGTATATGTGTATATATATATATATCAGTATGTATGTAAACATATGTATATGCATATGTATATATGTATGAAAATGTGTGTAAATATATACATATATCATTGTGTATGCAAATGTAATTTTTATGTATATATGTGTGTATATATATCAGTATGTATATAAACATATGTATATGTATGTATATATGTATGTATATGTGTGTAAATATATACATATATCAGTGTGTATGTAAATATAATTTTCATGTATGTATGTATATGTGTGTAAATATATATATATATATCAGTATGTATGTAAACATATTTATATGCATATGTATGTATGTATGTATGTATGTATGGATGGATGTATGTATATATGTGTAAATATATACATATATCAGTGTGTGTGCAAATATAATTTTCATTTCATTTTACTTCAGGTTCTCTGAAACAAATGGGCCACATTCTATGGGGTAACACTTGATTTCTATAGAAGATTCGTAGATAATTGAACATTCCATTAATCTTCTCAAACTCAATGTTTTAGTAAAGAAGATGTAAAATATTATTTCCTTCTCTCCAATTTACAATTTGTTTCTTATAATGCATTTTCTTGTGCTCTCTTGGTCTTTCTATGTTCCACGGCAAGAATTTAGCTAGTCTAGTGAAATATCAATCTTCGACCACTTACCTAAGGTAACATCACGTACAGAAGGTGCAACATTTAAAAGCCAGAACGCTTGGAACAATCTTCGCTTAATCTTCCTCGCGAATAATTGTGTGTACAGTTCCCACACTGACACCAAACTGTGCATTTATTATTACTATACACACATGATGAGCCTTATCTATTAAATTCTTTATTTTGGCACATTAATTTTGGTGTTCCGACTCCTTCCTCCTCCCACAGCTCTCATCATCAGGCACACACACTCTGTCCTCCTTGAATCTCTTATGCTACTCAAAAACCGATGCTTGATTCATGCAATGTAGTCCAAGAGAAGTTTGAAGTATTCCATATGTTTTCCAAGTTTAAAACAGTATTTCTTGGATATTGTTCTTAGAAAGTATCCTCGCGTCCAGATTACATTTATGAAAATCACCAGCTGTGACAATCAGGCTTTAGTAAGATGTATTCCAATTCCATGCTATAGCTGTTCCTTTGAACATGTACTCATAAAAGTGAATCACTTATCTACGCCAATTTAAAATGCTTATACGAAAATAGTCTGGAAACGTACTGAAGGCATCTAATCATAAATAATTATTTTTATACCTTCAGGTACTAGTGTTTCACGCTTTCAAATTCATCGGTGCATCAAGTGATCAGTGCTACAGGTCAGGAGATTCGAACCCAGCTAGAAAGCCATATTTGACTCTTCTTGCAAAGAAACGTAACTTTTCGGCCACCATCAATCGAGAATTAACGAGAATTAAGGGAATTTAACTTTTCAACGCCAAATACAGTCATAACGTTATATATAACGTAGTGCCTGTATTATTGTATATATATATAATAGGTATATATAGTTTGTTTGTTTGTTTTGTGAAAACGTATGATTTCTAATATACACTGAGTTTTGAACGGAACCCTTTCTTTCATTCACGGAGGTAGCATACTCCCCATCCGTTAGCCATGACTGCGTAGAACCTCTAAGTACTACGTAATTTTATTTTGAGTGTAATCCTCACTGAAAATTGAAACATTGTTATCGAAAAGAGTGTAACTTACAACTGAATTACCAAGTACTTTATCCACGACGTCACACGTCTTTACGGACGAAAATACAATTGCAAATTATTTAGGACTCTTAACCAGTCATGGCTGATGGAACAAGTTCATTCTGACCCAGGTGGTTTAAAATTATGTGCAGACCCGCGTGTTCGACAGAAAGTTTCCGAGTCCAATCAGATGCATGTGTAGAATGTTGGATCGTTGCATCGACCGAAAAGTGAAAATAAAAGTCAAGTCGTTCAAAGTATCCAAATATCGATCTGTGCATTTAATTGATTTAGCAATTTGTACGCCGTTCATTTTTTAAAATGTTTTATTGGAAATTCTATCGCTTGATTCATATCGATCTTACACCTGTCTCCTATTTTATTGATCTGTTTTCAGTCCATTTGTCATCGTATATTTCTTACTGCTTGATAAAATATTATATATTCTACTTGCCGATTGCTTCCAGTTTTAGAATCTCAAAATTCTCAAGCGGTGTCCATAAAAAAACGGTAAATCATCATTCTGAATCAATTAGATTTGGAGGACCCTTTTACTTTACTAGTACACGAGTAGATAAATTATTTCAAATATATTTCCAAACCACATTTAATTATTATAAATCGTTACTTTTATATAAAAGAAACTTCTTCTGTGTGTCTGTGAGTTCGTTCTCTATGGACTCCAAAACGACTTGCCCGGTTTTTATGAAATTTCAAACGAAGCTATTTGTTGGATCTGGTGGTGTTCTTGGATAGGTTTTTATCGAGATGTCTTCGATAAGTATCGATAATCGAGAATTGAAATAATCCGATGAAAGAGGGAACAGGCGATTTTGACTTGAGTTTGCTTTTCAGCCAGTCAAGCATTACAAATAAATGTATTACCACACAAGCAGTACGGTTATACATATAAAGTCAACAGTATGTCCTTTGGTATGACAAAAGTGCGATCGAAATGAATGTTTCTGTTTAAAGCAGAAATTCACAATGATACTTGACTTTTTCATCTTTAACTTAAATTCAAGCTATTATCACTGCGCAACCCGTAAGGTAAGGCATATAAAATCAACAGTAGGTTCTTTGATAGGACAAGGGCGCGTTTAAAATGAATGTTTCTGTTTAGAGCACAACTGAAGCATGATATTTGGCCTTTGCATTTTAAACTTTAATGCAAACCATAATATATAAAATAATTTTATAAAATAGGCAGTAGGTTCTCTACAGTGCAATGTACACTACAATGTATTATGAACTTAGCTTCTTGTAGGTACATCACGCAAGATTTCCAATTAGAGCAACAATTAATTGAAAATGGGTTATTTCATCGATTTCAATGACAATAATAATATGGAAACATGAAACATTTATTGATTATCATTCTGGCAACCCTGCTATAATTATATAAAAGGAACTTTGCCTGTGTGTGAGAGAGAGAGAGAGTTTGCTATGCACTCCGAAAGAACTGGATCGATTTTTATGAAATTTCACACAAATGAACTGTATGTAGCTGGCAGTGCTCTTAGATAAGTTTTATTACCAAACAAGCTGAGAAACCCGACATATAACATAAACAGTAGCTTCTTTGATATGACAGGGGCGTGTTCGAAATGAATGTTTCTGTATAAAGCAAAACTGGACTATGATACTTGACTTTTGCATTTTAAACGTAAATTTCAGGCATTATCATTGCACATGCAGAAAAGCCAAGCATATAAAACCAACATTAGGTTCTTGGATATGACAGGGGCCCCTTCGAAATAGATGTTTCAGTTTAGAGAAAAATTGAGCCATGATATTTGAGTTCTGAATTTAAGTCATTATATATAAAAAGAAATAATGTTATGAAATCAACAGCAGGTTCTCTACAGTGCAATGTTGACTACAATGTATTGTGGGGTAAATCACTGCAGAAATATATGTTATGCGTTTTCCAGGTGCAGCGCGATATGCCTATAACTAAAGCAGGCTATCAATCGATTTGATTGAAGAATTATCGATTTCACCGATTTCGATGATGATAAAAATATAGTAGTATGAAACATTTAAATCCCACGCAACTTCGGGTCTCCCTACTAGTTGTAAATTATTAAAAAGTGCGTAGTGAGGGCCATTGCTTATGCAGTTAATCAAGTTAATGCGTGTCATGTAGCCGGTTAGAAAACGGCGTTATAATCATGATAATCGGCAAAGATGGAACTAGGTTATGGTTTAATTATTTTAAAGGAAAGCTCAACAAGAACTTATTTACATTAACCTTGAAAACGATCATGCTATAGTCAGCTGGACTTCAGTCTATGGTCTCTTCCCCTTCGAAACGTTCAGAACAAATACTCGTCTAACTTCAATAATTTTCGATAATTTCCCTTGTCTCCATCAGTGTCGTAATGCAAACGGAAATGCTATAAACAAATAAATGTTCCTAAAGGAGATACTAGATGTTTGACGGATGAAACTATTAGAGCAGCATCTCAGGATTTTTCAGTAAGTGAACTGTGATTTTGCTGCTAATTGGGTTGATCGGGGACTTTACACTGAGACAGTACAATTGCTACGATTTCGTCAAAGCACATTGCGTTAAAATTCTTGTCAAATAGGCCCAGGCACGGACATTGTGACGATGGGGTAGGTGCTGAAGTATAATTGACGGTAGAAGACATACCAGATTGGAGACTATTTTTTGTACTTAGTTTATTAGGGAGATAATAGTGTTATATGCATCGGTCCAGATGTGTAAACATTACTCCATTCATGGGTGAACGGCGGCTTTGTAAATATATATGGGATGCTGGCTTTTACTATTTTTCTCGAACATTGTCCTAAAATATTGTCCCCCTAAAAAAGACATGATTCCATTTCCGTTTGATGTAAACCGGTTTTCTTTTTTTTATTGCAGACCATCTACTATTTGGCCAGTTGTGTACAGATCTCACGAGCGATAGGAGTGTTCTATTATTTCTGTAAGTGACACAATATCCAATGACCGAGATCGGAGATGCACCGTTGTACAACTCATGCTTTACCGATCCAAACATGAATCAGGACCATTGCCAGGGCCCTCAAAATGCAAATCCGAACGGTTCAACGCTTGAGGGCAGAACTCAACGAAGTTTCTGGCTACGGTGATAGTATTTAGTGTGGCCACATCATGCCATTTCACATGTTTTAAGTCGGCTTAAAAGTCAATGCTAAAGTGTACCTGGATGTGTTCTGAAGAGTGTGCTGATCCCCTGGTGCAATCTAGTGAGCGCTGGCAGACCGTGAGTGTGGCAGCAATCTGAAGCCAAGCCTGGGTCTCCAAAGCGACAAAGACAGACAGAGTGCTATGACTTTGTACACTTTTCTCACTGACTCCCCTCCTCTCTCGAGATGAACCCGCTGGACAACTTCGTTTGGCCATACGTCGGGAACATCACCAACATGACCTCCCACAACACCAAAGCCAGCCTAATCGGCGCTATCCACCGAGTATTCGCCGAGCTCTCGCCAGCACTTGTGAAAAAGGCATGCTCCCAGTTCCGTACCCGGTAACTGAGGCTGTCAAAATAGATGTCTATAATCAAATTACCTGAATGAATCTTTTTAATAACTATTTTAAAATAAAGCTGCAGTGTTGTCTTGTTTAGGGCGACAAATTTATCATTCTCCCAGATGCCAGAATGTTTTCTACTCTAATAGTTTCTTGTATAGGACTGCCAGACTTCGCTTCCCTGATTGTACTGATATGCAAAAGTTCAAGTGTAATGTAAACATACATCTTGCTGCTAAACTGTTTACATAGTATACCAGCAAATTATATCCCAGATAGTAGCTCCCTACATCAACCACTTTGCCTTGTTTGGGATTAAAATGCCAAAAGAAGTCGAGTTTAAAACGATAAATTCAATCAACATGTCAAACCACTATAAAGCATTGTGATCTCTTCTTACCGTAGCAGCCCTGCGTATGGTCCGATTGATCTCTTATAAATATCGATTTCCTTGTAATCAAGAGAGTGAAAGGTGGGAAGCATCAATTCTGAATAATTTATAACGTGCAGTCGAAACATAATGATCGGCTAAGGGTCTGCTGTGGTCCGCTGGTTTTTATGAGCGGATGAAATCGCGATCAAATAACCAGGAACAGTGCGCCCACTTTAGCTCCTAAAGTTCCTGCCGACAACAATACGGGCAGATCGATTGAGGTAGATACAGGCGCACGCTTATCGCCTGACACAGGGGATCCATTTTTTTCGCTGCAATGCACCCTAAAGGAAGAAAATCAAAACACGCTCTTTGTTTATTTTATGAGAGATTAAACGAATGCACCTGTCGATCCGGAGAGGTAATTTTCAACACTAGTTGAATACCTTACCTTCTTGGGTCTATTAATCGTTCATATATATATATATATATATATATATATATATATATATATATATATATATATATATATAAAGTCTTTGAAATGTTTGACCTTTCAAACTATACAAAAAAATAAAAAAAAAATTTTATCATTCGTTAGAAAACAATCTAGCCAGTAAGTCATTTAATCACCTGCCATCACTGCATCAACTCGCTCTCGAATGTACTATAATACCAATAATATAGTACTAATAATTTATTTTTTAAGGAATCATCAGTTAATTTTCTCCATGTTTGGTTGACACGCAGATCTTTTTCTTTTTCTTTTTCTATATACTATCAAATTCTTACTTTCTCTCTTTCTCTCTTTAACTATATCTCATCATTCTTTCCTTACCCTTCTAGTCCTTATTCTCTTTATAATAACCATTTATATCTTTTTTTCTTTTCTTCTCCATATTATATATATATATATATATATATATATATATTTCTCTCTATTTTCTTTCTCTATTTCTTTCTCTATTTCTTTTTTTTCTCTTCTTAATCACTCTCTCTCCATTATAATCTTTTAACTTTATTTAAATTGTCCCTCCCTCTTTACATCTTATAATTAAAGTTCTGTGTTTTAAGTTTTTTAACTCCAACTTTTAAAGAGTTCCTACCTAAAATAAAAATCCATTATTCATTGAACTTTTGAATAGTCAAGTCGCTGCCTGATGATATCTGTTGTTTGATTGAAACAAGTGGCTATTTGTAGCAGCGGGATGTGAGCATATTTATATAACAATAAACAAGTAATACATAAAAAGTTTTATTTCAGTTTCGATTCAAACTAATGCATCGAAGTCATACAGATATACTGTTTTCATTTTTGAAATCGCAACGTTATAATATAAAAAAAAAATCGATAGAACATGAACTCTATAATAATATATACGAAATCTTCCAGAATTAAAATATCATAATTAAACGTACTTTACGACCAGGTTTTGCCGGATGTTGGATAAACACTTTTGCAGTTTTAACAAAAAAAAAACTACAATAATAGTAGAGCGTCTCCATTTTCACTGAATATCTGCAGAATGTCAGCATCAATACATTACATATGAATAAGTTCCCCGTGGGATTTCCACAGGTCACGCTATTTATAAAAGATATAAAAGTGTATTTCAATAAGTCCCTATTTAATTTTGTTTTTAATTATTTTCATGAAACATAGGCATTGAGAGTTGGCGTAATAATTAGAGTTTAGACGATTAATCGGAATCGGGAATCGAAAAAATGGGAACATTTTGAGGTACCAGAATCGGTATATAAGCGAAGGCCTGTATACTTTATATTTTCCGATGCCAAATACAATTCTTATTATCGTTTTTATTCTTTTAATTTTTGTTAAAACATAAAATTTTCAATTGCTCATATTAATAAGGAAATGCTATTTATTTATTGATTTTTGTTTTTTACATGGAGATCATCCCTTATCAAGGCCCGGAAGCCACTCGGGGATAAGGTTTATTGCGTGTACAGTAATCTGTAAAACTATAGTCTATAGATCACAACTATAAGTGTATTTGTACATTTGCGAAAATATAGGCACATATTTCACCTGACTCGCCGCAAATAACAACTCTATATTAAGAAATTTTAAAAAATCCAAATCGATACTTGTATCAGGATCGGAAATTTAGATCAGAATCAGTAATTGTTTCGGAATCGGGAAAAATATTGGAATCGCCACATCACAAGCAATAATAGACATAGATTTGCCTCGTGGTGTTACATAAGAAGGGTTGACCCCTTCTCATGTAAGTAAGGAGGCAGACTAGATAAGTGAAAATGATATTAGGAAAAGGCTGGAATCGAAACCTGTAAGCAAGCGTTAAAAGATAATGGATAATTCAAATCCTAGGAATACAGTCAATTGTTTATTCTTTTAGAAATAACTAAATATTATTTATGTCAGAAAAAGAGCGAGTGTCCATTCTTTTAGAAATAACTCGATATTAAATATATCAGTTAAAAGAATGGGCAATGCAAGTTTATAAATAATGATAAAAAGAATATTGAACACTGAAAATTGGGAATTCTTTGTTTGCCAAAAGTGTGTTTGGACAGTCATATGTAAAATCCGCGTGAAATTTAGTCACGTTGGTTAACATCACACCTGTGGCGTCATAAACAAAAGAGATTCTCAATATATTGAGATGAAGTTCGAAGTTAGAATGAGATAATGAGAGTCACACTCACATCCAGAGAGATAGGGGGTCAGAGAGTGGAGGTGATGACCTTAGAGGCGAAGAGTGTAAGAGAGACCATGTAGCTACAAAAGTTTGAATTCCTGAGTCATCAATCGGACAGCTTAGGAATAAAGAAACCATTTAATATTTATTAACTGTTTGTCTTCGTCTCGTTATTACAACTGAAAGGTAAATGTGTTTTGTATTATCATCTATAAACGAACTCTTATATAACCCCCTTCCAAGTAATGTGTCCCCACCGTCATCAATAATGTATCCCCCCTTCTCTGTGAGAACTGTATAAATGTTCTAGCTCCGGATTAATAATATGACAAAACAATTATCATCACTATCGTCATGATGTACCAATAATATAAATGTCTCTCTGTTATAAATGTCATTATCACCCCGTTAAATGTATAAATGTCATTATAACCCCGTTAAATGTGTCTCTCAATATGACCCCCCTCTACACAAAACTATGTTTGTATGTCTTTTCAAACTCTATCTCAACCGAAACAAAAATGTTGCAAGGCAGCGCCAGCGGACTCCAATGATTGGATTTTTTTTCATTGAACGTTGTTTTTTGTGTCTTTACTTGGTTTAAATAGTTTAATGAAGTCAAAAATTGTTCAAAATTTTAAAAAGTTGTACATTTTATACATTCCTTTTTCATATGCGTTCAGGTTAGTACAGTTGTAACGTCGCCAGCTTTGAATGCTACAGTTTTGTTTCAATTTAAGCTGATGGCCCCAAAATATTTTTTTTTCTTTCTATATCAACAGTAGAAAATGGATGGTAACTGAACTTTTTTTATCTAACAATTACAAGAAATCTACGCAACAACCGATTGTCATGACTAACTGATAACATTTTACATAAGAGTCCATCGTGCAAACTCTTAGCTTAAGAATCATGATGTGAAACAAATTCATTGAAGACATTGCCAAGGCTGTTGCAATAAAATTGGGTTCTCTGTACATGCTAGTAAACTACTCACAACGGAATACTACAAAGTCAAAATTCGTTCAACCATAAAGCAATTTTACCAAATCTAGGCTGGTACATCTACTACTAAAATCTCGTGTTTAGCTAGTGTCTCAAAAAACAGTTTCCAATCTACTAAGTCGTGCATTATCAACTAAACTCCAACCCCCTGTGTTCTGATGAAAATGTAACACTGGTGCTCCTTTATACATCCAAAGTTACGCCGATCAAAAAAATGCCAAATATGTGGATGTTTGTGGATTCTTTTTATTTATTTTTTTATTTTTGACTTGTGGGCTAGCGTCGAGTCCTGCTGCCACAATCAGGGTCTGCTAGCTGGCACCTCATTGCACCAGATGATCCCCTCGCCCTTTAGAACATCCAGATACACTTTGGTATTGATTTTCAAGCCGACTTCGAAGGCGTGAGGTGGTATGATGTGGCTCTCACTTGAAACTATACAATAGACTATAACATTTTCTGGAAACGATGTAAATATCAACGATTAACCTGATAAAATCTTATCTTTTCACGCTTGAGGCACTTAAATGCTGAAACTCTTTTACTCTAATAGTTTCTTTCATGAAACTGCTAGAATTTGGAATTCCCTCTTGTTTCCTGTTTCCTCTGATTTTACTAACATGTTTAAATTTAGGTGTAATGCGAACAGGAATCTCCATTCTTAACTCCCTTCATAGTGCCCCTATAAACATGGTCTCAAATAGTACCCCGTTACGTCCAAGTCGTAATATCCCTTGCTTGAAATAAATAAGAGTAAAAAAACAAAAGAGAAAGAGAGGCTAGAAACTCCACGAGGTCTTTCAGAGCTAGTTTCAAGCAAGGTTAATTACAAGTGACGCGTCAAAGTGACCTGTGTGACGATGAAGTTAATTATAACGGTAATATTGGCGCCAATGATTAGAGGAACGACAGAAAAGGTCTAATGTCTTAACTGGAGGTTATGTGTGTGGGTTGAAGACCGTTATGTCATCCGGTAATTTACACTGGCGCCAATAAACCGTTGCGATAATAAGCGACGCCTCTGTATTTCTATTGTGATTCGTTATCATGTTATTTGGAAGACGTATGCTTCTTCGCGAATAACTTGCAACAAAACCGGCAAGTAGTACATTTATACTTGTTTGAAAATACTAAAATCACATCTATGTAATTATAAAACTACGAGGACCTTACTTCCCTGAATTTTGTCTTCAACGATCAGGGGGTTCCACTTTTAAAAAAAAGGGATGGCGGATGAATTAAAAAAGGAGGCCAGAATATATATATATATATATATATATATATATATCTATATATATATATATATATATATACATATATATATATATATATATATATATATATATATATATATATATATATATATATATATATATATATATAGACTAGCATGGGTGCCCGACGTTGCCCGGGTGTTTTGAGGTGTATGCTAAGCAAAATAAAATGATCAATTTTTTAAAATTATGACCCCATCAAATTTATTGTTTATGGCTCAAATAAAGTTATTAAGTTAGATCCATGTCCAAGCAACCTATATCTAAAATTCCATGTGTTTGGACTCAAAATGGTCAAATCGTTTAACTTTGACCCCTTAATCGCCAAATTTCTGTTCGAAAACCAATCACATCGATTTTCCCAAATCTCAGTAATCTGTATATCAAATTTCGAGTCGGTAGGCTAAAAACTGACAGAGTTATTGCGTAGGGAAATGTACACAGGAACACAAACACACACACAGACACTTTCACTTTTATATATATATATATATAGATAGATAGATAGATAGATATAAGTGAAGGTGCCTGTCTGTCTGTGTGTCTGTTTGTCTGTGTACATTTCCCTACACAATAACTCTGTCAATTTTCAGTCTACAGACTCGAAATTTTATATACAGAGTACTAAGATTTCGGAAAATCTTTGTAATCCGTTTTCGGCCAGAAATTTGGCTGTTAAGGAGCCAAAGTTCAATGATTTGACCTTTGAGGACTCTACAAAACTCCTTCGAAAATGTTAGGTATAAACAATCGAAATTTAAATATAGGTTCCTTGGACATACATCCATCATCATAACCTGATTTGAGGTCAAAACAATAAATCTTAAGGAATCATAATAGGGGTCAAACATTTTTTAAAAATTGACCACTGCGGTCTCTAGCACATTATTCAGAAAATTTCTGGTCTAAACATTTGAAATTTTACATAAAGGGTATTCAGATATAGGGCAAGCTTTTTAATCAGTTTGGGTCCAATATTTGAGCTACCAATATAGTAATGTATGTATGTATATTTGCATGTCTGCCTAAAACCTCCGACAGAGGCGACGGATTTACAGAAGATCAGTATCGTTTTGCAGCTCGACCCTTCAGACGACAAATACCGATAAATTGGCTAAAAACATTAACTTCTTCACACTTAATTGGCCACTTTTCTACAGGTAGGGGGTCGCTTTTTTCATCAATATTTTCGAAAGTAATCCCCTCATTTCGATTGTCTAGCCTTAATTAAAACATAAGTCACTTCCGGTTTGGTGGTGGTCGTAACAGCAAAGACGTCACGTTTTCCCCCGTTCTTTTCCTCCTTCACGGTACGGATTCGAGCCTGCCTTCCTACTACCACTTTTTTTTTTTTGCTCAAAACACACCTCCAAACACCTGGGCTACAACGGGCATATATGGTAGTATATATATATATATATATATATATATATATATATATATATATATATATATGTCTTAGTTTAAATTTTCTTATCATTGTGTTTTTCCTTGAGATGGGGTATTCTACCGGATGTCAAACACTCTCCCATTAGTTTAGTTTCTTCAACGGAGAGATCTTTTTGAGGTTTTGCACCACCCCTTTAAGTTCTATTGTTTGTATATCTTTTGCACTTGGTCCATCGGGTATATTCGCCAGATAGTTTTTGAAATTCTTTTTCATTATCCCGGTCGTTCCTATAATGACTTGTATGATGGATATCTTCTTAAGATTCCAGTTTCTTTTCATGTTGTACATAAGTCCTTGGTATTTTGTTATTTTCTCCCTCTCAGCTCTGTTAAGGCCAGCATCATTAGGGACGCTTACTTCAACTAGGGTTGCCACATTCGCCTTCTTGTCTCATATCACTTATGTCAGGCTTAATAGCCCAATTTTCTAGGTATGTATCTGTAGGAATTTCGTAGTCATAGTGGATGGTGTATGACTTATTTCCAACTGTTCTTGCTGGTAAACATGTTCCCAAGATTTGCTACTACATTGGATATTCAAGTTTTACAGATTTTTACAGTGGAGATATTTACATACTCCATTGTGTCGCATTGTATAATAGCCGTCCCTTAACAAGACTTTAGGATATGACCTTAACCAATATTCGATGGGAGGCCCCAGTTTGCGGGCTTTGGGGAATGTTGAGCCACGCTTTAATTGCCATTGCTCCCATGTTCACTCTGATCCGGAGTGGTAGTACCTGTTAGGGTCCCAACTATGGGTTAAATAGAAACCGACTTGAAAAATAGAAACAAATATATTCTATTAAAAAAAATTTCTTCAAAATCGCTGGATTTGCTATTAAATAACCTTAAAAGGGTTGATATGCCGTAAACCAACCAACCAATCAACCAACAGGACTTTACAAGTGGGTGTCAGGTGGCTCAATCTCTCTGCTTCTGTATGGCAGAACCTGCATTTGTTTTTGTGTATCGTCTGGGCTGTGCTTGCTAAAATCTTGTCTTCGCCTATGGGGCCATTTCATCTTTTAAAAAAAGGGTGATAGGTGAATTATTAGTATTATATATATATGTATATGTATATATATATATATATATATATATATATTAATATATATATGTGTGTGTGTGTGTGTGCATTTGTCTCTATAATAATTGTTGTGGAGACGCCCATTAATTAGAATAGGTGGGTGAACAAGATATAGATAAAGGTATCAAGTCAGCAAGACCGGGGAGCTGTGTTCGAACGCCGGATAGGCAAGACGCATGTGCCAGTTGCTCCATGAAAGACTTTAACATACCCTCTGCCGGACAATCTTCAAACTGCAGTACAACTGCACCTTTGTAAATATGTATTATATTTTCGTCTTAATATAATTTGTTTTACCCTTACCTTCTGCGTTCGTGTTGTTATTGATACAGACACAACAGTAATAAATGCGTAATCTACATGAATTAAATTATTATTTAAGCATATCTTACGACCGGGCAAGGATAGGCGGTCTGCTTGCATATCTATAATGTTGAATTTGTTCTCGCTCTGAAATTGATATATATATATTCTACTTTTTCTATTTATAAACTACTATAACGACCTTATTATTATATTTAAAAACTATTACAACGAACTTTTTATTATTATATTTAAAAACTAGTATAACGACCTTATATAGTTTCCTATAAGGCGGTTGCTTTCATTGCGTAAGATGCCAGTTTCCCCCCTCCCTTTCTTTTCCACCTTCGCGTCAATACTTCGGGTTCGAGTCTACTTTCCTACCCAAACTCCCCCCTTTTTACACCCCCAAACACACAGCAATGCCGGTCACCCCCGCTAGTTTATATATATATATATATATATATATATATATATATATATATATATATATATATATATATATATATACATGAAGTAGATATATATATATATACTTCATTTACTCACATAGAATTAATATACGAAAGTATAAACTTATGCATAAACTTTAAGTATTTACTTCAAAAGTGCGCAATACGTTGGTAGAGCTAGTTAGTAAATTATAAAATATATATGGCAATTAAGCTACACTGAATATTCCGCGTTTCATCCACTCTAGGACTCTTCAGGCTTATGCGCATATATATATATATATATATATATATATATATATATATATATATATATATATATATATACTGCTGTCCATAGTATTGAAACTTGCTGAATATTAATGATATGATATATATGATATGGACCTCATTTGAAACCACACCAAAGACCATAAGCGTAACCGGAAACTTTGTTTTCATCATTCCGGGCACGTACCTGGTGTTCGTGGCAATCCAGTGATGCATTTTGAGGTAGTTGGTAATGGTCCTGTTTTCATAACTTGGATCGGTAGAGCGAATGATTTCGCTCGTTGAATATTGTGTCACTTTCAGACATGACAGAAGGCTCCTATCGCTCTTGGGATTTGTACATAACTAGCCAACTGGTAGATGAGCTGAAACAAAAAAAAAAGAAGAACATTTGCTTTCATCAAACGGAAATTGAATTATGCTCTCTTTTCTGATGCGACAATTCTATCGTTCCACTCTCTATACGATCTGAATATTGTAAACTTGCGGATATCCTTGGATTTACGGATATTACTCGAGTTTCAATCAACTTCACTTTTTGGATCTTCATACAAATTGAATAACCTTCATGGTTCTGTACTTTATTTCTTTACATAGAATTTACCACTATCAAGGCCCAGGGGCCACTCGAGGATAAGGGTTAAAGAGTGTACAGTATCAGAATCATAATAACCGTTAGTAGTGGAGATTCGGTAAATTTGTTAACCTTAGTGGAACAGCTCATTAAGAACTTTTTTACATTGGACTTGAAGATGGCCATATTATAGTAGTTGAGAAGCAGGAAAACTAAAGACAGTTCCACGGGAGTGCCGTTCTAAGAAAGAAACTGTGTTCGTGTAATCTACGTTTAGGTTTAGGCACATATAGAGTGTAGGGGAATTTATTAATAGTGTTTTCAGCTAGACGAGTGTCTGACCGATGAGGAAGCTGACGAGTCTCAGAATGGAGACTAGAATTAACCACCCAAGCAAGGATACCCACTTCCCATTTTTCTGCGATCGACACTGATCGAATTAATAAAAAAACTATATAAAATCAACTATCGTCTTGGATTTGAAATGCATCCATCCACAGTTTCCAGCTTCCATCCAAGAATAGATGAATATTCAGGTGGACCAACAGACCAACGACGCAGTTGAAAAGTTGATGAGGTATGTCGACATAGATGTATATCTTTATATTATGTCTGGCACATACACACCCAACACACTTAGACTATCGGCGAACGTAATTAGACTGTGACACGATAACTTAGGCTTCAGACAGTGAAGAAGCCACTATAGACTTTTAGTAACACGACACACAATAACCCGTATATATGAACACCACCCCGCAATGTAACAGTGTAACTGTATCTACGATTGTTAGAGGACAAGATTATAGATGTTTACTTAAGAAATCTAATTCTTATCAAAACAGCCCTTTAAGCTTCAAAAGTATAAGTTGCACACAAAATTAAATATCAGTCCGAATAATCATACGGCGTCGATATATAAATGGCATTTTAAACGGAGCGTACATTTTTAGCAATAAGTCGAATCATAAACCAGATAGAATTGCATGCAACATGTGTCCTTGTGGTTTAACTAAAGCAATGGTTAAGAAGAAAAAAAAAAAGAAAATGGCTTCCAGAAATGAATGTGACTTCCGGTATAAGAAACAAAGATGGCGGAAAAAAAGCATGTAAATTACCTTCTATCTTATATTATTTTAGTTATTTATTTTACGTTTCTTTTTATGTTTGCGTATAAATACTTGTTTTCGGTGCCTTATAAAAAAAAGGGAGAAGCATTTTCACGCAATAAATATTTTTCAAGGTAACCAGTTGAAGTTTAAACGATGACATATCGCCATAAAACATGACGTAACGTTCGAGTACATTAACTCTTTTCATAGTTGCTGTCATTAGAGATGAGCTATTATCATTCCATGAATTGTTTGGATCATGAAACGCGTTGCTTTTTTTTGCTATTCGTGTTGCTGCCGTTTCAACGGATAAACATTTTTTTTTCAGAAAATAGTTTGCAAGTTATGCCACAGCAAATATAACACATTCTTAAAATTGTTAAGCACCGTCTAAAGCAGTTTATTTTGCATTCATATACTCTCTCTCTCTCTCTCTCTCTTCTCATTGTGAGCATTATACATAATATATATACACATATATACCCATTTATATATTATACATACATATATATTATGTATGTATATATATATATACATACATAATATATATATATATATATATATATATATATATATATCCCGCATTTTGCTAATTCTTACCCTCTGATGAGAAGGAGAGTATTTCTTCGAAACTCCGCAGATTAAGGACTATGCACTTTTTAAGCGTGTTCTTTTCAGATTAAATATGTTTTTAACTCTTTATCAAAGTGTTTTAACATGTTTTATTAACTATTTGCTCTTATATATATGCATTATATACCTATATATCATATGTATTTAATGTATAAACGGCTATATGTATGTCCGTCTGTAAGTCTATCTGTCTGTCGGTCTCTCTGTCTGACTCCATATTTTCTATCTCTATCTACTCCGAAACGAAAAGTCGCAAAGCGGCGCCAGGGGCTGCAGATGATTGGATTTTTTTATGGGGAGTTCTTTCATGGGTCTTTAGCCGGCGAAAATTGTTTTTAAAAAATCAAAAATAGATCCAAATAGAAAAAAATCGTTAAACCCTTTGTGCATTTATCTTAGTTTATTTTTAATTTCCATCCGTTCTATCTGTGTGTCACGTTGGTACACGGGTAACATCACCAGCTTTGAATTCTACAGTAGTAGCGATAGAAGGATCCCACCATCTTCCTAGCGACCTTGGGAACACGTACATTAAGTCTGTTGCCAAGTTCGCTGGGAAGATAGTGGGATCCTTCTACCGCTCCAGAAGATATCTCACTACTAATGTAATTCTCTATCTGTATAAAAACCAAGTACGTGCAAGGATGGAGTACTGTTGCCACATCCGGTCATGAGCTTCTAAAACAGCCTATCCTGCCTTGACAGAGTACAAAATAGACTCCGTGGCTTAGTGGGGGATGCCCTTTTCTCTTCCCTGCAACTTCTCTCCCACAGAAGTGTCGTTGTGAGCCTGTTTTTGTTTTATCGTTATTTTCATGGCAAGTGCTCGTCTGAGCTCTAATCTCCGGTCCCCTCTCGCCAATTTTTCACGATAACACCCGCCTAGCTTAGACCACTGTCATTAATTTTCCCCACTCTTAATCTGTGCCAAAATCAAAGCGTAGATTCCATGAGTAAAGCTTCTTTCTTAGAAGTGCGCGACTGTAGAACTCTGTTCCGTCTGCCTACTTCCCACCTGACTACAACTTGGATGTTTTCAAGTCCAACATAAACAAATTCCTGATGAACCGCCCTCTTAAGTAAGACACTTTATCAAATCTCCAACACTAACGATTACTACGATACTATCCCATTGATTACTGTACACGCAATAACCCTTATCCCCGAGTGGCTTCCGGGCCTTGATAAGTGGTGACCTCGATGTAAAAAAAAGTTTTCGGTTTGCTAATATTATATATTGGCAAATTTCATTACAACATCATTTTTGTCAGTATTGCTCTGGAAAATCATTCCATATGATTGTACTCGTTACTTCCAACAATTTCTCTACATACTCCAAATCTTAATCTGTTTACCTCAATTTATCCACTGAAATTTTAGCACTTGGCATATACATGTATGTTTATATCTAATATTAAGTCTAACTTAAACTTTTTAATGCAGTTTACTCTTAATAGAAAGATTCAGATTGTATGTACGTTTTGTGTTGTTGTCTTTGCCTTAACTCTTATACTATAGAAATACTATCATCTTTAATACGACTTAACCCAAACAAATGAAGCGGAATTGATAATTAGCCGACATCTAAAATTTCAAGTGTTTACACCCCAAATTAGTGTTATATAGCGCCAGGACCCCAGGTTGGGAACGGTCGTAGTTAGTAAGTTCCCCGCTGCAACAAAACCAAGCAGACGTCTTTTATTGATCGTCTATTTTGTTTAGTTTTCTGGTTGTTATGGTAACGGCCAAGACCGCAGAGTTATTTCCCCCTTGACCGTGCATTTTTCTCTTTTACTGGCCGTCAGCTGTCAATCGCTTTTCATAACAATGTTGCCGGCTGAAAGAAAATTAACATGCACACAAAGATCAGACGTAACTCAGCATACCAATCAAGACGTAAGACACGCTGGCTTTTTATATAAAAATATATTTTGTTTTAGAATTATTTTTCTCGTTCTGTACATAGAGATTCTTTATCAGTTCACAATTTAACGGTGCGGCTTACTGTTCTGTTTCAGAGATGGAGAAGGGGGCGGGAAACGTTATGCTCTCGACAACGCACGTCTCATCTATCGGCGTCTCTCTCTCCTTTCTTTCTTCTTCTCCTCTCCTCTCTTCTCTACTGCTGGACTCCAAAATCACCTCTTTATATTCATATATTTATATTATGTTTTTGCTCGGTTTTTTCCACGCCACCTGTCGATCACTCTGTTATTGATAATGGATCACGCATTTCCTGGTCACGTTTCTCAGTTACACATGCATTTCTGCATCTGACCCAGAGACATCGTAACCCACTTCTCTTCAGCTGACCGACAATTGACTTTGCTTATACACGTGAGTCCACAACCTCGTGCTAGCTTGATATGACATTCCAAACCTTCATTGTAGTGCAAGAAATGTCACGTTTCAGCCAAAAATGCATCTCCCCCACAAACTTTCATTTTTGTAAACAAAAAAAAATCGTCGTCCGATTTCTCTGTTTACGACGTAATTATTTTTTCGATTCGACTGGTGGACAATCGATTATTCGATGGCCACCTTTCAAATCTTTTATTATCTTTTTTTAAAGAAGTTTTTCTTTTCAGTTATGTATCGGATGGTCCCAGCCATCCATTACATAACATTAGCGGAGGAGTTTGGTAGAATCTTCAATGATCAACTCTTTCAACTTCTACCTCTTGGCAGCCAAATCATCGCTCAAAACTGACTCTAAAGCTTATTGCATATCTGAATACACTTTATTTAAAATTTCAAATGTTTACACTAAAAATTGACTGAGTAATTTGGTAGAGACCGCAGAGGTCATTTTTTTTTTTTACTTTTCCACCAATTTTGACTCCTCAAAATTTATTGTTTTGGGTTGAAATAAAATTTTAAAGTTTCATCCATGTCCAAGTAATCTACATTGGCGGCAGAGTTTGGTAGAGTTTTCAAACGTCAAAGAAATTATCCTATAATTCACCCTGATTCTGAGTAAAATAGGAACTTTTGTTCGATTAATGATACCTCCATGCATTGTTTAAATAGGGGTCGCATCACAGCATTAAAATAATGTATATTAATGTACCCTAAAATGGATAATATTTATTATAGAATTATTAGTTCTCGCGCGAAAGTGCAGGACACAATGTTTTTTGTTTATCCAATCTAACAGGCAGTTTGCTTGTAAGGTCTATAATTGTTTGTCAATTTAATTTGTTTTGTTTCTGGATATTAAAAAATTTTATCTTCATTATGTACAGAATATTTGTAATGAAACCTACCGCTCCAGGTGCTCGTTTGAACTCCAATCTCCGGTCCCCTCTCGCCAATCTTTCACGATAAACACCCGTCTAGCTGAATCCACTATCAAAAACTTTCCCCACTCTTTATCTATGCCTAAATCAAAACTTATATTCCATGAACAAAGCTTCTTTCTTAGAACTGCACGCATGTGGAATTCTGTTCCGTCTGCCTGCTTCCCTCCTGACTACAGCTTGGAAGTCCAACATAAACAAATTCCAGATGAACCGCCCATATACACACTAACGTACTTACAATAACCCTTATCCCTGAGTGGCTTCCTGGCCTTGATAAGTGGTGACCACCTTGTAAAAAATAAATATATATTTTTCTTATTTCCTTCTAAACCCTTTTTTATAGGATTTTAAAATATTGCATCTAAAGAAAGCTATTTACAAGTTTCTGTTTTAAAATTTTAAAATTTTTAAAAAATATTACGTGCATATGAGATGGTTGCATGGTGGTAGCCTAATTCAGCCGAATTTCTGGCCGAAAACCGATGAAAAAATCTGTCTACCCTTTATGTCAAATCCCGAATCTGTAGACTGAAAACTGAGTGGTGTGGTAGGTAAATTTACACACGCACACAGACTATTCACTTTTATACACACACACACACACACACACACACACATATATATATATTTAGTGGAGATAGTAATTAATAAAAACTGAAGAAAGTGCTCAATACTGTTGTAGAGCAAATATGTTTTATTTTTTATTACCGTATCTTTCTGTTAAGTTACATTATTGTTTCGGCTACACGGCCGTTTTTTAGCCGTCTATAGCGTCCTCAGACTTTTAGAGAAATGTTCGCTATTTTGGGATGAAAGAGTGGAAGAGTGAATGAGGGCAACCCCCTACCTCATTCACTCTTCCACTCTTTCATCCAAAATAGCGAACATTTCTGTAAAAGTCTGAGGACGCTACTGACGGCCAAAAAAACGGCCGTGTAGCTGAAACAATAATGTAACTTAACAGAAAGATACGGTAATAAAAAAATAAAACGTATATATATATATATATATGTGTGTGTGTGTGTGTGTGTGTGTGTGTGTGTGTGCCTGTGTGTCTCTGTGTGTTTGTGTGTGTATACCGATAATAAACGTATAAATTGTCTGTATCATTTCTTAAATAATCGGTAAATAAAAATATTTGTTGAACAATAACGATTATTTTCCCAAATAATGTTTGAAAAACTTCGAATAGATAGCCTTAAATTGTAAAAACAGGAGCAAAAAGGCATTGAGTTCGATGATGTGAAAAATTCTTGGAATGTTAATTGTTTTTTAACCGGAAGAACTTCTGTTTGCCAAAACTTGACGACTGCGAATGCCAATAATTGTTGTTTTTAGATAAAGCGGTGTGAATTTGAACTCGTTACCCCGAGATGACTGCGTCGAATTTTATTTTTTGCACGGAAGCTTATTATGTAAAAAGGTTCTTTTGTTTTGTTTTTTTTTTTGTTTTTATATTCTTTACAACAAGCAAAATAAGAGAATAAATACAAAAAATAAAATGAAATGAAAATTTTAAAAATAGAGAGACTATAGAAATTTTCCCGCTTTTTTCCGCCATTTTCTTTCCTTAAAGCGGAAGTCGTGTTTGTTTGTCGGCCATTTTTGTTCATGTATTTAACTAAAATAGCAGAACACGTGTTGCATCAAATAGTGCATACAATTTCTGACATCAGTTGCAGCTGATTGCATTCTGCTATGCAACACCTTATGACATTAACAACGTTTAATCACGTGTAACTCATTTTTTGGCGTCATTTTATCTTTTGCTAATTATTTTTTCTATTGTATTTATTTGTATGTCATCCATTTTTTATTTTTCTTGCTACATTTTTTTTTTCGTGTTGTATTTTTAGTGGAAATAGGTTGTACTTCGTCGCGATTACCTAGGAGGCATTTATCTTTAGTTTACATGCACCGTTTTTTTTTCAAATTGTTATATTATTTTCCACGCACTAGGAGTTTTAAAACAAGCTATAATAAAATAATTCTCTTTGAGAACAACATGTGGCGTTCCCTGGAGTCTGAGTGTCAAGGAATATCTCCAGATTTGTAGTAATCTCCACCTTTTTCGGTACGATTTGTAGATAAATTTAAATTATTGCAACAAATGTTGTGCATTGATTTCTCGTTGATAGCGGCCATTGATGTTTACTGGAATTTTAGTGGCAATAAGTCTTCCCCAAGGTCCCCGTCCTCTTTGCACTAATCCAGTGGAGGTTTAGCTACTGCTTTATTCGACTCGGTCTTTTAATTCCTTCATTATTATTATTATTATTATTATTATTATTATTATTATTATTATTATTATTATTATTATTATATTGTTACTTTTGTCATTATCATTCATATTATTATTGTTATTATTATTATCATTATTATTATTATTGTTATTGTTGTTATTATTATTATTATTACTGTTGTTGTTGCTATTATTATTGTTGTTGTTATTATTATTATCATTGTTATTATTATTATTTTATTATTATTATTATTATTATTGTCATCATTATTTTTGTCATTATCATATTATTACACTTGTCGCTTCGATCGTTATCATCGTGACTATCCCTTCGAGTAAAAAATGCCACATTCTGAATAGCTAATAAACAAGTAGTTAATAAAACATGTTAGAAAACACTTTAAAAAAGAGTTAAAAACATATTTAATTTTAAAAAAGGAAGCACAAAATAAGTGGATAGTACTTACTTCGCGGAGTTTCGAAGAAATATTTCCCTTCTCATCAGAAGGTAGGATTTAACAAAATGCGGGACCGGATTTTGCTTGCAAAAGTATTTGATGAAGCTACAACTAAGCCATAGATCTTACTTGGTAGCAAATAGTGAAGGAGAGGGAATATGGTGAAGAAGAAGGAAATTTCACGCGAATGGATTGTCTGGTGAAGGGTAAAATATCCAATAAAGGTAAAATCCAAAAATCAAATCCAGAAAAGTTGGTTAAGTTTCCATTTCCACAAGTAAAATATAAGGGAATCGCGTAATTGGAAGATGGTCCAAAGTAACTCAGAAGGCAGAAGAAATCCGTGGAATAATTCACAAATGGAGGCAAGGAAAAGATGTGAATAGAAAAAGAATTTAAATCGACTGTCAAGGCTAGGCTAATCATATATATATATATATATATACATATATATATATGTATATATATATGTGTGTGTGTGTGTGTGTGTGTGTGTGTGTGTGTGTGTGTGTGTGTGTGTGTGTTCAAAAAGATGAAACTGGAGTAATGTAAGCAAATAAATAAATCCAGCTTCTCTCCAAATTTTCGGATTTTTTAATTATGCCCAATGCCTTTATTTTATCTCCATTTGGTGTATTGATATTGCTATTTCTTTTGATGAGTTAATAGCAAAATAGACTTATTCATTGATATAATAATTAAGTGAATGATTTTGTGCTACGAAACAGATACTGTCAAGATGTGTAAATATTAACTAAATTAAAGGAATAAATTATAAGATGGTCAACATCATAAAATTTGAAATATAGACTTTTGTCATTTATTTATTACATTCTCTGTAATTACATTGATCTTCTTAAATAAGAATTGGTACATGTACAAAGAAATATAAGTGAATAAAATATTTTCATATATATATATATATATATATATATATATATATATATATATATATATATGGTTTAGAGTAAGTGTGAAAGTAAATAGCAAGTCAGACGAACCCGGACCGCTGAAATAATATCAGAAAAAAATAATTAATCGCTTTCACATTTTTCTCCATTTTCAGTTTTTGTACAGTTTCTGTTTCTTTTTACAGTTCCTAGTTTGAAACGTTTTTCATCTTTTTTTGTCCATTTATTTTAACTTTACTGATTGAGCTGTTCTTTTTCTATATTAAAATAACTACGAAAACTGTCAAAATCTCGTATCCTACACAAAAATTTCCAAGTCGGAAAAGATGTACCCGAAAAAAAAATGTTACATCGGTTTAAATGTTGTGAAAATAACAACCAAAAAATGCGAATAGCAGTCCGAAAACTCAATGCATCCATTCAGTCTCGAAAGACAAAGGATACCCCCTGTAGGGGCAGCTGCGCAGGTAAGTATGTGTCAAGAGTTGTGCAATCTACAACCACATCTCTCCTGAATCGGCATGGTTTGAGTCCAGTAGCAAAGAGAAGTCCAGGACGATTGGAAACAATGCTGAGATAAGCAGAGAGAACATACAGCATCTGGAAGTCCCAAATGGTCACCCATCTGTTACTAGCCAGGCTCGTCGTTGCTTAACGTTGGTGATCTGACGGGAATCGGTCTGTCAAACATGATTATGCCGTATTAGTCTGCAACTTATATAAAAAATAAACCTTCAACATCGAAAATCTGAAACATTATTAACCATGCTTGTTCGTCTGTAAATTATTCCGCTTTGTTCCTTTAAGTGTTTTTTTTTTTGTTGTTGTTGTTGTTGTTGTTGTTGTTGTTGTTGTTGTTGTTGTTGTTGTTGTTGTTGTTGTTGTTTTTTTCTATCGAATTTTGGTGTAGTTCCATAAATCTTGCTCTGCTGCACATCGACAGCGTTTCATTCGATACGTTTGAGTGATCAGCTTTTGTCGATCGATTGATATAATTTCATTTAGGAGTTTCTTCATAAAATACACGTGATACACTCTTAATCGATACACCACTGAAAGTGAAAGTGAAAGTAAATAATTAGAAATTTTAATTATTTTTCGTAACGAGATCTGCACCCCCCCCCCCAAAAAAAAAGCAGAATTCTAAATAAGTATTATAATCTAAGAATCCTTTATTAACTAGCCTATTAGGCATAATTGTAATAGACTTTGCGAATGGAGTAAGAGATTTGGGGTTCAATCCTCAACTGAATCATACCAACAATTTGAAAATGGTACTTGCAAAACAGTCAGGAATAAAGGTAGACGAGTGGTTTCCTCGAACAACTGGACTTCGGAATTCCCTTTCTGCTGCCTTCTTCCTGGCTGTACTTTCACGCAGACATTCAAAAATAACATAAATAAACATTTTGTTCTTATTCCTTAAGCATGATGCCAAATCGTGGTCCCTTACGTCCAAGGGATAACATGCCTTGTTAGATGTGAACATGTGTAAAAAAGAGAGAGGTGTCCTACCTGACCTGTAAAAGATAAAGAAAATGGAGATTTCCCGCATGGCAGGTGCGCGTCTGAGCTCCAATCTATGGTCCCGCCTCGTCAAACTTTCACGAGAAACACTTGTCTAGCATAAAACAACTATCAATAGTTTCCCACACTCTTTATCTGTACCTAAACCTAAATACAGATTCCATGAACAAAGCTTCTTTCTTAGGACTACACGCCTGTAGAATTCTATTCCGATTTCTGCTTTCTAACTGACTACAATCTTATTGTCTTCAAGTCCAATGTAAACAAGTTCTTGATGAACCGTCCCCCTAAGTAATCCAATTTACAAAATTCCCACTACTTATGTTTACTACGCTGTAGTTCCATTGACTAATATATATCCATTAACCGTAATCCTCGACTGGGCTCTGGACCCTGATAAGTGGTGATTTCTGTGTAAAAAAAAAGAAAAAAAGCCTGTGACTATTGTGGATAACTTGATTGGCCTTGATAAACTACATCGAAGTAATATGTAGATCGAGTTGTAGGTAAAAGTTGGTGTTTAGCATCCAACTTTGTATTTTTGCGATAATTTAATGTTGGTTGTAATAATTTAAACAATTATAATTTTGGGTTTTTTAAATTATTTTTCTTGCAAATGTGAGAAATGCACGACGTAATGCATCCCATTTTTTAACTTTGCTTCTGTCTAACCCTCATGACAGCGATTGCTTTGTTAGAGCCCTACACCCTCAATATCTGCAAAAGAAGCATGAAAGAGTGAGCCAGTCTTCTAGCGATGGTGTCAGAAATATAAAGACTGGATTACGATTTTGTATCTAATAAACATTTCCTTTCCCTCCGACGATGAAACGCGGAAAAAAGCGTGTTGCTAAATTATCATATATTTTATAATCCATTAGAGAGAGAGAGAGAGAGAGAGAGAGAGAGAGAGAGAGAGAGAGAGAGAGAGAGAGTAAGAGAGATGTCAGCATGTCAGAAGATCAATAACAAGGAAGAAAGGGAGAGAAATACAAAAGATTGAATGTGGTGAAAATACACATACACAACATACAAACACACATATATATATATACATACACACATGCATGTACATTTACATATTTATATGCATATGGATATATATATATATATATGCATACATAATATACATATACATATATATATATTGGAAATAACATGTATATATATAGATGTTATTTCATGTATCTATATAAATTTTATAAATTAATTTCCCGTATTCACTTCAACAGTGCTCAATGCGTGAGTAGAAAGCGTATTCAGTTTTAGAAAGTGTAAATAACAAAGAATCTAGTTTGCTGACTATCAAAACCATCCTCACATCAATATATAAAAACACACGCATTAGCATCGATTCTGTGCAATAGCATATATGGCATTTAGACAATTTCTAAAGTTTGTTAATTCACAAGCAGCCAAATAGTGCAAACGTTAGAATCTCCTACTGTCTTTTGAGCGGTCGAGTTTCGATCATAGCTTCACGTAGTTGTAACACAGCGAACCAGAATTGTATGAAGATGACTTTTTATGCATATATATATATATATATATATATATATATATATATATATATATATATATATATATAGGATAGAAAAAGAATTAAAACAATTATAGGAACGTCCAAAAGTAAGGGACCAAATTGAGAGAAACCATGTAAATAGCCAAAAAAACAATAAAAAATACATGTACAATCAATATTTGGTAAATGAGCCCTTGCTCTCAATCACAGCTGCACATCTTCGACTACAAGAACGAATCAGTTCTTGACAATCCTCGATACTAATTTTAGACCATTCTTCTTGAAGCTTCATCCACAAATCCTTCGCGTTAGTGAAATTCCTTTCCATAACTTTCACTCCTAAGGTCTTTCAAAAACTTTCAATCGGATTTAAGTCAGGACTTTGCGAAATCTTGCTCGCTAAGGTAACTCATTACCACCTTTGCATTACATGGGAGATTATCTTGCATCTGAAGTCTGTATGATTAGCACAACATAATCTTAAACAATGTTTTTATAGATCTGCGTGTTTACATGAATTTGTAACCAGACAAGAGGCATTGTACCTTTGCTAGAAAACATTCCAAATACCATGACGCTTCCGGCCCCAAACTTGACAGTTTTCTTACTACACTTTGCACTTAATCTTTCCCAAATACGTCTCTTTACATTATTTTTTCATCATTTCCAAATAAATTAAACTTTCTTTCATCACTGAAAAATACTTTTGCCCAATTTTCATATGTCCAAATTACATAGCTGTTTACAAACTCTAATCTCTTCTTCAAAATAACAAGTGGTTTCTTCCCTGGAACCCTATTTCTTGTAGTCGTCTAGAAACAGTTTGTCTTGAAACATTAACACATGAGGTACTATTCCTAACCCTTTTAATTTCTATGCAAGACTTAAAACGGTCTTTTAATGACATACGCTGCATTATTCAATCTTCTCTTGTCGAAGTTTTGCGAGGTCTGCCGGTTTGAAAAGCAGCATTTTGCCAGTATCATTGTAGGATTTAACAACCCTGCCTACAACACTCTTAGAACGTTTCACTTTCTCTGAAATCTCTCTAATGGTGTGTTTTTCCTTGTGTAGCTTCACAATAGCTTGTCTTACAGAGTAATCCAGTTTTTGGCGTTTCGCCATGGTGCCGGCTGATGCAACGTTTATAAATGACTAAGTGAGACTTATTTCTTACAGGAAATCAAAAAATTCGAATATAGCATACTGTTTACGTTGTTTTTCTCAATTTTGTCTCTTTCTTTTGGACGTTCCTATATTTTAAAAATAAATAAATTATTGCTATAATTCTTTTTCTATCCTTTGCAAATGATTTAAAATTTCGTGTGTTATTATGGATGGTAACGACTACCAGTTGTCAAAATTGCAGCTTTTCACAGTTGTTATTCCTAATTATTAGGTTTTAAAATTTTATCCCTTAGTTTTGGATGCTATTGTATATATATATATATATATATATATATATATATATATATATATATAGAGAGAGAGAGAGAGAGTGAGAGAGAGAGAGAGCGAGAGAGAGAGATACACACACATCTATACATATATATATATATATATATATATATATATATATATATATATATATATATCTTTTGAAGGACTCAATATAGCTTTTATTCCCTTAGAATTTTAAAGTTCTCATTTTTACTATTTACCCTTTTAAATCTTCGTTAAAATTGGGAATTCTTTTCGATGATCTTATATGAAGCTTTGTTTGGTGAATTTCTACCATTCAATGAAACACGTGTATGACGCAAAATATTAGTAGTAAAACAAATGATTCAAGGTTATTATGGATGATAACGACTACCAGTTGTCAAAATTTCAGCATTTAACAATTGTTATTTTTAACAAATATTAGGTTTTAAAATTTTGTCCCTTAATTTTGGACGCTACTGTATATATATAGTGTTTATTATACAAATATTATTGGTTACGTATGTGCATACATGTGTCAGTGGAGTCTTAATTCATGGATAATACTTCATCAGACCAAAAAAGAAAGATATTGAAACGGGTGTCGAAACCACATTGGTATTTATAAGATATTTGGGTGCGGTCTATATTCCCGGGAAAATTGGGGTGCATATTTTGTGAATGTGATCAGTAGGTTTTTGTCGGAGGTGTGGGGGGAGGGGCAGGACGCTGTTTCCCGTGTTTAATCCGTCATTATTAGGAAGGTTTCCACATCCTTAGGTTGTGACCTTAATTTTCTTTTGACAAGTGTTATTTTTATTTATTAGTTTAGTTTTTATTATTAATTTATTTCTCGTTTTTTATCTCTCGTTATTTTTTTTGAATTTTTTAATCGTTCATTTGTTTTTTTGTTTTTTTATTTAGTTTTCAAAGTAGGAGTGATATGGAGGGTAGTGCCGTTTCATAAGGTTAAGCCGTTGACAGTTGGGAGGTGTTAGATTTCTATCAGATTCGCGGCTATTTTTTTTTTTGCCTTGATTTTTATTTTATATTCCTATATTCTCTACTACCTATATACAAGGATGCTTTTATTGTTCTTTCTTTATTGTTGGCGACTTCCTATTGATAATTGTTTTTATTTTTTAGTTTTCGTTTTTGTTTTTTATTTATTTATTTATGATGACTTTATATACATGTATTGTCTTTTTTAATTGTTTCACATACGCATTTATGTGTCACTACACATTAATTAGCATGTTTTGTCTTAGCCAGTTACAAGTAACTAGAGACCTTTTCATGCGACATTGCTTATACAAATGTACATAAAGTCCGAAACTTACGGATTCTACCTTTACAAATGCAGATGTCTCTAGTTTCTTGTAACTGGATGGCCAAAACATGCTCATGGATGTGTAGGGACATACAAATTTTCATGTAAAAACAAATAAAAAATATATCTTGCCCTACGTCGGTATTAAGCATTCTTGTATTAACTTCGTATAAATTCATTGGTTGCTTCAGCTCTGGAAAATATTTACCTGAAATTACACACACACACACACACACACACACACACACACACACACACACAAACAAACAAACAAACAAACACAAACACACACATACACACATATAAACATATATAGTAAGTTAAAAAATAATATATGGCAATTAAGCTACACGGAATATTCCGCGTTTCATCCACACTAGGATTCGTCAGGTTTATGCGAAGAGTTTTTGTAGGCTCGTGTTTTTATATAGTCAATCAGCTTGCTAGTTTCCACCGCTCCCTTCCTAATCAGCCAATATATATAGCCTATGTATTGAGCACTATTGAAGTAAATACTTAGTTTACGCATAAAATTATACTTTCGTATATTAATTTATGTGATTAAATGAAGTAGTCATGTATATATATATATATATATATATATATATATATGTGTATGGGTGGGTGTGCGTGTGTGGTTGTGCGTGCTTTGCTTTCTGTGTGTGTGTGTGTGTGTGTGTGTGTGTGTGTGTGTGTGTGTGTGTGTGTGTGTGTGTGTGTGTGTGAAAGAGAGAGAAAAGGGAACAAGAGCTAGGGAGAGAAAAGGGTGGAGGGAAAGAAAAAAGAGATTGGGATAGAAATGAATCGAATCTATTAGTTATTAGTTATATTATTCTTTCGAGTAAATATTTTTTTCTCTCTTCCAAGATCGAGACCGCTCATAGCGAGATGCAATTGGCTTCGTTGTTGAGGCACTTAGCGACTGGGAAATGTCATCTTCACTCGCTACTCTCGTTGAAACCAACCACTCGTTCCGTACGAGGAACAGTTGTTTGCTTATTTTATTGTTGATGTCATTTTTGCAGTCGACGTCGTTTTTCTTGTTGGAAATATATATTCGCTTTTTGTCGGAACATCTATTACTATGCCAAATCTTTTCGTTTGATTTGCGTAGGTTTTATTATTATTATTATTATTATTATTATTATTATTATTATTATTATTATTATTATTATTAATTGTGTTCGTTAACTTTATAGTGTTTTGATATTTTACGCTTTTGTTTTACTCAGGACCGGGCCTTTACACTAAAGCTAGTGAGCATAGTCAAAGAGTCAATTATGTAGAAAGCACCTGGCGTAGAACCTTTTCTGTGCCAAGCAGAACTGACTTCTGGAGTACGGTGATATTGTACTTGATTCCCAAGAAGTTCATCTGGAATGATGATTGGAACGATGGAAGTTTACTTTATTCCACAACCCATCAATCTCAACCTTCAGTTTCTGATAGTTCCATAGTTTCTCATACTTTTGTCTTTTTTACCAGGGAATCGCCACTTATAAAGCCCCAGAGGCCACTCGGCAATAAGGGTTAATGAGTTTACAGTGCTCAAATGGAACACGTCGTAGTAATCGTTAGTAGTGGAAATTTGGTAAATTGGATTACTTTAGAGGATGGTTCATCGAGAATTTGTTCACGTTGAACTTCAGGACAACCATATTGTTGTCAGTTGGAAAGCAGACAAACGGAACAGTGTTCCACAGGTGTGCAGTTCTAAGAAATGAAACTTTGTTCATGGAATCTATGTTTACGTGTAAGCACAGATAAAGAGTGGAGGAAATTATTAATAGTGGTTTCAGTTAGACGAGTGTTTTTCGTGAAAGTCAGGACAGGGAGGGACCATAAATTGGAGCTCAGATGAGCACTTGCCATGAAAATAACGACAGAGCTGACAGGCTCGCAAAGTTTATTCCATGGGCTAGAGGCAGCAGGGTAGAGATAAGGGCATCCCCCATTAGGCTACGAAGTCTATTTTGAACTCTGTCAAGGCAGGATAAGCTTTTCTTGCTGCTCCGGCCCAGATGTGGCAACAGTACTCCATTCTTGGACGTACTTGTCTCTTATACAGATAGAGCATTGTGTCAGCAGTGAGATATCTGATAGAACGGTAGAACAAGCCCACCACATTTCCAGCAGGCTTGGCAACGGATTTAATGGTTATGTTTTATCTCAGATCAGGAGTAAAGGTCAGACCCAGAAGTTTTGTCCAACATGGAGCCTCCACAAAACAAGCCATTCATTTCGATTGATGCCAGATGGGAATCAGAGCGTTGATAATGGAAAGACAGAAGTTTGGTTTTAGATGCATTAAAAGTAGCCAACCACCTTTTTCCCCATTACACAATGTGATCAAGAGCAGAGAAGAGAGAATCAGAGAGAATTTGGTCGTTTACGGCCTTTGAAGCGTTGTCATAGACGGTAGTGTCGTCAGCATAAATGTCCACGAATGATCTTAAGGTGTTATTTAGGAGATCATTGATGTAGATCAGGAAGAGAGTTGAGCCCAGGTAGACACCCAGAGGACTCCAGCATTAATACGGTGAGGTTTTGATTTCAGCCCATAAACCACTATGAATCTATCAGAGATAAATGAGTTTATAATTGAAAAGATATTTCCAGCTACACTGTATAATTAAGTACCAGCTATGGATAGAAACAACTGTATTCATGTGGTAACAATAAATCCAGAACGTTTTTCAATGAACAATTAAATGTGTATCGATTCCTGGTAAAGCGGCACCCTATAAGAAATATATATCTATAAATATATAACTTTACTAGCGGGAGGAGGTGGCTTTGCACGATCGTAAAATACGCTTAAATACGACATTTCAATTCGTCCAGTAATCGTATATATTATTATAGATACGTGATTTCAAAATTAACAAGGCCTATAGCCATTAGTCGCGTGCTCTCGTGTAATGAATGAGTGCGTGAATGTAGGATTTACATGAGATTCTTAAAGATAAACTTAAATGACCGAAAAATGGGCTGAAATGACTTAAATAAATAAAAAGTAAATGACTTAGAATGACTTTAATGAACTTAAGCATGAATTGAATGACCTTAAAAATGACTTGAATGCTTAAAAAATAACTAGAATCCTCAAAAAACAACTTGAATGATCTGGAGAATGATTGAAGGGCTTTGAGACTGACTGGTTGTAAAGTGGGTGGCCATTTCACATTAAATTAATACAGTAAAGTGATTCCCCATTTTAAATCACAAAGTTACAAACATAAGTGCAGCATGTATTAAGAATAGATACTACACTTTGATCTTGGCCAAAAGAAAGGTTATTTATTTGCTCCCCCACCGAGCAAATTAGGCACAAGGCCGATTTTTAATGTGAGGAATGAAAGGGAAATGGGGACCAACTTCCCGGGGAATAGGGGAGCTGGATAGTGACAACTGGTATGAAGGATTGCCCCTACATTAACCAAGGTTTTATATATGGAGTTTCCCCCACATACGGTCTTTGCTTGCTGTATCTGCAGGATCAGATACTACACTTTGATCCCAACCCGAACGCCAAGAACAACAGGGTATTTATTTGCTCCCCCACCGAGCAAATTAGGCACAAGGCCGATTTTTATGTGAGGAGTGAAGGGGAAATGGGGACCAACTCCTCGGGGAGTAGAGGAGCTGGATAGTGACAATTGGTATGAAGGGTTGCCTCTACATTGACCAAGGTCTTATATGGGGGGCTTGCCCCCACATATGGTCTTTGTTTGCAGTATCTGCTGGAACAGATACTACACTTTGATCCCGGCCCGAAGGCCAAGATGTATTTATTTGCTTCCCACTGAGCAAATTAGGCACAAGGCCGTTTTTTACATGTGGAGAGAGAGGGAGGGGGGAGGGAAAAGAGTACCAGCTCCCGATGGGTTTGAAATGGCAGCTGGATAGTGACAATTGGTATGAAGGGTTGCCCCTACATTGACCAAGGTCTGATATGTGGGGTTACCCCCACATATGGTCTTTGCTTGCAGTAGCTGCCGGAACAGATACTACACATTGAGATATTAAATCTTTTATTCAGGCAAAATAGGAACATGAACAAAAAACTTAGGCACAAGGCCAACTCATAAGGGGGTGCAGATGAGGGTCGTTGGTCATCCTTGTCACTCTAGAACTAAACAAAAGTTTCTCTTAGGTAGAATCTTCTTTCACCATAATACCGCATTCGCCCTTTCGTACTTGGGGACGTTCTAATTGGCACCCAATTTTTTAAAACATTTTTTTATTTCCGTGTAAAAACAAAAAAGATAACAATGATGATACGCCAATTCATTTGTGTCGAGGGCGGGGAAAAATAGTAGTTAGTAGGACCCTCCCAACCTCGTCTAGTTGATAGACCGTCTGTTTCACTTGGTTTGTAAAGGAACCTGAGCTCCTGCAGGCCGGTCTCAAAGTGGGGATTCTCTACAGATGGGACGAAATGGAAAAAAGAAAATTTTGTGGGTGAGGGATGGGGAGTTAGCGATTGATTTCTTTCTCTCCAAGGTAAAATTTAGAGTGAGGAGCGAGAAGAAAAAAATTGCAGATAGGAGGGGATAGGGATCTTGGAGGCTTCCTACTTGAGGAGGGATGAAACATTTACTCGGCTAGCTAAGAGGCTGAAAATGGATTATGCTTGACGGAACTGCGCGTTCCATACCTAGGCGGGGAACACGTATTCAAACTTGGCTCCTTTTCGTACACACAGTCTTGCTACATGTATCCATCTTCTGTCAAATGCCGCACGATGCAGCCTTCTTCTATCACATCTGATCTTCACCCGTAGTTGGTGTTTAAAGAAAGCGATCAGATCCTGATCAGAAAAAGGCAACACACCCCGGCCACCCTGCAGACGCGACGTCCAAATCACCATTCTCGCCACGGCCAGGATCGTAATGTAGACCATTTGTCTTTCCCGGTCCCACGGCGGCCTCACGTTGTCAACGACATTAGATACGGTAATTGGGCGAGGATGCTCAGGATCGATGCGGGCCGTCACCTTACATACGACCAGTACTGGTGGAGTTCACGGCAATCGAAGAAAGCGTGATCAGTCGTTTCTACGGCCGTTGTTCCGCAATGGGGACAAGCAACCGACTCCAAAAACCCAGAACTGCATTGTATGTTGTTAAGTGGAAGTGCATTTCGGGCCAATCGCCAGGTCAGAGAGAACTCCGAATTGTTCAGATGACTCGGACCTGGCGCCCAACTCCACGCGGAGCGGATCTCACTCTGCTGCCAACCCAAACGCTCACATAGCGGGTCGTCAGCGGTCCCCCTTACTAGATACATGTGGAGTTCCCTACGGGTAGCAGTCACAAGGTCGATGGATCTTGGTAGTCGTTTTAGCGCATCTCGGTACTCTTTCAAGAAGGCCTGCGACGACTCTCGATAGCGGGGTCGAGAATGAGGTCGGGGAAGGCGGCAGTAATCGCGGGGTGCCATGGTTGATCTTCTTGAAGGTGGTGGCTCAGGAAGGCCAGCCTCTCGGCGTCTCGATGACACTTCAAGTCTGGAATTCCCAAACCTCCTTCACATGGACGTTGGAAGCAGACCTGTCAACTCACCCAGTCTCTTCCATTGTCCCAAAGGAGGGAGGACAAGAGTTCGACAAGAGCTTTTAGATGTTGTGCAGGCAGGAGAAGTACGGTCAGTCGGTAAAGGATGAGAGGGAAGACGTATGTAGCGCACGCCTCAGCTCTACCCTTTAAGGAAAGTTTCCTAGGAAGCCACTTTGATCCCGGCCCGAAGGCCAAGAACAACAGGGTGTTTATTTGCTCCCTCACCGAGCAAATTAGGGACAAGGCCGATTTTTAATGTGAGGAGTGAAAGGGAAAAGGGGATCAATCCGCGGGGAGTAGGGGAGCTGGATAGTGACAATTGGTATGAAGGGTTGCCCCTACATTGACCAAGGTTTTATACGTGGGGTTGCCCCCACATATGGTCTTTGTTAGCAGTATCTGCCGGAACAGATACTACACTTTGAGGTACTTATTTACTCCCCCACTGAGCAAATTAGGCACAAGGCCGATTTTTATGTGAGGAGTGAAGGGGAAATGGGGACCAACTCCCCGGGGAGTAGCGGAGCTGAATAGTGACAATTGGTATGAAGGGTTGCCCCTACATTGACGAAGGTCTTATATGTGGGGTTGCCCCCACATATGGTCTTTGCTTGCAATATCTGCAGGAACAGATACTACATTTTGATCCCGGCCAGAAGGCCGAGAAGTATTTATTTGCTTCCCCACTGAGCAAATTAGGCGCAAGGCCGATTTTTAATGTGTGGAGTGAAGGGGAAATGGGGACCAATTCCCTGGGGAGTAGGGGATCTGTATAGTAACAATTGGTATGAAGGGTTGCCCCTACATTGACCAAGGTCTTATATGTGGGGACGCCCCTACATATCGTCTTTGCTTGCAGGCCGTGAACAACAGAAAAAAAAGGCAAGCCTCTTTTCACTTGGTCAAATGTTAGCTTGTCTTGTGTGCCACGCAGAAAAGGATGTGTATCGTCTTAAGTGTTACAGATTGTACGTAAAATCATATTCGTCCCGTTTGTGAACCGCCTAATTTGGTATGTAGACACACCCGTTATACATACATTTCAAGAGACATGTGGTGTTTGTTTATGTGCTTATTTATTGACTGCTGTGTATACACCTGATTAACTAAGTAAAAAACTTACACCTTATTTATTTAATCTCTTTATATACACACACCAGTATATACATTTTAGATTATAACATACACCACAGAGACACGTTATATACGGCTATACAACAATATGGCGGATCATAATACTATAGAGATATGAAAGACATTAATGCTTGAAAAAGATGTGTTAAATTTTAGAGTTCAGTTGGGGTAATTTTGTGATAATATTGATTAAGAGATACGAAAGATATTAGTGCTTATTATCTATTTTTTATTTATACGATATACAAGCTGGGTGCCCGGCGTTGCGCGAGTGTTTGAAGGTATGTTGTGAAAAAAAGGGTGGTAGTAGCCAGGCAGGTTCGAACCCATGCCACGAAGGCGGAAAAGAAAGTGAAAGAAAATCTGACGTCTTAGCCGATGTCTCCATGACGTGACCGGAAGTTAAAACCGTTTAAATTAACCGAAATCAACCAATAGTGACGATGACTAAATAAAATCGACCCGTCCTTATACAAGACGGCCGAGTTTAGGGTGGAGGAATTAATGTGTTTGGACAATTTTTTAGATATTTGTCGTCCGAGACGTCGAGCTTACAAAATGATAGCGATGTCATCAGGACCCGTTGCCTATGTCGAAAGTTTTTGCGAGACATACAAATATACATGATGATTGCAACGTCTTGTCAGACGTGTTCCACTCCCTCGGATACTGAAAGTTCATGAGCCCGAAAAAAGACATACAGTCCTGCCAGCGAATTCACATGCTCAAGCAGACATGACCCTAAAGACGGTCATTGTTATACATACATATATATACACGCACACACATATATACATTCGTACATACACAATACACAATACGCACACATACATATACATACACACACATGCAAACATAAACAAGACGGTCATTGGTATACATACATATAAATGTATACATGCATACATACATACATAGATACATGTCTATAAGCATACGCTCATATATACCCATATACATACACAATGCATAATACACAAACACACATATACATACCCACATTCATACATACACATATACATACATATACATCCACATATACAAATACATACACACATATACTTACACATACATATACGTACACATATGCACATATATATACATACACTTACCTACATATACATACACATCCATATATATGCATTAATACGCATACACACATACATGCACACATACAAATACATATACATACACACCTGCATACATACACATACATGCATATACACACATACATGCATACAAACATTTATAAATGTATATATGTACACACACAAACATATATACACATAGACACATATACACACATATACACATAAATATAAATACATATAAACTCACATGTACGTATATAAATATATACACACATACACATATAAACATACACATACATACATACATACATAGATACATATAATGATGGCAGAATAGTTGTTACATGCATCCAGCATTACAGGCGTACACGCTTCACAGCTTTTTTTATCGCCACAGGACTTTTTTCTTTTTTTTATGATAGACAAATACCTGAGGGAGTATCTATACAAAGATGGTGTTACAGAGTTTTAGCTTTGTACGACAGCTAAATCTCTCTCTCGGTTCAAAATGTTGACATCCAGCAACAAGCAAGAGCAAGATAGCCAGCAACAAGTCAAACTGCAGACCAGCCTAATGCGGGTACTGGTCTCCCGCTTTGTTGTTTTTTTTCTTTTTTTTAAATAAAAAAAAAATTTTGTTGAGACAAACACTTTTGGAATAGTAACTGACGATGATATAAACAAATTCACACATTTTTTCACAAATAAACTCAGCGACGTATAGTCAAAATGTAAACAGTCCACCGACATATATTAAAGACGCTTACTTTTTTCTTTTTTTTTTAATAAAAAGTTTGGTTGAGACAAACACTTTGGAATAGTAACTGACGATGATATAGAAAAATTCACACATTTTTTCACAAATAAACTCAGCGACGAATAGTTAAAATGTAAACAGTCCAACGGACATATATTAAAGACGCTTACATTTTTTTTTTTTAAATAAAAAGTCAAAATGTAAACAGTCCAACGGACATAAATTAAAGACGCTTATTTTTTTTCAATACATACATACATTTAAACATACAGGTGATATTAATATTATTGATGTCTATATGATCAAATTAACAGTTGGTTGAATAGATATATAGGATTATTTATACTATTTAAATTACTGTGGTATATCAGTAGTTATATTTTCTCCTCTACCGCGGTCTTAGAGGTAATTATCGTGGCAAAACATTTTATATCGCTATATAAATTTAATTTCGATGGTTGTCATTTTTTCATTTGGGCGATTTATCTCCTACACAATGCTAGAATATATATTTGATAGGTTTAAATGCTTCGTTTTTTTTTTTTTTTTTTTTGTTTTTTTACAAGATATTTAGACCACACACACGCAAAACAGGTTCATAATAGTATATATTTATCTATATTTTTGAAGTATTCCGTTTCTAAAGCTCTCTCCCAGTGGATAAAACTCACCCCCAGATACGAACATAACTTTTTTGACAGCACGGGCAAGCTCTATCTGCCTTTTGTTCCCACTGGACAGCACAGAATATATTATTTAATTGGAATTCATTATTGAGATGAGTAGTATTTATATTTATTTATAGCGGACTATTATTCTTATCTTTATTAGTTGTTGTTTCACGACGTTTCGACCAACTATTCCTCTGGCCTTCGTCAGGTGGTAATCGCGACAGAGAGGAAGTTCGAATCCCCTAACTGCATTCTCAGCAATCACTGCCATCTGTACTGACTTGAGTTTTATGTGTGTATTGTCAATAAAAGGGCACATAAAAAAATTCTGGAAAATTATTTTAGTCACCGCGTATCTCTCTCTACCTCTACCTCTCTCTCTCTCTCTCTCTCTCTCTCTCTCTCTCTCTCTAAATATATATATATATATATATACATATAACAGGGAAAGTGTCTGTCTGTCTGTGTATCTGTGTGTCTGTGTGTGTACATTTCCCTACGCAATAACTCTGTCAATTTTAAGTCTTCAGGCTCGAAATTTGATATACAGGGTATTGAGATTTGCGAACTCTACCAAACTCCTCCGACAATTTCGGGTCTAACCACTTGAAATTTTAGATATAGGTTCCTTGGACATGGATCTAGCGTAATAGCTGGATTTGAGCCCAGATCAATGAATTTTAAGAGGTCATAATAGGTTTTAAAAAAGTTACCTTTTTTTTTAATTTGTTGCTTAACATAAACTTCCAAACAAATACCCGGGCAACGCCGGGCACCCATGCTAGTATATATATATATATATATATATATATATATATATATATATATATATATATTATATATATATATATATATATATATATATATATATATATAAGTGAACTTGTGTGTGTGTGTGTACATTTCCCTACGCAATAACTCTGTCAATTTTTAGTCTATAGACTCGAAATTTGATATACAGAGAAATGAGATTTGAAAAAATCTTTTTGATTGGCTTTCGACCAGAAATTTGCCTGTTAAGAGTCAAAGTTCAATGATTTGACCTTTGAGAACTCTACCAAACTCCTCCGCCAATTTTGGGTGTAAACACTTGAAATTTTAGATATAGGTTCCTTGGACATGGCTCTAACTTAATAACTTGATTTGAGCCCAAAACAATAAATTTTAAGAGGTCATAATAGGGGTCAAATTTAAAAAAAATTGACCGCTTTTCGTTTTGTTTTGTTTTTTGTTTTGTTTTTTTGCTCAACATACACCTCCAAACACCCGGGCAACGCCGGGCTTAAATGCTAGTATGTATGTATATATATATATATATATATATATATATATATATATATATATATATATGTGTGTGTGTGTGTGTGTGTGTGTGTGTGATATGGATTCTCTAAAAGAAACTGAGTTGGGTTTTTTTTGTGTCTGGGCAGTAAACTACATGCTGTTGCATATCTTATCTTTTTCCCATCTTTTTTTTTTTTTCCATTTTTTTTTTATTCAAAATTCCAGGGGCGTGTAGACCTTAAACAAAACCTACGCAAAAGAAAACGATCTTCTGCTTGAGGAACGCGTACACGTGCGCTCGTGTGCGCGTCAGTCGTTGACTGTGTGCTGTAGTAGGACTGTTACGATCAAAGCGTGCACTGTGTTTGTAGTAGTACAATCAGTGTCAGGCCAAAGCGCGCACTTTGTTTCTAACTTAGAGAAATGGCTCGGTCCAGGCGTTGCCCCGGATTCAATACCAACAGAGTTTGAGACATTTACAAAAATGGCGTTTTCCCAGTTGATTGACCAACAACTTATGTCTTGTGGAGTTCTAGGAGGTTCTATCTCCCAGGCCGTTGTATCCCATCTTCCCGGTGGACTGAAACTATTGTTTTCTGCCTGAGGCCGATCTATCTGTTACTACTTCATGGCCTATAGCTCAACTCTCCTCTACCTTTCGACTTTGTGTCATATCGTCTATGTGAAAGAAAGGCACTATATAACACCTTCATATCGACACAAAGAAGAAATAGGTAAACTTGTAATGAATACCTTCTGTTGAATCACTTCTTCGTTCTCAATGAGATTCTACTTTTTTAAGCGATTACATGGGAACACATTGAAAAATATTTGTCGAAAAAAAATTTGTTTGTTTAATTATATTTCAGAAGTTAAATGAACATTGAGTTTCATAGATAACTTTAACATAAGCTGATTTCCTATTACCTAATTATTTGAACCACACACAGAATATTCCACGTTTCATCCATGCTAGGACGCGGAATATGCTGTGTAGCTTAATTGCCATATATATTATATAACTTACTATATATGTATATATATATATATATATATATATATGTATAACTACTTAATTTACTCACATAAAATTTATATACGAAAGTGCTCAATACGTAGGTAGAGCTAGTTAGTAATTTATAATATATTTATGGGAATATCGACGGGGATACGGAGGCATTATTTAATAGGCCAGAAAATTACTATATATATATATGTAGCTTAATCGCCATATATATTTTATAAATTACTACTATATATATATATATATATATATATATATATATATATATATATATATATATATATATATGATTAGTTTTTTTGGAAAAAGGAATCCAGCAGACTGGTCAATTAAAAGGAAAATCCGAAATATAAGAGCGTATTTATATTTTGTGTACAGAAAATTGTTAGATGCGACAAGTCATTGGTACCGTCGGTTTCAAGTCCGATAGTTAGGACCGTTTAAGATATCCTTATCAAACTCTCTTCATCCAATATTCGTCACAAAATACATTCAAATTTATAAATTGCAGTTTGCACCCGTATTATATTCCCTAAAAAAAAACTTTAAACTACACTAAAGATACTTAAATTTTTAGAATATCTGCAAGGTAATAACTAAAATTCAAACCTCGGAACCTACACGTTGTTGGTTGGTTGGTTGTTTTTGTTTTACGGCATATCAACCTTTTTCAGGTTATTTAATGCCGAATCCAGGTAATTTTGAGGAACGATTTTTAATGGAGTATATTTGTTTTTGTTTTTTTTAAGTCGGATTCTATTTAACCTATAGGTGGGACCCTAACAGGTACTACCACTCGGGGTCAGAGTGGACCTGGGAGCAATGCCAATTAAAGGGTGGCTCCACACTCCCCAAGGCCCGCAAGGTGGGCCTCGCCATCGGATATAGTTTAAGGTCATATCCAGGATCTCTACACGTTGTATGCGACAGTCGCAGGGAAACAAAGACAAGATAAAGAATACAACTCACTCTTTTTTTCGCAGTGAAACAATATACATTTTTTTACAGGTACTTAGCAGAATAATTGACAAGCCTTCTTGTACTCCAATCTTCTTAACAAGACCCTGCCTGTGTACGGCTATGTCTGTTGCTGTCATTCCTGGGCCATGTATGTAACACCTGTTTCTGTAGTTCTTTTTTTTATAATTGGTTCTTTCCTTTTTTCCTCGCTGTTACGTCACCTCGTGTGCGTCTCGAACATTTGCATACGTTCGCTGTGGCTGCTGCTGCTATACGCGCATCGGCGCTTTGTAAGATATCTAATATGTATTGTAAAAACTAGATAAAAATACACGAATGGCTTTCAGCCCTTCTCTTGATTACTCTTCTAATGTTGGATGATAGAAGGCAACCTTCGTTTGAAACACACCCAAAAATCAACACGAGTTTAAGGTACTCGGTTTTCATAACGCACGTGCCTTTGATCTGACTGTCGACTAGAAACCTCTTTTACTTTTTCGGTCTACTTTTATGACCAACGAACAGGTGTACCCGACGCTACCCGGTATTAAACGTAATATTATATTCCTTTAAAAATGGCAGTAAAAAACGAAAAGGAACCGAGACATGATCATGCAAGTATCATTTTTTTTTGTACACAGTTCACTTCTTGTATGTAAAAAAAAAATACTTGAGCTGAGATCTAAACCAAAACGTAAAGACAGCGAGAAAATTACGATAACCATTAGGCCAGCTTGACAGGACTTTAAGAAGTGTATATAAACCTGATTATTGGTAACATATGTAATCTGTCATGTGAACCACTGGTAAAATAGTTGGGAGACAGATACAAATCCGCTCACCACCACGTTCATTTTTTTTTAATTTTGACCCATGATAGCCCCTTTTTTTCCGGATGAAATCCAATTAAAATTTTTCCAAATGTCTAAATACACTATGTCTGTAAATCAAACATTAGTTGAGTATATTGGTTGAGGAGTGCAAACACACAGACACACATTGTCACTTATATATATATATATATATATATGAGAGAGAGAGAAAGAGAGAGAGCGAGAGAGAGAGAGAGAGTATTTATTTTATCTTACTACCCTGACGGTGTATAACATTGAAACGCTAATTAACTCGCGTAGGTTGTTCTAATGTTTATCTACTATTATATGCATAAAAAAAAATCTTTGTCTGTGTGTATATTTCTGTTTGTTCGTTCGTTATTTATGGATTCCTAAACGGTTGGGCCGATTTTGTAAAAAAAAAATTTCAGTCTAATGTAATTTATGTACCTGGCAATGTTCGTAGATAGGTTTTTCATCGGAATGTCGTCGCTGAAATAAAAATCGAAAAACTCTACTTTTATAAGCAGCATCACCTGAATAGATCTCTAGACACATGCTCATGAATGTATAGCGATATATAAATGTTTATGTAAAACATATATATATATATATATATATATATATATATATATATATATATATATATATATATATATACACACGTTTTGTTGTAAAAATTTAATGGAAAAACATCTTAAGAAGTTGGTGGGGACAGGATATTTTTATGGACACATAAATCGTAAAATTGCCTTCCCACTATGAAACAGCTGTAATAGAAAAAAAACAGGAAATAAACGAAGGTTATAAAAAAGAAAACGTGAGTCATTGAATTTTCAACAAGATTTTGCACTATATATGATCTGCACCTATCAAATAGGCACATTGAGCTTAACTCCAAATTAACTGTGAATGGTTTTAAAATAACAATCTAGACCCGTTAAACGAAAACGGTATACATTGGAATTAACGATATTTCAAAAACAAACTTAAATATATATATGTGTGTGTGTGTGTGTGTGTGTGTGTGTGTGTGTGTGTGTGTGTGTGTGTGTGTGTGTGTGTATTTTCTTGTCATTTTTTTAACGATAATACAGTTTCTCAAACATTGGAAATCAAGGAAAATAGTTTTCTTTAGATGATCGCCCATGTTTTTTTTCGATATACCAAATAAACCACTATTATTTCTTTATTATTTTACTTATAAAACAGTAAAAAAAATACGTATTTCACGGTTCTAACGATCGTCAGTGTATCATTACTGTTTCTAGGATTCGAAGTTCAGTATAGTACATATGGTTTGAAGTTCGAATCTTAGAAAGAGTCAAGCTGCACTGACGATCGCTAGAACCGTGAAACACGTGTTTGCAGATTACTGTTTGTATATTATATTAGAACCCCGGGTAACAGTGCCCCTAGGAGACGGTTTTTTCAAGTTACAGTGTGGAATACGATGTTTCTCCGGCCCTTTGTTACGGCATTTGCCCCGCCTTACGGTGTCATTTATAATGTCATTTGATTATATACATATGTATTATATATTGTACTGTTAATTCTTAATGGCGTGTTCCGTGGCGCTACTGTACTTGCTATACAAGCGTCGTTTTAATTTTTTGCTTCGCTTCTTAATTTTTCTTTTCTACCAAATAATATAAGTTCCCGATGCGAACGAATCACGATTACACACGACCACACGTACACAACTGCCTTGCGCAGATTCGCGCGCACACACGCGCACGCAAAATGCGCGTCCATTTTAAGTTGTTGTACAAAGCGCACAATATTTGAAAATTTGAACGTCTAAAATAGAGCGCAGCAATATCTAATGATAGAAAAATGGTATTTCAGCAAATAATTTTAAAGGTCTTAGCATTTTTCATCGTGCACGCATTGCTTATATTCGGTTAAACAATTTTTGTAAGTACCTATTCACCTTTTCGCAAGATAAGCTCGCTCGATTCCCGAAGAGGCACCACATCTCATGACACTATTGTATCATTCGGAAAATAGGCAGTAACATACACTTTCTAAGAAAGTACCAAGTTTAGTTCTGTCCAGTAACATTGTGCAATAATATAGTGGGGTCTGCGTTCGCACTAATCGGTTATAATCGCATTATGTTACAAACCTTTACAAGTATTATAGAGCTTGACCTCCATAGGCACATATAATCTGAAACTATATCAACCAAGATTACGTTAATAATATGTTTCAGTTTAGACAAATGGTGCAGAATAACATAGTGGGGTCTGCGTTCGCGTCCGACAACCAAAAATAGAAATAGTTTTTAAGGAAACCCGTAATACACAAAACTAGCGGGGAGGGCGCTAGGCTTTGCGCGGGCGTACAATATGCCTAAATATAATATTTTAATTTGCTCAGATTTCGTATATATTATTATAGAGTTAAAAAAAAAAAAGTATTTTGGTTCCATCAGTTAGAATCGAAACCGAATGCAGAGTGTAGCATTTAAAGCTGGTGATGTTACCACTGTACCAACGTGACACACATACGAACTGATTAAAAATCAGAAATTGAAGCGCCCAGCGCTGCTCTGCGACTTTTAGTTTCAGAGGAGATAGTTTAAAATATGGAGACAGACAGACAGACAAATATATAGCCTTTTATATATTAGATTTTACGATGTATCTGTTGGATTTTCATGGGTCCCACGTGATATAATTTAGTGTATAATTTTATACTGACATATGTAAAATATTCTCACGAGTCATTTGGTTTTTCTTTTTTGAAAGTCGCTTAAGATTGAACTTCACTCCTGATCTGAATTGGAACACATACCTCAAAGCTGTTGCCAATGTATCTGGAAAATGCTTGAATCATTCTACCACTCAAGCAAGCACCTCACTGATGATGCAATCCTCTATCTGTATAAGAGCCAGGGACGTCTTAAAATGGAGTACTGTTGCCGCATCTGGACAGCAGGCGCTCTGCGCGCCCTATCCAGCCTTGATAGAGTTGAAGATCGGCTTCAAATCTTAGTAGGTGATGCCTATTTCTCTTCCCTGCAACCTCTTTCCCACAGAAGAGACGTTGCGAGCCTGTTTCTGCTTCATCGTTATTTTCATGACAAATGCTCGCCTGAGCTTCAATCTATCGTTCTCTCCTTGCCAAACATCACAAAAAACACACTTATCTAGCTACAGCCACCATAAACAATTTCCCCCACTCTCTATATGTGTCAGCCGATCTCCGGTACTCTTGCTGGACTGGTGGCTGAAGTGTGGGGTCTGCTTAGATGCAGCACTCGAATTAATTTTCCTCGGACAATAGAGGGGAGAAATACTTTTATACTAATGCAATTTTATTTTTGCAGAATGCCTTTTTTGAGGGGAGCTGGTTATCTCTCACATTAAACCGACCTTGTGCCACATTTTGTTTCGTGGGAAACAAATAAATAACCACTCTCTATAGGTGTCTAACACTAAACGCAGGTTCCATGAACAGAGTTCCTTTCCTAGAACTGTCCGCCTGAGGAACACTGTTCCGCTGGCCTGTTTCCCTGTTGAATACAACATGATAGCCTTAAAATCCAATGTAAACAAATTCTTGTTGAGCCGTCCCCATAAATAATAAAATTCTACCCAATTTATACCATTAACGATTACTTCACTACCAACTTACATTCATTAACCCTTATCCTCGAGTGGCATTCGGACCTTGATAAGTGTTGACTCGCAAGTAAAAAAAGGACAAGGTATGAAGCCACTTGATGTAAGGAGCTAAGAAGAATGAAAGATAATTGTGGAAAAGATAGGGAATGCCTAGTGACTTTAATCTGGAAAAATACAGTAGGTAGGAGAAAAACAGTTCTCGGTAAATAGCTACATTTGGTTTTACAAAGGAGTCACCACTTATCAAGACCCGGAGGCCACTCGAGGACGCGGGTTACTGAGTGTACATCTGTCAAAGAAAACATGTCGCAGTAATCGTTAGTAGTGGAAATTTGGTAAGTTGGATTACTTAAGGGGATAGCTCGTGAAAATTTTTTTCACTTTGGACTTGAAAACAACCATATTGTAGTCAGTTGAAAAAGCGGGGGAACGGAAGAGAGTTCCTCAGAAGTGCAGTTCTAAGAAAAAAATTTTTTTTTTTTTAAATCTACATTTAGTTTGAGGCACAGATAATAGGTGGGGAAAATTATTGATAGTGGTTTCAACTAGACGAGTGTTTTTCATTAAAGTCAGGACAGGGGGGACCGTTAATTGGAATAAAAAGATATATTATGGCGAGGTATGTGAACAGAGAATTTATGAAGACCACTAGGTGAACGAGCTGAAACAAAGGAAGCTGTCATACGAGTGAATATACAAGAGATTGGAGCGAGAAGAAAGAATGAGGGCAAAGAACAAATAGGACATAATCTTCTAAACCTCATCAAGAAATCTTACATCTCTATAAATATAAAAGCGAAAATGTATGTATGTGTGTTCGCTTTTTCTGTATGTCTACAAAAGGCTTTTTTCAGAGAAGCGGTCGCTCGCTTCACAACTTTTTAAAACTTTTTATATCACATATAAATCCTAATATCTCACAGTTAACAACGAAGCTCGCCTGTCTATTTAATTTGCTCGATTTCGGGAAGATAAATATTCAACATTTGTCGCTCGCCGCATGTGGGTTAGTCTTTTTCTTATAACATCTTGGGGGAAAAAAAAAAAGCCTTCAGCAGTAAATGAAATCCCGCAGTCAAACTTGACCTCATTAACTAATTAAAACGGGCACCTGCTAAATCCAAGTAATTAAATAAATTCGAACGTCTTTCCGTTAGTATGTCGCGGTGGTGCAATGGTTAACGTCGCACTTTTTTTTTCACACTTTAATTTACAACTTTGCCTCAAGGGTTCGGGTTCGATCCTCATACTTACTTTTTTTAACACCCCCCACCCCCGGAGTTTCCAAACACCCGTGCAACGCCGGGTACCCATCGCTCGTTATTATATAAAAGGAACTTTGTGTGCATGTGTATTCATGAGTTCGTTTCCTATGGACTGCGAAACAGTTGAGCCGATATTAATGAAATTTCAAACAAAGGTAGTTTATAAATCTGATAGTGTTCTAGATAGTTTTTGTATCGAAATGTCCCATATTTTATTGTCATCTGATCAGTGAAATCGCCCATTCTTCAATCAAATCGGTGTGACAGCCATCGCAGTGCACCTGGAGGAAGCATCATATGCTTTACTCGCAGTGACTTAGTCCACAATACATTGTAATAAACATTGCACTGTAGAGAACCTACTGTTGATTTTATCAAATTAGTTTACATATAGCGGCTTGAATTATAGTTTAAAATGCAAAAGTCAAGTATTGTGGTTTAATTGATCTCTAAACAGAAACATTCGTTTCGAACAAGCAATATACAAAAAGAACTACTGTTGACTTTATATGGAGGGCTTTTCTGTTTGTATTGTAATAAAAATTCTCAAATGCACTTGTGATGTTAGGCTGTATAAAGGTGTTAAATTTTATTCAAGTCGGCTGCACGTTTTGATAGAATTTTTTTTCGATTATCGATTATCGATACAAAACCTATCTAAGAACACTGCAAGATACATGAAGTAAATCTGTGTGAAATCCCATTAAAATCAGCCCAACCAGTGTGGAATCTATAACGAACGAATTCACACATTCTCTTACACACAAACACACACACGCACATACACAAACATTTCTCTTTAAATAATAGTAATGATATACAAGGGTGATTAAATAATAGTAATGATATACAAGGGTGATTAAATAATAGTAATGATATACAAGGGTGATTAAATAATAGCAATGATATACAAGGGTGATTAAATAATAGAAATGATATACAAGGGTGATTAAATAATAGTAATGATATACAAGGATGATTAAATAATAGTAATGATATACAAGGGTGATTAAATAATAGTAATGATATACAAGGGTGATTAAATAATAGCAATGATATACAAGGGTGATTAAATAATAGTAATGATATACAAGGGTGATTAAATAAGAGTAATGATATACAAGGGTGATTAAATAATAGCAATGATATACAAGGATGATTAAATAATAGTAATGATATACAAGGGTGATTAAATAATAGTAATGATATACAAGGGTGATTAAATAATAGCAATGATATACAAGGGTGATTAAATAATAGCAATGGTATACAAGGGTGATTAAATAATAGTAATAATATACAAGGTTGATTAAATAATAGTAATGATATACAAGGGTGATTAAATAATAGTAATGATATACAAGGGTGATTAAATAATAGTAATGATATACAAGGATGATTAATAATAGTAATGATATACAAGGGTGATTAAATAATAGTAATGATATACAAGGGTGATTAAATAATAGTAATGATATACAAGGGTGATTAAATAATAGAAATGATATACAAGGATGATGCCAAAAGTTAGTCTTCTTTTTTTTTAACAAACAAAGAAAAACTCGAAGAACTGCTAAAACGGAATTAGTACCATTGGAACGAGCGACATTTTTTCTACATAATAATCAACCTTTACAATGCTTCTTTGATAGAAATTTAAATACGCACGTTCATGATAGAGGTTGCTTTCTTAGGGCGTCACACCGTCAGTATCTGCAAAAGAGAGATGACATTTTCAGATCAAGAATGCAGAAGTTCATCATCATAACTACAATTTACTATCCTTACTGGTCAATTTGGGTAGAATAAAGACAGTAGAAAGTAGGAAGTATTACTTTTGGGGCGCTCTTCGTATATATATATATATATATATATATATATATATATATATATATATATATACCTATAAATTTTTTTTTGTTTTTTTTTTTGTGAATTGATATTTATATTAAAAGCCTCTTTTTCTATTCATTAAAAAGAAAATACAACATTGTTATATATGGGCCATGGAATTGTATTTATCTGAAAAAAAACTCTAGCTAATTTGCATATTTTTTAAACATTCATTTTAATTAATTCCCTATTAGTTTTTCATCATGGGATGATTATTGCGTGTAATTATATTCATACAGATATTCTACATGATTTATACTTGCGTAATATTTGCGCAAATAGTTATACTAAACATAAACCTATTTCTATATATATTTATGTATGCGTATATATATTTGTTTGAAAAATGTTGCCTACCAAACTCCTTTGTCAGTTTTAGGTCTACAGGCATGAAATTTCATATGTAGGGCATTTTAACCCATGCGAAACTTTATATTTGGATTTTATCCAGGGAAAGTCGGTGCAAAAATAGGAATTTAAAAAATGGAATTTGGCAGGTTAAGGTCGAAGGAGGGCATTACAACTATGCATGCGTAACGTAATAGGTGGTTTATGTTTTAATTTTAAGGCTTGTAGCAAACATGTCTTCATATCTCAGGCATTAATTAGGAAAGAGTAAACCTAAGCTAAACGTTTTAGTTTCGATTCTCAGTGGTGGCGCACGAGTCATTCTTTTTTTTTTTAATTTTTTAAGTTAATAGCATTTCAGCCCGGCGTTGCCCGGGTGTTTGGAGGTGTATGCTGAGCAAAAAACTGTCAATTTTTTTTTATTTGACCCTCATATTATGACCCCTTAACATTTATTGTTTTGGGCTCAACTCAAGTTATTAAGTTAGATCCATGTCCAACGAACCTATATTTAAAATTCAAGTGTGTAGACCAAAAATTGTCGGAGGAGTTTGGTAGAGTTCTCAAAGGTCAAATCGTTGAACTTTGACCCCTTTATCGCCAAATTACTGGCCGAAACCCGATCACATCGATTTTCCCAAATCTCAGTATCCTGTATATCAAATTTCGAGTCTGTAGACTAAAAATTGACAAAGTTATTGCATAGAGAAATGTACACAGACCCCCCCACACACACACACAACACAACACAGACACTTTCACTTTTATAGATTTATAGATTAATATATATTGGGTCCAATATAATATAATAATAAATACGAAATCTGCATTAATCAAAATACCATATTGAAGCGTATTTTACGACCGGGCAATGTCGGGCGGCATACTAGTACATATATATATATATATATATATATATATATATATATATATATATATATATATATATATATATACTCTATTCTATTTTCTATGCGTGCATGTGGGTGTGCACAGAGCACATGCTAAATGATCTTAGTAATTGTAGCAGAAGTAGTAGGAGTATTAGCAGTAGTTGCGTATTTTTGTTACAAGTGGACGTTGATATCGAACAGACTTCAATGCAAACGCATTAGTTTATATTATGTGTACGATATTGTGAAAACAATCCCGCAACGTTAGAGAGGGATAGATCCATAGATATTTGAAAGAAGTCATAAATAGGTCGACGGATCGAAGGTGAGTGGCATGAAGTCGTGGGCAGGAAAAAATGTACATAGTCTTCTGAAAACTTAATAAAATGATAGATGGGTAAATAGATACCGACTTGATAGAATCAGAGAATCATCTATAAAAAATACATGATAAATGGATAAAGAGACTAATGAAGACAATATATATATATATATATATATATATATATATATATATATGTGGGGGGGCACAAGTGTCTGCAGTTCGTCAGAGCATTCACCATTAAAATATTTTTAGAACAGGTAGAGGGATGCAACGTTTCGTCGATAGGACATATGTGTGTATACATACATGTATATATGTAATATACAGCATAATCACGTTGACACACCGGTCTCCGTCAGATTACCTAAGTTAAGTAACGCTGAGCCTGGTCACTACTGAAACGGGTGATCATTTGGGAATTCTAGGTGTTGTATGTTCTCGCAGCTTCTCTGAGCATTGTTTTCGGTCAGTTTTGAACCTCTTCCTGCCACTGGGCTCAAGCAGTGCTTATCACGGAAAGGCATAGTTGATAATTGCGCAACCCTTGCCTCTCATTTACACGGGCAGCTACTCTTACATGGGTGTCCATTGTCACTTCACAGGTAACGGAGGCATCGATTCTACACATACACACACACACACACACACACACACACACACATATATATATATATATATATATATATATATATATATATATATATATATATATATATATATGAACATGAACTTGTCTGTGGGGAAAAACGGTCTCTATTGAAACTATTATCAATTTCTAGTCCACAAACTTAATTTATAAGGGATTTGGATCCGTGGAACAAAGGCGAATTGTTTTTTCGTTGGTAGAAATTACTGCTTATGAGCTCATTTTTTTTATTGGAATTTGGCAGATGTAAGTCAACGTAAAGTGCTCTTCTGCGCATGCGCAAGTATGTATTTTTAGTTTAAACAACTATATTTCATAACTTTTCATATGCGGTCTATATATGATTGGAAAGCTATGGTCCGGTTTCGATCTTTACTGATGACACCCAAGTCACATTTTTTTTTTTTAACTTTTGAAATCACTACTATATATTGGGTACAATATAATAATCAATAGAGAATTATCTCTATAAAATAAATGTGTAAACTGCATGAATTAAAATATCATATTTAAGCACATTTTACGAGCGGAGAATATATATATATATATATATATATATATATATATATATATATATATATATATATATATATATATATATATATATAACTACTTCATTTATTCACATAAACCTAATATAGGAAAGTATAGATTTATGCGTAAACTTTAAGTATTTACTTCAAAAGTGCTCAATACGTAGGTAGAGCTAGTTAGTAATTTATAAATTAGAAAACTAGAAATCCTCAACATATATAAAAACAAGAAGCAACCACAGAAATCGCGCATAAGCCTGACGAATCCTATAGTGGATGAAACGCAGAATATTCAGTGTAGCTTAATCGCCATATATATTTTATAAATTACTATTACTATATATATATATATATATATATATATATATATATATATATATATATATATATATATATAGTGTTTATTTAGAGGCGGCGAGATTAAAGTTAACAACTCCAAATTCTTTAATTGCAGATTTGGAAACTATCGGTCGTTTTGAGTTCAGCTTTTTTTCAATTAATCCTTAAGAGACTGACACATGAGCAGCGTTTTCAAATTATGCAAATTTTCAATCAAGTTACTGAAGGAAAGATTTGATCAACGAATAATTTCACGAAATGGATCTGGCAACTGGTCCCCTTTTCGTGCGATTTAACCCTATAAGGGTATTTCCTGGCGTTTCTCTCGTTGATAAAGTGGACACAATAAACTACTTCGAAGACAATATTTTGCGCGTTATTGCCAAAATATAGCCTCATTTAATGTGTAAGTTTAATGACAAATAAACATCTAGATTATGCTATATATGCGCGAGGTGCGGGGACAGATACCCGAAATTGTATTTAAATTAGAAATGCCAAAAATTAATCTTTGGGAATAAACCACATATTTGGATGATAAAAATATTTTTCTGTGATTTATTTTAATTTTGTCTAAAACACCATATATATATATATATATATATATATATATATATATATATATATATATGTGTGTGTGTGTGTGTGTGTGTGTGTGTGTGTGTGTGAATCGTTTGTCGACTTTCGTTTTGGCGCACTTCTCCGCTTGTCCATCGAATCTTACTCCACTTCTTTTCTTTCTCCTTCTCCGTTATTCCTTCGTGCTTACCCTCTCTCTCTCTCTCTCTCTCTCTCTCTCTATATATATATATATATATATATATATATATATATATATATAAGAACAAATAGTTAATAATAGTTAATTCTTAATATTTATAATATACTTTACTTTTACTATCTTGGATCATTTTGGTAACCTTAATTGTATTTTGTTTTATATATATATATATATATATATATATATATATATATATATATATATATATATATATATATATATATATATATATATATATATATCTTTTGCTGCTTTTCGTTTTTGCGCAACGTCTTCTGTTTTCCACAAATCTCTCATCCCATCTCTTTCCTTCTTACGCCCTCATAACTCTTCTCCTCTGCCCCTTTCCCGTTCTCCTCTCCCTCGCTCTCTTTCTTTCTCTCCTTCTCTTTCTCTCTCTCACATACACCCTCACTTTTTTCTCTCCCCTCTCTCTCTCTCTCTCTCTCTCTCTCTCTCTCTGTAGCTACTGGCACTTTTTACAAATGTCATGGTATAACGTAATAGTGTTCTCGTTAGTCAGCTAATACGCCCATGCGTGCGCGTGTTTCATTAGAAACAGGGAAGCGACAATGGCCCAGTGGATACCGTCGTGCAGAGTGCACTCGGTTATGCCGTGTTCGAATTCAAACAAAGAGTGAGTGTCCACATTCGGGTTTCGATTTTAGTTCGAGTATTTTTATTTTTTTTTTTTTACTTACAAGAAATGAAATGTTTAGAAAAAAAAATACTCCTATGCCCATGTCCCAGTCTTTGTATGAATTAAATTATATTTATGTGTATTTTATAAGCAGTCTGCTAGTATATATATATATATATATATATATATATATATATATATATATATAAATCATAATTTAGGAATATATATATATATATATATATATATACATATATATATATATATATATATGTATATATATTGCACACTTCATGAGTGCGACGACCTGGGTTCGCGCCTATGTCGGAGCACGTCACTGATGAGATGCAGTACATCGAAACCCACTTTGGGTCTGGCGTTGTCCGTTGTCGATGCGCTTGCTCGATTCTATCTAGTTCTGGGTTCTAGCTTTATCCTGAAAGGTGTATGTGAACGGGAATTTATATCTATATATATATATATAATGGTTGCATCGTTGTAGTTCCCTAGATGTAACGCCGTTGAAACTCTGGTGTTTATAAAAGAGTGCTCAGTGACACGCAGAGCATAATTATAGTGTATTTATTTATACAAACATTATTGCCTGCATATGTGCTTACATGTTTCATTTAAAGATCCAGCCTCGTAAAGCTTAGGCTGTAGTTCTTAAAGAAATGTAACTGGAACAAGTATGCGCATATGTAGCCTATAATATTTGTATGAACAAACATAATGTTTATATATATGTGTGCGTGTATATATATATGTGTGTGTGTGTGAGTGAGTGTATGTATATATATATATATATATATATATATATATATATATATATATATATATATAGGTTGACCCCCCCCCCAAAAAAAACGGCTCCAAATCTAATTAGGCCCCGTTTCTTAGTGCTTTGTCTGAATGAAATGAAACTTTGGACATAACTAGTTTATTATATTCAAAACATCACATCAAAACATTAGGGTCTTTGGCCTTTTTTTCTGCGTCCTACAGCATATGTTCTAGATATACTTTCTATGTTTTTTTAGGCGGGGTCACCCTGGGTATATATATATATATATATATATATATATATATATATATATATATATATATATATATATATATATCTTTTATTCCGTTCGAATGGATGTGAAAGGATTGTTAATTGTATTGTTATAATTACTGGGCCTTGGCATTTATGATCTTTAAGGTCCATTTCTGTATTACAGATATTGACGGTGCGGGACCCTAAGAAGGTAACTGTCGGCATAGACGTTCATTAGACATTGATAAGAGTCATTAAATACGTTCTTGTAGAAAAAATTGAATCGATCAACATTTACTGACCGCTGTTAGACGTTTAGGAAGCGCATGCAGTTGATGTTTACTCTCTCTTTAGGCCATGGTATTTCGAAGCTAAAGCTTTTCATCAAAAGAGGAGAAACGCCTGAAATATACAAAATGCAAATATAGATATGTTCTTAAATTTCTCGGTTTTAATTTTCCTTATCATTCTGATGATACATATCCTTATCTTTCATTAAATGTAGTTGTTTGCTCCTCCGATAGTGTTGAGCATTTTTTTTAATATTAGTAAGTTTTGTTTTGTTAAAGATATGATCTTTGATAACATAAGTGTATTATATGTATACATAATATAAAAATGTATATATATACACACACACGCGTGCGCGCACACATATATATATATAGATAGATAGATAGACAGATAGATAGATAGATAGATAGATAGATAGATAGATATTTATATATTCACACACTTATGTGCACATATATAAATAGTTATCTATTTATCTATCTGTAGACAAATAAACAAACAAAACAATCACATTTAACTACACCTAGGTTTAAAAATAGGTCAGATCGCTAGATATCTACGCTTCCCGCTAAAAAAGACACACAAAGGAAGGGTGGAATCTACGGTCCACTGGGTCTTTTTTCTATAAGTGCCTGCCTATTGGCTGATTAGGAGGGGCGCGGTGAAAACTAGGAAGGTGATTGGCTGACAAAAAATTCAATAGAATGTGCGTATATAAAAACGCGAGATAACGACAACTCTTCGCATAAGCCTGACGAATCCTAACGTGGATGAAACGCGGAATACTCTGTGTAGCTAAATTGCCATACATATTTTTATAACTTACTGTATATACATATATATATGCATATATATATATATATATATATATATATATATATATATATATATATATATATATATATATATATATATATATATATATACTGGATGGTCAACTTTAAAATGATCCCATCTCTTTAATCTTTCTCTAATAAATTTCTTCTTTTTTTCTGATTGCGCGGCTCACTTAAAAGTAAATGCAATGGGGAGCGCTTCCAGCATCTTTTATAACACAACCTTTAATTTAAAAAATAAAAGAATGTTCCTCCTTTCCACTACATTTTCTGGATTACCTATAAGTGAGCCACCATATATATATATATATATATATATATATATATATATATATATATATATATATACATATATATATATATATGTTATTTTCACTTTACATATCGTATTTTCACTATACATATCTTATTTTCACTATTGGTGTTCAGTTGAACTGATGCAGGCGTGTTGAAGATATGTTTCTGCCTTATCTATCTATATATCTATAAAAGTGAACGTGTCTGTCTGTCTGTCTGTCTGTCTGTGTACATTTCCCTACGCAATAACTCTGTCAATTTTTAGTCTATAGACTCGAAATTTGAAATACCGGGTACTGAGATTTGGGAAAATCGATGTGACGGGTGTCAGCCAGAAATTTGGCTGTTAAGGGGTCAAATTTCAACGATTTGACCTTTAAGAACTCTACCAAACTCCTCCGACAATTTTGGGTCTAGACACTTGAAATTTTAGATATAGGTTCCTTGAACCTGGATCTAACTTAATAAAGTGATTTGAGCCCGAAACTATTAATTTTAAGGGGTCATAATAGGGGTCAAATTAAAAAAAAATTTACTCTTTTTTTTTTTTGCCCAGCATACACCTCCAAACACCCGGGCAACGCCGGGCTGAAATGCTACTAATCTATAAATCTGAAAATCGTATAAAATATGTATGATGATGTACTCACTGAACCTCTCTTTGTGACTTGGGGAAAGACGCTGCTGACGTTGATTTGAAATGCACATATAGAATAAATAAGAACATAATCTTAGTAGCCTCTGAAACGAGCGTACACGGGTTCATTTCTTAAAGAATTTTAACAACGTTGCAAATAAATAAATAATGTTGTTAAGCAATGTTTTCGTGCACCGACATTTTTTTCGTTCATATATATATATATATATATATATATATATATATATATATATATATATATATATATATATATAACGTTTTTGCGACTGTGTTGTCTAATTTAAATAGATTGATCTGATTTCTTTCTATTTTTTTTTTTCAGTTGTAAAGCTACCGAGCGTTTCTCAGATCTCCGAGGATGTTTAAGAAATCTACTGAAATGAATTTTGAAAGCAGAAAACACACTTCATTGATTTCTCTCGGGAACCTATTTCGCGCCCTAACCTAAGAATTCTAATCAATGGAGAACTACATCTCTCTATCTAAAGACATATAAGATATTAACTCATATATATTCGACGGACAAAACTATGAAAATAATATTCTCTTGCCATAGCCCTAATAATTATAAACAAGAAATCTACATGAATTAAAATTTAATATTTTTGTTTGGTTTTATACAGGGCAACTCTGGGCGGCCTGTTAGCACGCTATGTTAACGTTCATTTATTTTGTTTTCTATTTATTTAAACCTGGATTCAAGCTCATCCGGTTATTTAATTTTGCTTTATTATATTTTAAAAATATTTTAACTATTCATATTTATTATTTATGTAAATAAGAGTTGTAAAAACTTGAATAAACATGGCCTTATCGTATCGTAAGCCAGTTGTGAAAAAAAAAACGTTTCTGCGTTTAAATATAAACGCTATGTATTTTTTCATCCATGCATTCAAGCTCATATCCAATTATCTATCTATCTATCTTTTTTTCTTCCTTTCTGTTCTGTGGAACAATCTAACAGAGGAGGTCGTGAAAATGACGACCACATCCACGATTAAAGTTGCTTTTAAAAAAACATTAAGGGCTAATGTGAATGAGATTGTAACAGAGCACGAACGCGCGTATGCAAATGCTGGGCCATTTGCAAAATGACGTCACGGTAAGGAAAAAGAAAAAGGAGGAGATCACGTTAGAAACGGGTATGACGTTCGAGGCGACAGAGGTCACAGAGAAGGAGCACAATCACGATTTATTCGCGAAAGTATCCGGAAATAAATGTCGTTGCTGCAAAAAAAAAAAAGAGTCAAGTTATTACTTGGTCTATGTTCCTTGCGACGTCCTCTGCTACAACGTGTTGGATTCTGAGAGTGTATATGTTCACGCGTGTGTAAACGTGTCTAACGTTACATTAATATCTTCTACCTGTTTCGTTACATTACATTTCGTTGCTATATTTTACCAATAACCTTGGTTTTATTTGTTTAGAGTTGTGTTTTCATTCAAGTCACGATCAAAATGTCGTTAATGTTAGTAAGCGCAGTGGATTATTACTCTTATGTGCATCCGTATGGTAAGCCAGTAGTGAAAAAAAAACGTTTCTGCGTTTAAATATAAACACTATGTATTTTTTCATCCGTTTTTCATTCTTTTGTTTGTTTGTTTTTTTTTTTTTTTGGCGAGTCGATGAGAGGTGAATGACAATAGTTTAGAATCGGAATGTTTTTTTATTTGTATTATAAAAAGGGATTAACGATTTATAATACTTAACGTTTTTGTTCGGCACTTGTGCGTTACTGTCACGGAACAACATTTTATATATATATTGAAGATCGCAGCAGAGGGGCAGACAATCCAATTTCAGAAGTCACACGCATTTCCACGTGAAAACCTGTATAACGTTGAATGTCCACCGCCGCAACAAGTCGTGGGAACATATTTACCAGAAAAAAACAGTTGGAAATAAGTCATACACCATCCATTATAGAGCTACGTACATAGAAAACGGAGCTGTTAAGTCTGATATAGGACAAGAACAACCTTAGTTGAAGTAAGTGCCCCTAAAGATGCTTACATCCAGTGGCTTTATGCCTTGTCTGGAGCGATTTCCATACAAAAAAAAATCCGTTAAAATTAGATAGATATTTTTAGCAAGGTTTCTATCCCCTTTTACGTATATCTAAAGTAAAAAATAGATTCTTCTTAAACATATTACCCACTATTATACCTATCAGCCATGTTCCGTAATTAATTATGGTATATAAAGAGTAATAAGCGTGTTTTTAACTTGCAGTGTAACATTACATAAACCCAACATGTTGTTGCTCAATCGCAAGAGAGACAAAGATATAGGAAAAAAAACTCAACTCCTGTTTTAGGGTTTATGAAAATACCTTTATTCCTCATTCTCCCGCCATGCGTGACTTCTCGTTACGGTTGTGACGCCACTCACGCCTCTAACGTGATCGTCTTCTCTAATGTCCTCGTCGGTCTGTGCACATGTTCTTTTATTAGTTATTTTTCATTTTCCTTACCGTGACGTCACTTCACACATAGCTCGGCAATTGCATACAGTCGCCGTACACGCGGCCGTCCTATGTTGCAGGAAGTGTCATCGCTCATCAAGGACCGAAGGCCACTTAAGGATAAGTGGCAGTTGGCCTTTGAGAAACACCGTGACTATAAGTAGTGGTGGAACCTTGTGCAGGGTTTATTTATAAAAGAGGGCAACAAGAACTTGATCATATCAAACCTGAAAACGACAATATTATAGTAAGCAGAGATCTCTAACGTTCTTTTAGGTCTGTGCACGCGTTCTTTTTATAGTATTTTTCATTTTCCTTACTGCGACGTCACTTCGCACAGAGCTCGCAATTTACATAGTCGTCCATCTGCTGTTATATAGAGTATCACCCCTTATCAAGGCTTGAAGGCCACTTGAGGATAAGACTGAATGAGTGTCAGTTGGTCGTTGTGAAAACACCGTCATTATAAGAATTCGTGGGACGATTCCTATATTTTTCCCGATTTCGATACAATTACTACATTCCCGATTCCGATACAATTACTGATTCCGATTCTTTATAAATCTCTAAATATTTAACTATAAAAGTGTTATCTTGTCCCAATTACCGTAAAACAAAAAGCATTTCAAATGTGCTTATATTTTCTTAAACGTAACACCACGAGTGATTTTAGTCTTACTGAAAGATAAATCAATAAATATTTATTATTTTATTAGTACTACAAGTAGTGGAAGATGTTTCTTAAACAAAAATTCAAATAAAAAGTAATTTTAAGAATCGTTTTTGGCATCGGAAAATAGGCCAAAAAAAATTTGATTCCGATACTCCATAAATCTCCGATTTTTCTGATTCCCGTCTCCGATTCCGATCAATCGTCATAACACTAATTATAAGTAATGGTTAACCTTTGGTAGGATTTATTTATTAAAGACAGCAGCTCAACAGGAACTTGTTTATGTTAGACTTGAAATCACCATGTTATATTCAGCAGAGAAGCATCTCCGTGGTATTGGGTTCCACAGACGATTAGCTCAAGGAAAGAAAATTCTCCTATAGAATTTGTGGTTATTTTTAGGCACGGATAGATAAGAAGGGAAATTGTTGGCAGTGGTTGTAGTTTGACGAGTGTCTGCTGTGGGTATTCTACCGGGGAAGAATCATAGATAGAAGCTTAATTGAGCACCTTTCATGAAATCGACAATAGAGCAGAGATAGACTTCTGTGTAAGAAAATAGGAAGTAGGGTGGAGAAGAGAGCCGTGCCCACTAGATTTCGAAGTCGATTTTGAACCGTCGGCTTTGGTCCTAACATCATTTCAGTCGATGTAACCGCTATTGAAATATTTTTGGATAATTAGGTAGTATGATTTTTAAAAAGATTGGGAGATTCTACTTATTGACTCTGGTGATAGGAACTGATCAATCAAACCAGGCCCCATCCTATAAGTAACCAATCAGAAACCGGAATTGCCCCATAAAAATATTGGACTTTTTAGAATCCCCGTACATAATGTTTTCGTGTACACACGAGAAGGATCTTGGCTTTTTGCCTGTAAAAATTTATAGTCCGAGGCTTGTACAGAGCAGTTACCTACCGAAAACTCTTTCTCGTCTCCACGACTTGTACGAAATGGCTAAGCATCGGGAACTCTTCTGAAATTAAACATGGCTTTTAATTAAAAATTCCGATCCTCTTCAGCTCTATCTTGTTGAACTCGGGAATCTTTTTGTTGGATTCGGAAAACTGCGCGGAATTTCGAATAGAACCGATTATTTAAACCACTAGGGTAACATACTCTCGTTTCGTCAGCAATGACCGAGTAGAAATAATTTTCAACTGTATTTTGATAATCGCCTTCACTAGGAATTGAAACTTAAATCTTAAGACGAACTGAGTTCTATAAATGATATCTTTGTTTTTAGGATACTTTTAAAGGCATACTTTGCATTTAACTAAACTAAATTAAATATAGCTTATACTAGCGAGGGGGGCACTTTGCCCGGTCGTAAGAATCACTTAAATATGATATTTTAATTTGTCCAGATTTCGTATATATTATTATAGAGTTGTGATTTCAAAAGTTAAATAAATAGTACTTGGGTGCCATCAGCTACAATCGAAACCGAAACTGTAGCATTCAAAGATGGCGACGTTACAACTGTATTAACGTGACACGCATATAAACTGATTAAAAATTAAAAATTAAACATAAACTAAGGGAGTACAAAATGTATAATGATTTTTTTTTTCAATTTTGACTCATTTTTATCCCTTAAAATAATTTTAACCGAATAAAAGAATAGTCTGTAAAAAAAAAACGAAAAAACAATCGTTTGAGGCCGCTAACGCCGCTCTGCGATTTTGAGTTTCAGTGGAGATAGAGTTTGAAAATATGGAGACAGACAGACAGACAGACAATATAGTATTTTTATATATTAGATTACCCACCCTTATACTTATCAGCAATGTATTAAAATTCATAACTTTATAGAGGTTGAGATAAATGTGTTGCCAAGGTCGCTGGGAAAGTATTAGGATCTTTTTATCGATCCAGTAGATATCTCACTGCTGATGCAATTCTCTACCAAATAAGAGCCAGGTATGCCCAAGGATGGAGTACTGCTGCCACATCTGGGAAGGAGCTGCTAGAAAGACTTTATCCTGTCTTGACAGAGTTCAAAATAGATTCGTAGCCCTGTGGAGGATGTCCTTTTCTGTTCCCTGCAACCTCTTTCTCACAGGAGAGACGTTGCGAGCCTGTCTCTGCTTTATCGTTATTTTCATGGCAAGTGCTCGTCTGAGCTCCAATCTATGGTCCCCCTTCGTCAAATATTCACGAGAACCACTAGCTGAAAACACTATCAATAATTTCCCCCCACTCTTTATTGGCCACTATACACTTATTAACCCTTATCCTCGGGTGGCCTCTGGGCCTTGATAAGTGGTGATTCTTTTGTAATTTTTTTTTTGTATAGACTTTATATGCGTGCTTACGGAACGTTACATAGAAAGTAATCTCTATGTTTGTCTGAGCATGCGTTTAAGTGAATACTTTCAAGACAGCGAAACCCTAAAAGTGCGTGTGTGCGCGCGCGTGTTATAGAATTGGAGGCTGCAGAGATTTATTTATCCGTAGCAGTATCCAGTTATTCGTACAAGCGAACTGGAGGGAAACACGAAATCGCTCACATAAATATTTAATGTATTTCAGACTATGAAGCAGATAAGAAAAATCAACCCGCGCAAACGTCGCTATTTATTTATTACTGGAAAATATGCGCTCAGTTGTAAAACCTCTTTTTGTTACCGACTTTTAACATATATTCTTAGTTCATTTCAAAAGAATTTAAATTAAATATACAAATTAAAATTTTATTATAATATTATTATGCCACTGAAACATAAGGAGGCTACTGTTGTAAGGTCCAGATTTACATGACATTTACATGTTTAAGCAGTTTGGCAGCATGTTATTTGGTATTAAATTCTTCGGACTACTGTTCTTATCAATTGTGTCATTTTTACAATGTTTACGACGATGTTATCCCTGACCATCTTCAGATATATCTTGTCGAACTCTGGAATATTTTTGTCGAACTCGGGAATCTGGGTGGAATTTCGAACGGAACATTTTATTTACTTCACGTAGGTAGTTTGATCTCGTTCCGTCAGCCGTATTGGACAGAGGTTTTAAATAATTGAAAAAAAAATTTTTTTTTTGTCGCCCAGACTGAACATCCAACCTTCAATCTTCTGGAAAAAAACACACTATATTGATTTTTATATTGATTTTTTTTATTGATTTTTCCCCCAAATTCTCTAACTACTGTGTTACAAGTTTGACAAAATTCACCAGAAGAAGGTTAGAGCTTACATCGAAGTTTTACATCGAAGTTTTTTAGTCCTGTTGCAAATTGTACGCACATTTACAGGAGCTTCGGTAACATTATTATCTATAGTATCTATATATTAATACTCTAATATATTAATGCGCTAATTCGTTTCGACCGTTATCATCCTGCTTAAAATAAAAGTGGAATATTCCGAATCGCATCAACCGTTATTCTTACTGAATTCCTTTAGTATGAAAATAGAATATCCTAAAATACCCTATAAACAATTGTTATAATTTATCCCCAGCCAGTGTCTGGTGGGTGCATATCACAATTCTAATAAGTTAGTTATCGCCAGCTAATTTTCATTGGCTCACAAGGACCTTTCACACAGGTAATCAAAGATCTCATTGAATATAGCCTGGTGGTGTTCCCTAGAAGCTGAGTGACAACAAGTCTCCCCAGATTTAACAGTACTATCCACCTCTTTCGATAACATTTGCAAATAAATTTGCATTATTGCAACAGCTGCATGCCACTGATTTCTCGTTGGCAGCGGCTATTAGTCTTTACTGGAATTTGAATGGCAATAAGTCTCCCAAAGGTCCCAGTTCTCTTCACACTTATACAGTGGAGGTCTGGTCAGTGCTCACTCCTCGGCCTTTCCTTCCTTCTTGACTACTTGGCTATTCAGTCTCACTCTTTTTTGTGGAGGGGGTTATGCGGTAATGGAGGAATGGAGGTTGGGGTTACAGAACTTATAAATATGCAGCTTCAATGTTCTTTGTCCCATGTAGCGCTTCATGTTTTGTCTCTGCAGCAGTTTGTCTTGTCTACGCTTTATTATTATTATTATTATTATTATTATTATTATTATTATTATTATTATTATTATACACTAGGGGTTTTCACACAAGCTAACATCAAAGAATTCACTTTGAGACAAACCTGTGACTTTCAGTGGAATTTGACTGACAACAAGTCTCTCAAGATTCCCTGTACTCACCCTTTCTTTCGATAACCTTAACAAATTAGTTTACTTTATCACAATAGCCGTTTTCCCTTGATTTCTTGTTAGTGGTGACCATTAGTTATCACTGGAATTTGGGTGGAAATAAGCCTCTCCTGTAGCTCATAGTCCTTTTGCAATCATCTAGTGGAGGTCTGGTTAGTGTTTTCTCTTCGGTATTTCCATCCGCCTTGACCCTCCTCGATTATTTGCTGTGGCGCCAGTTTATGGTGACACTACATATTATTATTATTATTATTATTATTATTATTATTATTATTATTATTATTATTATTATTATTATTAAATTCACCTAAAACAATGCGTATTGCCTCCGATGCGTAAAGTTGTATATGCCAGATTTATGAGGCAAGAATTTGTTTAGGAAGGTGCTCTGTAAGATATTTGTTTACATTACATTTTTGCAATTTTGTACTTTAGTAGTAAGTTGTTTTTTTTATTTCATTATCAATTTCTTCAAGTTGTGTATGGAGCACTCTGCCGGATAACAGCCATCACCTCTATCTCATATATTCCAACCAGGAAATCTTTTTTTGAAGATCCTAACCGTTCCTTAAAGTGCAATTGTTTGAATCTCTCTTTCACTTGGTTCGCCGGGTATATTTACCAAATAGTTTTAGAAAGTCTTTTTTATGTGTTCGGTTGCTGTTATGATTACTGGAATTGTTTATTGCGCATTAAACATACTTTTATGGTGGATAAGGGAATGTTTCTGCTTTGTCATTTCTTTCCGAAATAATTCCGTATTGTTTTGCTTTTTATTTTGACCCGAACACACTCTTCGTGGTCCCGGTTTTTAATGTTCATCTTGTTTCGATTTACATTTCACGTAGAGGTTTGTTTTTAATTTTGTGTGCTTATATTCAAGCATATTAATCTTTTGAAGTATATCAGTCAATAAATTAATTATTCAATTAATCCTTTTAAGTACATCTGTCAATCTGTAAACACTTATTCAACTAATGCTTCAAACTAATCTGTTAAAATAACAATGATACCCGAGTTTAAACAAAAAACTGATCCCATTAAAGACAAGCCTGGGTGACCGGAGTTGCTCGGGTATTTGGACGTGTTTTTTGAGGAAAAAAAAAGTCGTAGTAGACAGGCAGGCAGGTTCGAACCCGCACCCCGAAGGAGGCAAACAACGTGAAAAAAAAAACGTGACGCGTTATTTGTTGCGCCCATCGCCAAACTGGAATGACGTTGGTTTAAATTAAGGCTAGACAATCGAAAAGACGCGATGACTTGCGACAATATCAGCGAAAAAAGCGACCCCTTCCTGTACAAAACTGCCCAGTTGAGGGTGAAGGAATTAATATTTTTGGCTAATTGTTCGATATCTGTCGTCCAAAGGGTCGAGCTTCAAAATGGTACCGATCTCGTGAAAATCTATCGCCTCAGTCAAAAGTTTTTGCGAGACATACATACATACATACATACATACATTTATACATACATACATTTAAACAGACAGGTGAGATTTATATTATAAACTAGCGAGGGATACCCGACGTTGCTCGGGTGTTTGGAGGTGTGTGTGTTTTGGGGTAAATGAAAGCAAAAATCGTTGGCCGGGTGTTTGTTTTTAAAAAAATGAAGCCTTGACGCGCAGTTTGAAAATAATAAAGTGTGAAAAAAAACTTAATGACGTCAACTTTGAGTGTGGAACAGTGTTTTATTTATCGCGAGTCTGTTCGCTTCTTTCTTTATACGAAAAAGTCGATTCGACGCGCGGCGATTGAAAACTGTTGAATATTTAAGTTTTGTAAGTCGGGCAAATTCAATACACACGCACGCCAGTTCGTAACTCGTATATATTATCATTTAGACGTGATATAACAAGTTTTAAGAAGCAACCCAAGCGAAAAGCAAGCGGAGACGATTCTTTCTTGGACATACACGAAAACGCACACACATACACATATACACACAAACATTTTCACTTTTATTTGGTTGTTTATGTTTTACGGCATATCAACCCTTTTCAGGTTATTTAATGCCGAATCCCAAGATTCGGAAGAAAATTTTTTTAATAGAATATATTTGTTGTTTTCAAGTCGGTTTCTATTTAATCCATAGTTGAGACCTTAACAGGTACTACCACTCCGGGTCAGGGTGGACCTGGGAGCAATGGCAATTAAAGGGTGGCTCCACACTCCCCAAAGCCCGCAAGCTGGGGCCTCACCACTGGATATAGCTTAGTTGGATAACAGGAATAAGACGTCATCCAACGACTAACTCGTTTCGAGTGTCCGGCAAAATTTACATAAACAAAGCTTTATTGCAAATATTCCCTGTGTATGGTACCCATTACCCTGTTAGTTGAAATGTGGTTGTCTTTGAATCAAAATCCACAAATTCTTACCATAAACCGTCCTGTAAATAATCAAACGCAATTCATAATTTACAGTATGAAGATATATGTAATGCTGAGTCGCCCAAATCAATATACTAAGTTACTCCCGATGCTAAGATTGCATCACAGGTACATAATATCCTTATTAATAAGTTGTGTATTTTATACGGTCTTTTCTGTCGTTGTTTTTTGTTGTTTTTTTTTCACGGCGTTGGTTTTATTAATATGTTGGTTATAGTCAGCTAACGTACTTACTAATTGTTTGCGGGGTGATGCCGGCATATCAGTTCCTTCTATTTTGTTTGTTTTTTTTAATGATGTTTTGTATTTGGCTATTTTGATTCGAATAATTTTATTTTTATACTTTCATAAGAATAAAGTTATTTTACGAATTTAAAAGAAACTTTTATATTTTAAATTTAAAAATATTTGTATTTTAATAATTTTATATGTATATATTACTTGGAAAAATTCAAATAAAATAAACACTTTTACTTTAAATTTTTTTTTTTTATTAAAATGCAAAAACAAGAGTAATTGTGTTATTTTTATCTGTATATTTTAAAAAAATTTTATTGTATACTTTTCGATAATGTCCTTTTCTTGTATGTTATGTTTATAAATAGAAATACGGAAGAACAATAAAAACGAAGGAACTGATTTGCCTTGTCACCGCTTCCGGGAGCGCTACACCAAATATTAAGAAGTACGAGGTACTTTCAATGAGGTTACAGACTTTTTAGTATGGATACTTTTATTTATAGTACACGCATAAAACTTTATTCTCTTTCGAAGTTATCTCCTCCGGCTGCAAGGCATGTGTAGTACCGTTCTAACAACGTCTGGAAAGCCTCATGGAAGTCCGCTTGTATGAGCGTGTCAGTGACCCTCGTCAGAGTAACTCTTATCTCCTTAATTGTGTCATAACGACATCCTGTGAGGTTTTTCTTTGAGATTAGGCAATAATCAAGAGTTACCGGGAGCAAGGGCTGGATATATAGGGAAAGAAAGGAACTATCTTGATGCCCATCTCTGTCAAATAGTTTGTGACAAAAATTATCTTCTATGAGCCCTTTGGACTAACTTCACGTTAAGATTCTGCATCTTCAGATCCTCGCGAATAATTGCGTGTACAGCTCCCACACTGACATCAAACTGCGCATTTATATTCTCTATAGATACTCGACGCTCCTTATCCATGAAATTCTACATTTGGCCAATCAACTCAGATGTTCTGACTTCCTTACTCCTCCCACGCCTCACATCATCCCACACACGACTACATGTTTTCCTTGAATCTCTTATGCCACTCAAGCACTGATGTTCGATTCATGAAAGATGATCCAAAAGCAGTTGAAGGCATTCCGTACGTTTCACAATAACAACAGCATTAGCATAATGAATTTTCAAGAGCCGTCAACAATTTTAAATGCCTGTACAATAAAAATAAAACTAGAAATTTACTGAAAGCACGTCGTAATTGTGATTTTGATTTGATATTTTGTGCTTACGTCATAGGTAAAGGAAAATAACGAAAATTCCGCACCATTAATTCGTAACGTTCTAGTGAAGGGGCGTATTGACCTATTAGAAGTAGCTAAGGATAACATTAAATTTATTTTATTGATTACATTGTTCATACTCCCACATTTTAATGCGTAAAGATAATATGCAACATTAGGCCTTTCACACCTATATGATAATATTATTTCAATGAATATATGTTTTTTGTTAATTTAAGTTGGATTAATGTGTTTTGATTTGCGAATAAATAATCAAAGAATTATAAAATATATTCACATGGCTCTTTTGCTAGCTTTCGCAGAAAACAAAATGAAAGCTGTTGATAGTAAGCCAACGTAGAGGGTTGCATGGGTTTCAAACTTTTAGTTGAGGATTAGCGAGGGTTAAAACTTTGAGAGTTAAAAAAAAGCGAAAAAACGAAACTAATTATAAAGTGCAGAAAAGATTTAATTAAACGTAGATTCCATGAACAAAGCTTCTTTCCTAGAACTGCCCGCCTGTGGAATTGTCTTCCGTTTTCTTGCTTTCCAGCTGAATACAATATGGTTGTCTTCAAGTCTAACGTAAACAAGTTCTTGATGAGCCGTTCCATATAAGTTAACAAATTTACCGAATTTTCATTAGTAATGATTACTATATTTTCCAATTTCTACTGTACACTCTTTAACCCTTATCCTTGAGTGGCCTCTTGGCCTTGATAATGTGGTGATGCCTGTGTAAAAAAAAGACATGACACTTGATGTGGATGGGGATTCATACGTGTGGGACAAGTTCAAACTTTTCTTTACTCGATAAAGAAGTCAAAATTTAAAAAAAAATACCGTTCCAACAACTACTTGACGACTCCACGCAAGTCCTCTTGTGTGGGCATGTCAATGATCCTCGTTACAGCCTCTTCCGTCTCCTCAATTGTCTCATAACGACAGCCTCTAAAGTTTTCCTTGCGTTTAGAGAATAATCAAAATTTACAGGGATCAAGATCTGGACTTTAGGGAGGGTGAGAAACTCTCATGAAGCTCATTTTGGTCAAATAGTCTGCAACAAGGATGGAACACCTTTGGGACAAACTTCGCACAAATCTTCTGCATCTTCAGTTCCTCACGAATAGTTGTGAGTACAGTTACCATACTGACATCAAACTGCGCACTCAGTCTCTATAGACACACGACGGTCCTTATCCATAAAATTCTATATTTGGCCAATGAACTCTGGTTTTCTGACTTCCTTACTCCCATTATACCTCTCACCGTCCCTTACAGACTTCCTGTCGTCTTTAAATCTCATATAGATAATTATTTAGCGTTAAAAACCAACTGAATATGTCAGCCTATGTCACGGTAACATATATCGAGCGAGTTTCTTACAGTATTTTGTATAGTGTTTTTAATTCTTAATTCTTAACTCATTTCCCCAAACTTGACGTGTTAAACAGAGAGTCCGGCGCCATTTGTAATTTTTAAATACATCGGTAAACACTGTATGTTTTTGCGAGCTGAATAAACATGTTGCACTAAATAAAAACACAAACAAAATTATCCAGTTCGGTAGAAACGTAACTTATCTTGCCTTTGATAACATTTATTTGTTATATATTTGTTTTTTTTTAACAACTTTTCCGGATTTATGTATATAGTAATATAAAGCCGACATTTTTTTTTAATTCCCTAAATCTAAAAGCAGCAGAAATAGGCTGAAAAGTACAGTTTTTGAAGAACAAATACATAATAAAAGATTACAACAATGGAACATTGCAACAAACACAGAAACCTTACGTCTTTTATTTTTTACGTACTTATTTGCTTCCCCACCAAAGCAAATCAGGCACAAGGCCGTTTTTAATGTGGGGTAAAAACCAGCTCCCCTAAAAGTAGGCAAAAAGGGGGCACTCTGGTTACAAAAAATAATAATTGTCCCAGTACAGAGGCCCTCCCCTATTGACTGGTACAAATTATCTTAAGTGCAGCATCTGCAGAACAGATACTACACTTTGAGGTATTTATTTGCTCTCCCCACTGAGCAAATTAGGCACAAGGCCGATTTTTAAAGTGAGGAATGAAGAGGAAATGGGGACCAACTCCCCGGGGAGTAGGGGAACTGGATAGTGACAATTGGTATGAAGGGTTGCCCCTACATTGACCAAGGTCTTATATGTGGGGTTGCCCCCACATATGGCCTTTGCTTGCAGTATCTGCCGGAACAGATACTACACTTTGATCCTGGCCCAAAGGCCAAAATTATTTATTTGCTTCCCCACTGAGAAAATTAAGCACAAGGCCGTTTTTTAATGTGGAGAGTGAGGGAGGGGGGCAAAGGGGACAAGCTCCCGATGGGCAGGAAATGGGAGCTGGATAGTGGCAATTGGTATGATTGTTTGCCCCTACATTGACCAAGGTTTTATATCTGGGGTCGCCCCCACATATATTCTTTGCTTGCAGTATCTGCCGGAACAGATACTACACTTTGATTCCGACCCAAAGGCCAGGGTATTTATTTGCCCCCCCCCACCGAGCAAATTAGGCACAAGGCCGATTTTTTTATGTGAGGAGTGACGGGGGGAAATGGGGACCAACTCCCCGGGGAGTAGGAGAGCTGGATAGTGACAATTGGTATGAAGGGTTGCCCCTACATTGACCAAGGTCTTATATGTGGGGTTGCCCCCACATAGGGTCTTTGCTTTCAGTATCTGCCGGAACAGATACTACATTTTGATCTCGGCCCGAAGGCCAAGAACAACAGAAAAAAGGCAATAATCTTTAAAAGGCTTACGTATTTTACTCTTAAAAACGTATCTTATTCTTTAAAAGGCTTGCGTATTTTACTCTTTATTTTTGCAATCTTATTAACCTGGCAGAATCCTTAAAATAAATTAAATGCTGAACGGAACCCAGGTGTACTGTCTTCATATATATTAATAGAAAGAGGGAATGCTACAAAGTAAGAGTGTGTTTACGTATGTGTGCTTGGTGGTGAGATGTTAGAAAGAAAGTTTCAGCCGTGATAAAAGCCTCTATAAGCTACTTAAACTCGTAAATATTTAATGGGGACTGACATTTCTGTTTGAAATATCGCTATGAATAAGCGAAATATGTTTTAATAAAATCATCTGTACTGAAAGACGGACGAATAAAAATGAAATCTATATATTTATAAAAGTGAAAATGGTTTGTGTGTCTGTCTGTCTGTGTACATTTCCCTACGTAATAACTCTGACAATTTTTGGTCTAGAGACTCAAGATTTGATATAATGGGTATTGAGATTTGGGAAAATCTTTTTAATCGGTTTTCGACCGGACATTTGGCTGTCAAGGGGTCAAAGTTAAACTAATTGACCATAGAAAACTCTACCAAACTCCTCTGCCAATTTTTGGTCGAAACACTTGAAACTTTGGATGTAGGTTACTTTGACATGGATCAAACATTTTAATTTGATTTGATCCCAAAAATATAAATGTCAAGGGGTTAAAATTGGGGTCAAATTTTTAAAAAATTTGACTTCTGCGGTCTCTACCAAATTACTCAGCCAATTTCTAGTCTAAACATTTGAAATTTTACATAAAGGGTATTCAGAGATAGGGCAAGCTTTCTAATAGGTTGGGGTCGAAAATTTGAGCTGCTAAGGGGTCAAAGTTCAAAAGGTTTTACCTTTGCAGTGTCTAACAAACTACTCAGCCAAGTTTGGGTCTAAACATTTTAAATTTATACATAACGGGTATTCAGACATACGGCAAGCATTTTAATCAGTTTTTTTCTTGTACGAAAATTCGACTGCCAAAAGGTCAAACTTGAAATAGTTGACCTTTCAGATTCTACCAAATTTTTCAGCTAATTCTGCGTCTAAAGACTTGAAATTCTAGATGTAGGTAACTTGTAGTTTGATTTGAGACCAAAATGATGAATGTTATAGGGTAAAAATTGGGGTCAAAGTTAAAAGTTTTACCTATTCGGTCTGTACGGAATTTACTCAGAAAAATTTGATGTAAACATTTGAAATCTTACATAAAGTGTATTCACACGTAGGGCAAGTTATGAACGTTACATAGGGGCCGAGCAAAGCCGGGTTGAACTGCTAGTATTAAATAGAGACATGAATAGGAAAATAAATAGGGAAATATTTTACTTATATATTTTGCCACCCCCCCACCTTTTACTAAATAGGCATTTAAAGCTAATTGTATTATTTGTTGTATTGATTGATTAATCTATTTCACACTTAGGTTGAGTTAATCACCGCATGTTTCCTTGAGGATTTTACCTATATTGACAGTAGACAATATTGTAGATGATCGATATAACTATCTTGTGAAAGATGGTTGTAGTCCGTCCCTACAGCACTTGACCCACGGTCGTACACCTAAACCAATCTAAATTGTACATGCAAGGTGCCTTTAATATGTTTCCAGATTTTGTTCGTATAGTTATTTTATTCATAGTACACACATGAAACTCAAGCCCCCCCCCCCTTTTAGTAATCTCCTCCGGTTGTAATGCACTTGTGCCGTTCGAACAATTTCTGGAAGGCCTCGTAGAAGTTCTGTGTGAGCGTGTATATGACTTTCGTCACAGTCTCGTTCATTTCCACAATTGTCTCATAACGACAACCCCTAAGGTTTTCTCTGGTCTTAGGGAACAATCAAAAGTCACAGACAGGGAGTGTAAGAAACTGTCTTGATGCCCATCTTGGTCAAATAGTCTGTGACAAGGATGGAATTGTCGACTGGTGTATTTGCATAAATCTTCCGCATCTTCAGTTCCTCGCGAATAATTTGGTGTACTGACATCAAACTGTGCACTTATTTTCTCTATAGACACACGACTGTCTTTATCCATGAAATTCTTTATTTGGCCAATCAACTCTTGTGTTCTGATTTCCTTACTCCTCCAACATCTCTTATCATCCATCACAGACATCTTGCCTTTCTTGAATCTCTTATGTCACTCCAAGACTTATGCTCAGTTCATGCAAGATGGTCCAAAAAGCAGTTTCAAGAATTTTATACGTTTCTGTGGGTTTTTGTTTTCAAGTTTAAAACAAAATTTATTGCACATCTTTCTATTAAAGTTTCTGTACGTTTGGATTACATTTTTGAAATTCACCAGCTGTGACAATCAGGCTTTAGTAGGATGTATTCCACTTCTTGCTGTAGCTTTTCATTTATATATAAAATCATAAAAATCTGCCAGTTATCTCATAAGATGTTTAGCTATAACATACTGAATGTTCATGAGTCTACGACAATTTTAAATGTCTGTACAAAATATTGAAATTTTATTGGAGACACCTCGTAGATAGCGGTCTAAGAAAACACCCGAACCGGAAGGAACAGTTAGAAATGACTTATATACCATACATTACGACCATGTAATCCCTACAGCCACCTACCTCGAAAATGCTGCAGTGAAACCTGACATAGTTCTCTGGAATAAGTCAGAGAGAGTGGCAACCTTGGTTGAAGTGAGTGCCCCTAGTGATGGAGGTCTGAACAGAGCTGAAAGGGAGAAACATACCAAATATCAAGGTCTCATGTATGATATGAAAAGAAACTGGAATCTTAGGGAGATATCAATCATACCAGTTATTATAGGTGCCTCAGGGCTTATAAAGAAGAACCTGAAGTCATACCTAACTAATAGTCCTGGTGAACCAAGTGCAAAAGAGATCCAGACAATTGCACTTAAAGGAACAACGAGGATACTAAAAAGAGCTCTCGGTTGGTTTCAATAAAAGCAGCGCAATGTTGGCAGCTGGTTTGGTTGCCCCATACTCAGCGTTACAATCTTCAAAGGAAGAAAATTCAAAAAAGAAATTAAATCTAAATTGGATTCCTGAACGCATCTCATTTTTCACTTTGTCGTGATTTTTTTTTCTTTCTTTTTTTTTTTTTGCTTATTCTTACTTAATTTTTTAAGATTTTGTAATCAGACAAAATAAAGGTGCATATAAACTTCACTTCAACTATATCTAATGCTGGCCATGCCCAACGTTGCTTAACTTCGGTGTTCTAATGACAACCAGTTTGTCAACATTATTATGTCGTAACAGTTACTGCTTTATTGCTATACCGAAGCTAGGTTAATAATAAATTTGTGTTCCTTCGGATTTTTCTCTATATAATGTAATCAGACCAAATGCAGACACATCCCAACCTTTATATACCTTACTAAATCTAGTTTTCGGGAATGTCTTTATTTTTTAAGCATTCATATTATGTTAACGTTATGTTATATTGTCGGGGGTTATGTATGACATGAAGGGATGTATATATTACGTACGTGTGCCTAACTCGTTTAATGTCTAGTGGCATGAACATTATGACAACATACACATTTTAACAACGGACATATAACAAAAATTTATCTGATGTTATAACATCAGGACAATCGGAGAAACATAAGTGCTCCATCTCTCATCTTGTTTGGCGTATCTTTGGGAAAAGCTACAAAGAATGTTCAATCCCAATGAATCAACAAATTTCTCGTTGTCTTTTCAGAAACTTATATTTTCGATCTTTCGCCGTTGGTTCTAGACTAACCCATTCTGATCCCCTCTATTGGGAGCCATCACTGTCCGACTCGAGCCGCCCTCTCCCATTCCCGATCTTTAACTATGTCTGCTCTCTCTCTCTCTCTCTCTCTCTCTCTCTCTCTCTCTCTCTCTCTCTCTCGCTTCCAATCCCTGATGAACCTAGACGAACGCGTTCTGATCTCCTCTATTGGGAACCATCACTGTCCGACTCGAACCGCCCTCTCTCACTCCCAATCTTTAACTGTCTGCTCTCTCTCTCTCTCTCTCTCGCGCGCGCGCGCTTCCAATCTCTGATGAACCTAGACGAACGCGTTCTGATCCCCTCTATTGGGAGCCATCACTCTCCGACTCTAGCCGCCCTCTCTCACTCCCGATCTTTAACCGTCTGCTCTCTCTCTCTCTCTCTCTCTCTCTCCAGTTTTCTAGCACGGTAGAAGGAGCCAACCTTCCTTGCAGCAGCCTTGGCAATGCTCTCAATATTCCAGTTCATATTCCCTGTAAACATTAGGCCGAGCAGTTTAAACGAAGTACTTTCAGGCAATGTGTTCTTGGCCATTGCTATTGGTTGTAGAGAAGGTTTCTTGTAGTTATTGAAGGAAACAAGCTTAGTCTTAGCAGCATTGAATGTGACCATCCATTTTTGTCCCCATTCTACTACAGATTGGAGGTCATCCTTTAGTGTTTCTGCCATTTCCTTTGATATGTGTTCATTTGTTTTCCCCTCATATCTGTTATAGAGAATGGTGTCATCGGCAAATATACCCATCTCCGATACAATTTTATCAGGGAGGTCATTTATGAATATCAGGAATAATAGAGGTCCAAGGATAGACCCCTGAGGTACTCAGTCATATTGTTTAGATGTACGACCGTTGAGGACAACTTTGATTTTTCTATTACTTTAGAAGGATTTATTTACATTATGAATTCTTCCAGTGATTCCATATGATCTAATTTTCCTTAGAAGACCATCGTGCCATACCCTGTCAAAAGCCTTAGATATATCAAGGGCTACTGCTCTACTCTCCCCTGTTTTGTCCAATGAACGGTATATACGTCCAGAAACTACAGTTAAGATATCTGCTGTTGAACGGGCTTGCCTGAATCCATATTGTTTGTCAGTCAGGAGTTTAGCAGCTGTTAGGTGTTGGATTAGGGCTTGATTAACTAAGGACTCAAATATTTTGGCGAAAAGCGGGAGGAGGCTAATAGGGCGATAATTGAGTGAGTCAGTTCTTTCACCAGAATTCTTGAATACTGGTACAACAGAAGCGGTTTTCCAGCAGTCGGGAAAGCAAGATTCGGTAAGGCATTTATTGTAAAGTTTGAAAAGAACTGGAGCAACCTCGGCAGAGCATTTTTTTTATAGCACAGCCGGGATGAGATCTGGTCCACATGCTTCTGAGGTGTCTAGGTTTTTTATAATAGCATGTACCTGAGAAGGGGTGATTTTCAAATCGTCTAGTGTAGCGTCTGTTCGCAAAGGAAAATCAGGGAGGGAGTGGTGTACCGGGTCCAGTGTGGAGTTTGAAGGAAACCGACTGGAAAGCAGATTAGCCTTGTCAGTTGCTGTGCAAGCAACCTCATGATTGTTTGATAGTGGGGGAATAGTTGACTGCCCATTATTTACTACGCTGTTGTTGATTTTCCAAAAATCCCGGGTTCCTAGTTTCTGTGCTTCGATGCGTCTTCTGCTGGCTTCAGAGTAATATGTCTTAGCTGTCTCTATCACTCTCTTACAATTATTTCTAGCTTCTATATACTTCTGCTTATTTGAGATGGACTTATGTCGGTTGAATCTGCGAAACGCATGCTGCCTTTGACAAATGACAGCTGCACAAGCAGAAGTAAACCATTGGGGAGAGTGGGGCTTGCTATAGAATTTCCGTGCGGGAACATGTGCTTCAATTGCAGTTTTGAACCATTCAGTGGTCTCATTTGCACACTGTTCCGCTGGAAGAGTAAAGATATTTTGCCATGGGGCATCTCTGATGAGTTCCCTGATGGCTTCCAGTCAGCCTTTTTGTAATACCTCGTTGTTTTGAGTAGTGGCTCTTCAGTTATATATATATATATATATATATATATATATATATATATATATATATATATATATATATATATATAAGCGAGATAAGACACTGAAAGAATTCAGATGAAAATCCTGATAGATATTACTTGAAGTAATACTTTCAAGGATATCCTAACCAAAAAGGAAAAGCTCAATATTTAAAGAAATTTCAGATATACTTTGTCAACACCGAGAAAGCATTTGGACTACAGCAACCACCACACAATCAACACAATAACAAATAAGGCTGCCTGGTATACTTTTCGAAATATCAACAAGGAGCAGTACGCTTTCGCTATATGGGAATAACACTTTCTCCCATGGGCCTATTTTCTGCTCACCTGGATTTATAACCCCGAACGACATTGGACTCCTTCCGATAATGGACTGCCCAGGTTGTATCAACTTCTCTTTTCGTATAATTTTCTCCATATAATTATCTACAACCACTCAAAAAACTATTTTCAATAATTGTGCTGAAAAGCAAAATAGCGTCCATTCGCAGCTGAACATTTTGCTTGCTGCATTTCATTTCCTCTGATGTTATGACCATTGTTAAAGATCCATGGATTAAGGAAATTAAAATAACCCCTTCTATATATTCCTTTTGTCAAGCAATAAATTCTTAAATTGAATATATGTCTCTATATGTTTTTTTTTTTAGAATTTAAAATTTAACCACGAAACTTTTATATATATATATATATATATATATATATATATATATTAAAATTTTGCTATATTGCAAAGCCGTTTTATTTTACATTCTCTTATCTCCGCGTCTTCATGCGCGTACGTACGTTGTAGGTTGTAGTCATAATCGTAGTGATAGTAGTGGTGGCACCGAACCGCCGATTCCAGTATACCCACTCACCATCCTGAGGGAAACCCCGTACCCCCACCTGCGATTGAGATACCATCTCCTCCTCTTCGTCCAACCCTCATCCACTCCGATCGTAACATCGAGCAGTAGAAGCCGACGCGACCAAGTAAAATGGCGACTCGTGGTGGAGTGGCCTGCCCGGCGACGCTTCTCGTTCTCTTTGCTTTACTATCCGGCTTTATCCGCGGGGCGTACACGTGCGTGTGTGAAAACATTGTCGGGGTTAGCTTAACTGTTGGCTTAATCGGTAATCTTTACTAATACCGACATAAATTATTTTTAAGGAAAAAGGGGCGAAGCAGAATATTTAGCAGACTCCAACTACGCAGCAAACAATATAGGTGAAAAAAAATTCGATTTTTCTAAAAGAAAAAAAAAATCATTAAATGTGTCATGAGATAATATATTTTTTATAATACAAATAAAAAAAGCAGCAAGTTCAAAACAGTGAGAACGTACATGTTATTTATTATTTTATACAAAAAATTATTTAGTATAATGCGATTTTTTTTTAGCTGACACTTTTAACTGCGGACTTCGTGACGCCTATTCTAATCCCCCCCAAAAAAATATATATATATTGTTCTACCTTGCTTCTTCTCCTGAAGTTCCCATATATTAAGAAACAAAAATAAAGAAAAATATGGATGATGTACCTATCCATGATAAAACGAAAACATCATATTCCAAAAACCACGTAAATTTATCTAGTAGCTTTTTATTCAAAATATATATCAAATTCAAAACGAAAATAAAATTTTATGAGTAACAAAAGGGCGGCTGACTTCTCCGCCATTTTGAAAAAAACAAAAACAAAGGGAAATAACTGAAACTTACTAGATGTATGTTATAATGCTATGAGGTCTAATTATCTGATTAAATATTTTTTTCTTTATTAAAATAAAACTATTTAATCAGTTTGCATTATTTTTGGAATATGATTATTTTTCCTTACGAATACGTGCATCATACATACCTTTCTTTATTTTTGTTTTTTAATATAGGGGGTCCTATGGACGAGAATCTAACGTTCCCTAACAGAGGACAAAACTGACTGGCGGACCTGTACGAGAGTGTACACCCTCTAAAAATGCGGGGGGGGGTTACCCTTTTTAAAAGGTATTTTTTCATAGATTGCTCATAGATTTAAAACTTTAGTATCATATTAGAGTAAAAAAGTGTGAAAAAAATGAATTTAATGATTTTAAGAAAGGGGTTCACTTTCTCGTTATAACTATCTAATCACGTGACACGTCGGTAAAGAAATGGACAGTAAGTCAGGTAGCAATGAAGTAGGACGTTATAACGAAACAGTTTACCCCCTTTTTTAAAGTCATATTTTTTTAATCAATTTTTTTTTTTTTGCTAATATGATAGTTAAGTCTGTAATCTATGATAATCGTTGGAAAAAGTTTTAAAAAAAGTTTTTAAACACGCATTTTTAGTGGTTGGACACTCTTGTACAGGTCAGCCACGCGACTGAAAATCTGAATGGGTCATGTTCGAATCGAGCCCTTTCCACGGAAACACTTTCATCAAACGCACACTTGACCTTGTGTCTAACTTCCGTAAGATGTCATTTTCACCATTCTGCAGTCTCTTCATCACAGAAGAGACGGCGCTAGTCTTTCTCTGCTGTATCGTTATTTTCCTAGTACGTTATCGACTGGGCTTCAATCTTTGGTCACTCCACATCGAAAAATATTTGCTCATTTATCTACAACCACTTTCAGTAAATTCCATTCCTCAATCTGTCTACCTAAAATGCGAAACTTCCATGAGCAATCCTTCTTTCCTATAACTTCCTGTCCATGGAAACTACCACGGAACTTTATTAAATCACTTATTGCAGACTATTATTCTCATCTTTATTAGTTGTTGTTTCACGACGTTTTGGCCGACTATTCCTCCGGCCTTCGTCAGGTGGTAACCACGACGGGATAGGAACTCCGAATCTCCTAACTGCATTCTCAGCAATTACCGCCATCCATAGTTGTTGTCGTCTCAGCACGTTTTGGCCAAGTAAGCCTCTATTCACTGCACCTTCGCAGTGAATAAAGACGTTGAATCTCTACGGTTCCAGGTGAGAATTGTCTGAAGATAGCGGGTTCAATCTGACCCAAAGCTGGCCAGAGGGTTAAATGGCCAGAAACGACAACAACTATGGATGACTGTAACTGCTAAGAATGAAGTTAGGAGGTTCGGAGTTCCTACCCCGTCGTGGTTACCATCTGACGAAGGCCAGAGGAATAGTTAGCCGAAACGTCGTGAAACCACAACTTAGAAAGATGAGGATTACAGTCCGCAATAAACAAATTAATTAATAATATTGATCTCAATAATGAATTCCAATGAAATGATATATCTACTACGGTATTTACTACGGTATAACACTGCTGTTTTAATTTAATATAAATGAATTCTTGATGAGCAGTACTCTTAAATAGTCAGTTTCTGGCTACGTACAACAATCATTATTAATGTGTTCGGTCTTTCAACACCTTCCTATCAAACGCAATAATCTGTATCATCGAGTAGTTTGCGGACCTTAATAATCTTGACAGTTTACAACAAGAAAACTACTTATAAGTGAACTATTTGCGTAAAAAATCAATTTGTACTCGTAATTAAAAATTATTGAAGTCTTTCTGTACAGAGTGGAACAATAAAATTGTTGCCCTAGAAAAGATTAGATCAAGGTTGCCAACATCCTGAGTGAAAAAGCTTTTTTGTGAAACGAACTGGATTCGAACATGGGACAGCAGGTTATCTGTTTGTGTAGTTAGTCACCAGACCACCGTCACTTCGTATTAGTATTCTAATATAAAAAGTGTTGTTTGGTCTGATTTTTATGATAAAAACTTTATACTTTTCTATTATAGCCCTGTTAAAAAGTTTAAAAAGAAATAGAGAACGACAAAATTACGTACCATCATGCATTGCAAAACATGTAATAGGTGGGCCCTTCGTCATAGCCGACGAATGACTAAGGTTAGTCGACCGGATATCGACTGAAATCTATTGGCTCCCCTACGAAAACAAAATGTGACACAAGGTCGTTTTTAATGTGGTAGAAAAACAACCCCCAACAAGAAAAAGGGGGCACTCAGGCAGTTTTCAAAAATAGAATTGCCTTAGTATAGAAGTGTTTCCTCCTTCATTGATCGAGGACATTTTACCTTGAGCGCAGCATCCGAGCAGACACCACACTTCACTCACCATTCCAGTATACGAGCATAACCGGATATCGACTGGGTATCTATTTGCTTTCCTACGAAAACAAAATGTGACACAAGGTCGTTTTTAATGTGGGAGAAAACGAGCTCTCCGAAAAGGGGGCACTCTGGTAGTTTGCAAAAATGAAATTGCCTTAGTATATAGGTTTCTGAAAAGTGTGTGTATTTTCTAGATGAGGATTGATAATTCGTATTATTTGGATTATTCGGACTACTGTTCTCATCTTAAGTGTTATTCCCATAACGTTTCGGTCGATCTAGCCTCAGTCCTTCTTCAGGTATCTCTTATCGAACTCGATTTTTTTTTTTTGTCGAACTAAGGAATTTGCACGGAATTTCGAATGGGAATGGAATCACTAACAGTAAACGAGGATAGCATGTCTTTGTTTCTTCAGACACGACCAGATAAGAATCACATGTAATTCGTAACTGCAATCTTTGTATCGCCTACCCTAAATATTGTACTATTAATCTATAAAAGAGTGTCAGAACTCCATGTAACCTAGTACTTTATCCATAACGCCACGCTATGCACATTTTGTAATAGCATTTATATTCCTTAGCTTAGTAAATAAAGTATTTAGTAAAATTCATTTGTAAGTTATCATCTTCTGCGATGGTTGAAAGGTTCAATTTTCTGTGTAGGCGATGCTTTAAAATGGAATAGCGAATTATTAAGGATTCTACCCGGTTATTGCTGACAAAACGAATGCATGCTACCCCCATGGGTTAATTTCGTTTTACTGTTATTTCTCCTAAAACAAGAAGCAGTTTCACTTGGACGTAAGGAGCTACTATTTATGACCAATTCCTTACGTCCAGTGATACTGTGTCCTGTTTGAGGTTATATAACAGTAAAACTAAATTAACCGTCTGCATGTGAGTACAGCCAGGGAAACAAGGACTCGGGGGGGGGATTCCAAACTCCAGCAGTTCGGGGAAAGAAACTATTATATTAGAATAGAAAGGTTTCCGGCATATAAAGACCTCTTCAATATAGGGGTGAGATTGCTTGTCGGGTTAGTCGGGTACGTCGAAAGGGTACAAGTGATTTAAGATTATTGGAGAACATTCACTAAAGGGTTCTGTGCGAAATTCCTTGCAGAATCCCGAATGCGGTGGAAAAAATTTAGAGTTCGATAATAAATATTTGAGGAGGTTTGGAGGCTATATCGGTGGAAACGTTGTGCTAATTGCACCGCAAATGAAAATCCGAGTCCAAACAATACAAATAATTAGAATTAGTAATCCTCCTTTCAAAAATTCATAAAAACAAATATATTATAAAAACAAAACGGATATTCTAGACGCTGATACCTTTATAAAGTTCGGATTCATTAGACAAATACAGCACACCGTTGGTGGTAATCCTAGAATATCTATGAGACCGATATAAATAAGAACACAATAAATAGAAAAGAGGCTTGCCTTTTTTCTGTTGGTCTTGGCCTTTTGTTCAAGATCAAAGTGTAGCATCTGTTCCGACAGATTCTGCAAGCTATGACTAGCTAGGACTAGCTATGACTAGCAAAGACCAGATGTGGGGGCAGCCCCACATGCCTGACCTTTAACCAGCTCCCATTTCCCACCTCTCGGGAGCTGGTCCTTTTTTTCCCTTCCCCCTCCCTTCACTCCTCACATTAAAAATCGGCCTTGTGCCTAATTTGCTCGGTGGGGGAGCAAATAAATACCATCTGTTCCGGCAGATACTACACTTAAGATAATTTGTACCAGTCAATGGAGGGGAAACCCTCTATACTGGGACAATTATTATTTTTGGTAACCAGAGTGCCCCCTTTTTGCCTACTTTTAGGGGAGCTGGTTTTTACCTCACATTAAAAACGGCCTTGTGCCTAATTTGCTCAGTGGGGGAGCAAATAAATACCATCTGTTCCGGCAGATACTGCAAGCTATGACTAGCTATGACTAGCAAAGAACAGATGTGGGGGCAACCCCACATGCCTGACCTTTAACCAGCTCCCATTTCCCACCTCTCGGGAGCTGGTCCCCTTTTCCCCTTCCCCCTCCCTTCACTCCTCACATTAAAAATCGGCCTTGTGCCTAATTTGCTCGGTGGGGGAGCAAATAAATACCATCTATTCCGGCAGATACTGCAAGCTATGACTAGCTAGGACTAGCACAGACCAGATGTGGGGGCAACCCCACATGCCTGACCATTAACCAGCTCCCATTTCCCACCTCTCGGGAGCTGGTCCCCTTTTTCCCTTCCCCCTCCCTTCACTCCTCACATTAAAAATCGGCCTTGTGCCTAATTTGCTCGGTGGGGGAGCAAATAAATACCATCTGTTCCGGCAGATGCTGCAAGCTATGACTAGCTATGACTAGCAAAGACCAGATGTGGGGGCAACCCCACATGCCTGACCTTTAACCAGCTCCCATTTCCCACCTCTCGGGAGCTGGTCCCCTTTTTCCCTTCCCCCTCCCTTCACTCCTCACATTAAAAATCGGCCTTTCCTTCCGTTCGCCTGTTTCCCACCTGACTACAACTTGGATGTCTTCAAATCCAACATAAACAAATTTCTGACAAACCGCCCCCTTAAGTAAGACACCCTATAAAATCTCCAATACTAATGATTACTACAATACTATCTCATTGATTACTGTACACGCAGTAACCCTTATCACTGAGTGGCCTTCGGGTCTTGATAAGTGGTAACTCCCCTGTACAAAAAAAAAGAAAGTAGAAAGAAAATCTTTGGTTCACTTCTGGCAACCTCATACCTCTCACTTCCCTTATTTTATCGCCCAGGATTCACATTACTTGATCAATGATTCTGACAAAGGGGGAAGAATAGCTGTTTTTTTTTGGGGGGGTGGAATTTATCTGTATAAAATTCATGGTTGACAACATTTGACCTTTAAGTGGTGTTATTTGTAACCATTTAACGCAAGTAGCTTTATGCTTTGTCTAGAGTGATTTCCATGAAGAAAATTATATGATTTTAAATATTTTAGTGATATACCTAGAAAAATAGTGTGTGCGAACAATGTCGAAGCATAATTTTTTTTCACTCATTTTCCTGCGAGGTGGACTAAAACCTTGCATTGATATTTCATAACTGACAATGTTTTCTCTGTATCAAATGACCCCCTAATGTGTTAATATGCCTTCAGAAAGCAAATCAAATTAAAGCAAACGAAGTAGAAAAGGCGGTTAAATAAACAAAATCGGATTTGTTAAAAATGGCGGAAAGTAGGGAAAGGGAGGTAATTCATTCTCCCATAATTCATTTCTTTTTACATTTTTTTTTTATTTCATAATAAAAACTTGTTTTCATTGCGCGCGTGTAAAAATGAGTTTAATTTCAAGAGGAAACCACCGAATATATTTTTTTTCTTTTAGACGTTTTTCGGTTTTTGTCCAGAATTCCTCAGATATTAAAAGAAAAACTTATTTTTTAAGTCTGTATGATGTACGTACGCGTTATAGAACGAAAATACCATATTCCAAAATGCACGTAAATCGATCAAGTAATTTTGTTTTTATCAAGGAAATCAGTTTTGCACAACTGATGGGTATTCGTAAGCATTACAACAAGTTTCACTTATTAGGTTATCTTCCATCGTTATTGGTCAGCGCTTCGGTTATTAATAATTTTGGTGCTTCTCTATTTACTGACCCGCGAAGTTGGTTCGAGCTCGCTCAGCAGCTGATGGAAATAACCGGAAAAGGTCAGCCGAGCGTTCTTCAATATTTAACGAATGCGCTGCCAAATACGATCTATGAAGGCTACTTTTTTTATAAATTGGAACTTATAAAAAAAAAAATTTAATCGAGAGTTTAGGGTTAGGGTTAGGGTTAGGGTTAAGGTTTAGGGCTGGGATTGAATACTTATTTATAGTTTTAGTTATTGTATTTCTATGTTTCTCCTGTTTATCATTATAAATTCCTCGTAGCAATGTAACGTTTCACGATCGGCCGTTTCAGTTATTACTGTCAGCAGCCGATCACTTCCGAGAAATTTCGTGGAAACCGCGGGTCGGTAAATGCAGAAGAACCATATGTTTAAAAATTATTATTAATTGCTTAAATCAGCAGATTAGCAAGCCGGGAGAGATGATCTCGGTAGGTTCTGAGAAAATGTAGTATTATGTTGACTAACTTCAAACTGTAAATCGAAATAATGTCATAATAAATAGTTCGCTGCGTGATTTTGTATACGCCTTTGTTATGATTAAGTGCAGCTAACTAAGTATTATGGTATTCGTCTTATGCACTGTTAGGTACTAATACAGATCAATAGGATTATTATGTATTGCAAACACAAATTTGGAATAAAACACTCATTCCTAATTAACGATCTATAAGCTTTCCCGTTTTAAACTGGTTAAAAGCCTTATATATATATATATATATATATATATATATATATATATATATATATATATATATATATATATATATATATATATATATATATATATATAAAGGGCTCCTTCAGTCTTTAACAAACTATTAGTTACCTACGAAGGCGTGCCTGCGCGTGCAATTTTTATTGCAAGAGGTGCGCAATCTCTAATCACACCTCTCCTGAGTCGACATTGTTAAATACCAGTGGCAAGTGAAGTTTATGTACAAGGCGACTGTAAATAGATGGCGAGACAAGCGGAGAGCATACACAGCGCCTAGAATTCCTAAATGGTCCCCCATCTGGTACTAACTAGGCTCAACGTTGCTTAACTTCCGTGATTTGACGAAACCCGGTGTGTCAACGCGTTTATGCCGTATTTATAGCTAGTGCGAACACTAAGCATAGTTTTTTTCACAAATTTTCCTACAGCATGGAGTAAAACCCTGCATTGATATATATATATATATATATATATATATATATATATATATATATATATATATATATATATATATATATATATATATATATATATTGAATTTTACTTGTCCGAATGGAAATTTAACTAACTTTCTTGGATTCTGCATTTTTGGATTTACCGTCATTGGATATTTTACCCTCCACCAGACTATCCATTCACGTGAAATCATTTTTTATTCGCCCTATTCCCTTTGCTTCACTTTCTGTTATTAAGTAAAATCTATAACTTACTTGTAGTTTCATTAAATACTTTGCAAGTAAAATCCGATCCCGCATTTTCCAAAATCCCACCCTCTGATGAGAAGGAAAGTATTTCTTCGAAACTCCGTGGATTAAGGACTATCCACTTATTTAGTGTTTCCTTTTTAAAATAAATGTTCAAAGTGGTTTTTAACATGTTTTATTAACTACTTGTTCTTATACACACACACACACACAAACAAACAAACAAACAAAAAACATATATATATATATATATATATATATATATATCATGATGTTTGCAAATATTATTAAGATAAATCTCAACATTATGATTAAACATATTAACTAAAAAAAGGATGGGGAACAAATTTATATATAATTTTTTATATAATCAGATCGTTAAAGAAAGTAAGAAAAACCTATTCGGGGCATAGCATTTTGAAGCTAAAATCTTCTCTTCAGAAGAGGAGAAGTTGCCAGAATTATAGAAAATGCTTAATATCAATAAAAGCAAGATATACAAGCAGACTTAAGAACATTTAGATTAGACAGAAGCATACACTAAGATATATTACATCAGGTAACAAAATCAACACAGAAATAAAAATATTAAAATATAAAACTATTATAATATAACTAGGTGGAAATAGTTAAGCATGCGTGAATAGTAAGTTAATAATCTGAATAGGAATCGAAAGGTTAGAAGTATATAAGTTAGTAATAGTAAAAAGTGAATGGGAATCATTAAGAAATAGACAATAAAAGAAAAAAAGGAGAAGATAAAAA
>NC_136521.1:58517505-58520005 GCF_053919585.1 Euprymna scolopes | reverse complement strand
AAATATCTTTGATCACTTCACTCAATTTATGACCTCGATTAAAGGCGAAAAGAAGGGAGTGTCGAAAATAATTTTTTTTTATCTACTTGACAATCCATTGTACGGTTCTGAAAAACGAGAAAAATTATACAATCAAAAAACGATGACCATTGTCTTGTAGAACAGAATACGTGCTTTCGAATGGTATATAATACTTTGCCAAATATTAAAACATGTTTTCGAACAAAATGTTTTTTTTTTTATCAAACGATGGGAACTCATGCATCAACTTTATACAAATATTATTGGTTACATATGTGCATACATATTTTTTTAATTCCATTTTCACCCCATGAAGGCACAGTGCCACTTTGATGTAGGAGCTTATATCGAGGGCATCTGTTGTAGGGATTCTATGTAAGTTGAGCATCGAGATGTCTGTTCACATTACACTTGAACTTCTGAATGTTAGTTGGGAGATCAGGAACTCGGAAAGCAGTTTCAGGTAGAATCCGTATTCAAGAAACAAAAAAAAGGAGCGATAATGAAAAGAGGGTCAAAATTATATTCTTATTTTATAAGATATTCGGGTGTGGTTTCCACTTTGGAAGAAAGTGAATGCTTTGTGAATGATAGTAGGGGATTTGAACGGAGGTGTGATGAAGGAAGGAAGAAGGAAGGAATATCTGATTAAAACCAATGTATTTCCTAATGTGTTACAATTGTATCGTAACCATTTGGACAAATTTAAACATTACATTATTTCAAAATATTCTAAAAATAGCTACTCATCAGGAACTAAAATACATTTGTCATATATTTTTCTTATTTATTAATATATTCATAATCTTTATTCAAATGGAACAAGCAGTTTGTACTTACCTCGTTCCTCGTCCTTTTATTTTCTTCCTTTTTTTTATTTTTTCGATTCCCTTCGGATTGAGCAAGTATCCCACTTTTATATTTCTTATTTTTAGATGATATTTCTACATTTTTCTATTTTTATATTCATTTAATTTTTTAATGTTTTTTTCTATTTTTATGGTTTGTTTCCTCTCTGCTTTATTTATGTGTTGATTTACTCGCCGACAAGTAAAACTATTCAGATTTTTGCAACATATATATATATATATATATATATATATATATAGAGAGAGAGAGAGAGAGAGAGAGAGATAGAAACTTCAGCCGCTATCCTACCGATAAAATATTGCACCCCGCTGCCTGTTTTACAAGTATTTTAATGTTGGATGCTCTGACGAACTACAAGCCATTGTACCCCTTCGACGAAAATACCCCCGATACACCCGACAAGCAGTGAAGTCCCACCCCTACAAAGTCGAGAACCCTAGATGTGAGAAAGTCTTTTACTCTAATAGCTTCTTCCCCCAGAATTGCAAGACTTTGGAATTCTCTTCCGGTTTCCTGCTTCCCCGACTGTACTGATATGCAGAAGTTCAAGTGTAATATGAACAGATATTTTGCTTCTAAACTCCCTACATAATACCTCAACAACTTAGGCCGCTGATAGTAGCCCCCAAAGTGGCACTGTGCCTTGTTTGGGATTTAAATGTAATAAAAAAAAGATAGATATAAATATATACGACATAATTCAAGTTAATACAACGGTTCCGTTAGCTTTGGGCTTGCGTAAACCATGCCTCACAATTACGTAGCTATACTTACCGGGTGTATCCTTTGTCCCTTGAGACTTAACGAAGGTGTAGCGAACGAAGAATGCGCCGGGTGCAGAGTTAGGAACAATTAGGGATTAATGTAGATAAGTATTTACTTCGAAAATGAGCACAAGACTAACCATCTCCAACAATCCATTTTGCAACAACCACATATACTAAGCCAATCTGTGTAATTTTGCCTGGTGATACTGCGTAAAAGTCTACATTTCTATTGAATTTACACAAATTTAGGAAAACTCGTCTCTTTTACCCTTTTATAAACAACAGTAAATAAGTAATTTTTTTATGTTAATATAAAAAAAAATATGCGGTTTCGTGTATGAACATAATAAACGCTTTAAAATAAGCTAAACCACTAAGAACTTAGCAAGTTAGGTAGAAAACGGACACTTAGAAAATCGATTTTATTTAAAAAAACAAACAAACATTAAACAAGTAAAAATATTTTTTAAAAATATTATGGGGGGCTATATTTTAAAGAACAATATCTCCTTCAAGAACGATCGTAAAATGTGTTTTCAATCGATATTTATTCAAAAAGGGACCAGTTTTCCTACCTAGCGAAAGGGGACGAGTTTTCCGGGGTCGAGTTTTCCGGAGACGAGTTTTCCCGAGACGAGTTTTCCGGAGACGTGTTTTCCGGAGACGAGTTTTCCGGAGACGAGTTTTCCCGAGACGAGTTTTCCCGAGACGAGTTTTCCCGAGACGAGTTTTCTGGAGACGAGTTTTCCGGGGACGAGTTTTCCGGAGACGAGTTTTCCGGAGACGAGTTTTCCGGAGACGAGTTTTCTGGAGACGAGTTTTCCGGGCACCAATTTACACAC
>NC_136521.1:58415005-58502505 GCF_053919585.1 Euprymna scolopes | reverse complement strand
TTTAAGGGGGAAAACGTATGCTTAACTTTCTTTTCAGCATATCCGAACACATGCATTATATATATATATATAAAATGAACGTGTCTGTGTGTGTGTCTGTCTGTGTGTGTACATTTTCCTACGCAATAGCTCTGTAAATCTTCAGTCTACAGACTCGAAATTTGATATACAGGGTACCGAGATTTGGAAAAAAAACTTTTTGGTCGGTTTTTGCCCAGAAATTTGGCTGTTAACGAGTTGACCTTTGAGAACTCTACCAAACTCCTCCGACAATTTTTGGTCTAAACACTTGAAATTTTAGATATAGGTTCCTTGGACACGAATCTAGCTTAATAACTTCATTTGAACCCAAAACTATAAATAATATGGGTCAAAGTGAAAAAAGTTGACCGCTTTTTTTTCTTTTTTTCGTTTTTTTCTTTTTTTTTCTTTTTTTTTCTCAAAATATACCTCCAAACACCAGGGCAACGCCGGGCGTAAATGCTAGTATATATATATATATATATATATATATATATATATATATATATATATATAATTATCCACTGACACGTATTTCGTCGTCTACGACTCATCAGAGTGGCTGTAGACGACGAAACACCTGTCAGTGGATAATTATATTTTAAAATAATATATATGCCCCTCCCCATTTAGGGGGTACAAAATTGGTCAAAGGGAAAATTATTCCCAACACGCATTTTGGTCAAAATTCACCTTCGTATAAATAATTGAATGCATTCCAGAAAGTATCGCTAACAAAAACAAATTATATATATATATATATATATATATATATATATATATATATATATATATATATATATATATAAGAGAGAGAGAGAGAGAGAGAGAGAGAGAGAGAGAGAGAGAGAGAATCAAAATAAAGAGGAGGGGACCGGCAGAAAGTTATAGAGCAATTTATTTATTAAAAACTTAAATAGCAATAGAAATTTACAAACAGCTATAAACTAGATTAAATGTATAACGGGCGCTTGTGTGTGTGTAACAATTATTTATAATTCATGATTATTTCGACCCTTTAAAAAAATGAATTCTTTAATCTGGAGTATAGTTTGGGAAATATTTAAAAAGTCGGTTAGCTGGCTTCGTTGCGAGATCGCGATATTCTGTCGCTCCATCACAGAGATCGTCTGAATTAACGTTAAGCCTTCTTAATGTTAAAATTCCACTTCGTTCCGCACCGTTGACGTTTATATATGGGTTTAGGCCCTCGCTAGCGGAGCCAAAGGTGGCTTCGTTGAGGCGTTCGGATCCTTCAGCCAGTAGCAATCATCACTTTCGGCATTGATGATTGCGAAAGCATAAACGTTAGTGTCTGTAGGTATAAAAATAATTATTCATAATTTATAAATATTTCTGTACAATTATGTAAATACAATTTTGCCTCTGTGTGTGAGTTCGTTACTCTGACTCAGAAATGGCTCAACCGGTACCCTTTCAAATTTAGAGAGCGTTAGTGTATATAAGTCGAGGAGTGATATTGTTAAATTTTGGTCTCAGAATACCCCCCCCCCCGATAATTACCGATAATTGATAATCGAAACCGTTATTTTAATTGATCTATCATCTGTAAAATCATTTTTTCAATATCATCATTTAGCAACAATGATAGAACAGTAGCGTCTTTTTTTTATTTGTTTATTTTTATTTGTTTATTTTTATTTGTGTATTTTTATTCTTTTTTTTTTCTTTTTTGTATGATGTGGGTTATAGGTTCAAACCGCGCACGTAAATGCTTTTTTTGTTTGTTTGGTTTTCGTTAACTGGAAAGAAGTTTATATAAAATAATTTTATAAAAGAAACAGTAGGTTCTCTAGAGTGCAATGTAGAATTACATATTCGTTGATCATCATTCAATCCCGGGCAACGTCAGGTCTCCCTGCTAGTACACACACACACACACATACATATATATATATATATATATATATATATATATATATATATATATATATATATATATGATTTACTCACACAAATTAATATACGAAAGTATAAATTTATGCGTAAACTTTAAGTATTTACTTCAACAGTGCTCAATACGTAGGGAGAGCTATGTAGGAAGTTATAAAATATATATGGCAATTAAGCTACACAGAATATCCTGCGTTTCATCCACGATAGAATTCACCAGGCTTATAAGCCTGATCTGATGAATCCTAGCGTTGATGAAACGCGGACTATTCCGTGCAGCTTAATTGCCATATATATATATAAAGATAGATAGATAGATAGATAGATAGACTGACTTTGAAAAGTTTGCAAATGGAAAATCCCAAATATCAACAGAATCGGAAAATGGAAAAGAAAAACGGGCGCACTTTGCTTAGGTTTGCAATTTCACTAATGTTGCTACCTATTCTAAGCGGAAAGGAGGCTGTGGAGACGCATACACTCACACCCGCACTTGCAGCGTGCAAAGATATTAAAACCGATGCACTTCAGGGCGCACTGTCGATTTTCATCTCAACGGTAGCAGCAGCAGTACAACTAGGTCCTCTCTCACGCACGCATGTCGAGCTGAACGTATTAATACCGTGTGTAGTTTTAGGCCAGATGCAAATATTCAAATATTTCATACGTGATTCCTGACAACCATTTAAGCTTACAAGAATCCAAATTATAACGACATCTTGCTAAGTCATTTGTTCTTGTACTGTACTTTTAAAACTCTCTTTCACTCCAAACAAGGCACTATTTTCCATCGTATCTCACAAGGAGATGCCTGTTGGCATTACATTTAAACTTCTGGAAGGTGACGATCGTCTAGTGGTTAACGACAGGGACTTACAACCTTTGTGTCTCAGGTTCGAATCCAGACGGTTCCACAAGATATCACTTTCGCTTACGATGTTATCAATCTTCACGTGGTCGTTCTCGTAATCCACAATGTATCTCTAGAAATAACTATGACACAAGCAATATATCGGGGAAACCAATGCCAACAGTAGAATCGTCGAAATTATACGATATGACGATGATTTAAGCTTCTGGACGTCAGTATAATCAGGGAAGCAGGAAACAGGGAGGTAATTCCAATGTTTAGTAGTACGATGAAAGCGAGAGTATGTACGCCGAGGGGACATACGTGCTGTAAGTTCATCAGAGCACGTGCCATTAAAGTGCTTGTAAAGCAGGCACAGAGATGCGACATTACGGCGATGGGACAGAGGTTGGAGCCTGGCAGATAGTGTGGGATCAATTAGATTTGAGACTCTTTTAGGACCTTATCTAAAAGTGAGGGGATAGTGGTGGATGGACGGATTAAGATGTCTAAACAATGCATACATGGACGAATAATTGCTATTAAGATTCTAGATTATTATATTTTTTTTTTTACTCTATTAAACAGTATTGCTTTTAAGCTAAGTAACTATACTTATTTCCCCCCATCGAATGCTCCACGTATATGGGAACGTATATATCTGAAATGTGGGTATCCAGCGCATTTGTTTCGTCATCTCAACGACTTGTCAGTGTGGATAGATGCAGATAGATTTTAAACCGGGTTCAAGTGGGTAGCGTGCAGTGCTCTAGTGACTCAGAAAACGATATTATCGCCCCCCTCTCTCTCTCTCTCTTTCTCTCTTTCTCTCTCTCTTTCTCTTTCTCTCTCTCTGTCTCTGTCTCTTTCTATCTTTCTCTCTCTTTCTCTTTCTCTTTCTCTCTCTCTCTTTTCTCTTTCTTTCTCTATTCATCTCTCTCTTTCTCTCTCTCTTTCTCTCTCTCTTACTCTCTTTTTCTCTCCCTCTTTCTCTCTCTCTCTCTCTTTCTCTTTATCTCTCTTTCTCTCTCTTTTTTCTTTCTCTCTCTCTTTCTCTCTCTCTTTCTTTCTCTCTTTCTCTCTTTCTTTCTCTCTCTCTTAATCTCTTTCTCTCTCTCTTTCTCTCTCTCGCTTTCTCTCTTTCTCTTTCTCTCTCTCTTTCTCTATTTCTCTTTCTCTTTCTCTCTCTCTTTCTCTCTTTCTCTTTCTCTCTCACACACACATAACACACATACACATCTGTCTTTCTGTCTGTCTGTCTCTCTCTTTCTTCTTCCTCTCCCTCTCGGTTTCTCGTTTTTTTCTCTTTCTTACTCTTTCTCTCTCTCTCTCTCTCTCTCTCTCTCTCTCTCTCTCTCTCTCTCTCTCTTATCCTCTTACCCTTTCCTTTTCTCCCTCTTTTATCTCTCCCCTTTTCTTACTCTTTCTCTCTGTATTTGTTATTTTCAATTTTCTCTCCCTCTTTCTCTGTATCGTCCACTTACTTTCTGTCTCCCCTGTCTCGGTCTTTATCCTCTCCTTATATTTCCTTTCTCTCTCTCTCTCTGTCTCTCTCTCTATATCTCTCTCTATCTCTCTCTAATTCTCTCCCTCTCTCTAATTCTCTCCCTCTCTCCATTTTTTCTGTCTGTCTTGCCATCTGTCGTTTCTCTTTCTCTTTCTTTCATTTTCGTTTGTTCTCTCTCTCTCTCTCTCTCTCTCTCTCTCTCTCTCTTTCCATATCTCTCTTCCCCTCCCTTAGGATTCAGCAAGGCAACTCTTGCTATTCTCTTGCGTTTCGCATTAGCAAGACAAACGAAATAAAAACAAACAAGTAGGTAAATGAGAAAAACAAAACCAACTTTAAACAAATTTTATTTCTCGTTGGGTTCGAAAATAAATCGCCACAAGATTACAAATAAATAAAATGACAAAATGTCTTCGAAATATCGCAAGAAGAAAAACGAATCTGCATGTTTCGGACGTGTTTAGATGACGTGCCTTCAATAAGTTTCCAGACTTTTTTTCGTATAAATACTTTAATTTATAGTGCGCATATAAAACTAGAGTCCCGTCCGAAGCAACGCACTTGTTGTACCATTCCAACAACTTCTAGAAGGCATCATGAAAGTTCTCTTGTGTGAATGTGTCAATGACTCTCGCTACAGCTTCTTTCATCTTCTCAGTTGTCTCATAATGGCAGCCTCGAAGGTTTTCTTTGAGATAAAGGAATGACCAAAAGATCTGGACTATAGGAAGGGTGAGAAACTGTCTTGTCAGTCCTGAATATGACCTTAAACTATATCCAGTGGTGAGGCACAAGCTTGCAGGCTTTGGGGAGTGTGGAGCCAGCCTTTAATTACCCTTGCTCCCAGGTCCACTCTGATCCGGACTGGTAGTACCTGTTAGGGTCCCAACTATGGGTTAAATAGAAACCGACTTGAAAACAATAAATATATTCTATTAAAAATATTTTTCTTAAAAATCTTTGGATTCTGCATTAAATAACCTGAAAATGGTTGATATGCCGTAAAACAAAAACAACCAATACAAACAACCAGAAACTGTCTTAATGCCCATTTTTTTCAAATAGTCTGTGACAAAGATGCAGTTTATATATTATTTTAATTGGAATTCATTATTGAGATGAGTATTATTTATATTAGTTTATTTATTGCGGACTATTATTCTCATCTTTATTAGTTGTTGTTTCGCGACGTTTCGGCCAACTATTCCTCTGGCCTTCGTCAGTTGGTAACCGTGACGGATAAAAACTTCGAATCTCCTAACTGCATTTTCAGCAATCACTGCCAAGCATTGATTTATAAGATAAAAAAATCCAACCTTAATCGCCCTTCGGGTCCTGTGGCGCAGTTGATAGAGACGTTGAATCTCTACAGTTCCAGATGAGAATTATCTGAAGATAGCGGTTTCAATCCTACCCAAAGCTGGCCAGAGGCTTTCTTGGCCAAAAACCTGGTGAGACGACAACTACGGATGGCAGTGATTGCTGAGAATGCAGTCAGGAGATTCGAAGTTCCTATCCGTCGCGGTTACCACCTGACGAAGGCCAGAGGAATAGTTGGCTGAAACGTCATGAAACAACAACTAATAAAGATAAAAAATAATAGTCCGAATGTAAGGATGGAGTTGTAGACCAATTCATTCGCGCAAATCTTCCGCATCTTCAATTCCTCGCGAATAATTGTGTGTGCAGTTCCCACACTTATATCAAATTGTGCACGAATCGTCTCCATAGACATACGACGGTTCTTATCCATGAAATTCTTTATTTGACTAAAAAAAAACTCTAGTATTATGACTTCCTTACTCCTGTCACATCTCTCATCATCCCTCACAGACTTCCTGCCTTCATTGAATCTCTTATGCCACTTCTCTGATGCTCTATTCATGCAAGATGGACCGAAAGTAATCAAACGCATTCTATACGTTTCTGTTGCATTTTTTTTAAGTTTAAAACACAATTTTATTGCATATCGTTCATCTAGGGTGTCTTCACGTTCGGATTACATTTTGGAAATTCGCCAGTTGTGAAAATAAGACTTTAGTAGCGTGTATTCCAATTCCTGCTTTAGTTATTCGTTTGAACCTAAATTCATAAAAGTTGGTCAATCATCTCATAGGATGTATAGCATTATTATAGTGAATGTATAAGAGTCTACAATTTCATATGCCTGTATAAAAACGTCTCGACACTCATGTAAAACACCTCATAACTTCTACTTGTAGTGCAGCGTATAAAAGTGCTAAGCTTAATCAATTCTTACTGACAGTCTTTTGAAGGTTAAAAGTTCGATCGTCGATGCAATCGATACTAAGGAAACAATTACGGATTAGTTATGAATTTTATCTGGTAATTGCTGACAGAATGAGAACAAGTTACCCCCGTACAGTAAGTAAAGGCTTTAGTTTGAAATTCCATACAAATTCCCAAACTTAACCCAAATCTTCCTATAATCGATAAGATACACATGGAAAAGATTAATTCTTGAATAATACTGTTAATACACAGGGTGGGGCGAAAAAAAGTTGCCTTTGAAAAGACGACATGATTCCATTTCCGTTTGGTGAAAACTGGTTTTCGTTTTTTGTTGCAGACAATCTACTAGTTGGCCAGTTGCGTACAAATCACAAGAGCGATAGGAGCCTTTTATGATGTTTGAAAGTGACACAATGTTCAACGAGCGAGGTGAGAGATGCGCCGCTATACAACATGCTCTCTACCAATCTAAGAAATGACAACAGGACAATTGCTAGCACCCTCAAAATACGAATCCGCATAACAGTGACGTGTCCTATGTGATTAAAATAAAGTTTCCAACTACGGTTATGGTCTTTGGTGTGGTTTCAAGTGAGGGCCACATCATGTCGCCTCACATCTTCGAAGTTGGCTTAAAAGTCAACTCCAAAGTATACCTGGGTGTGCTGAAGTGTGTGGTGATCCCCTGGTGCTAACAGACGGGCGCTGGAAGGCTCTGCGTGTGGTAGCAGGACTCGGCGTCGGCCCACGTCCAAAGAGACCCAGGCTTGGCTTCAGAAGGAGTGCTACGACTTTGTACCCTCCTCTCACTGGTCCTCTTCTTCCTCTGATCTGATCTCGCTGGACTAGTTCGTGTGGTCATACGTCCAGAACAATACCAACAAGCTCACACAACACCAAAGCCAGCCTGATCGGAGCCTTCTTCTGGGTATTTTCCCCCAGTTCCGGACCCGTATTGAGGCGGTGATTGGGGCTGAAAGCGGCTACATATAATAGATGTTTGCTCTACTACGTAATCAAGTTACCTGAATTTATTTTTTTAATAAAAATTTTAATATAAATCTGTAGTGTCGGTTTTTGTGAGGGGGGGCGACAATTTCATTTGTATTTATTTCTACCTTCAATATATTGTTTCTTTTATTGCTTTTTATAGTTTTCTCTATATATATTCACTTATATTCATTCCCCGACTTCTAATTTTCAGTGTTTCTTTTCATGTTCTTTATTAGTCCCCTTCCTCTTTATTTAATCCCCGGATAATCACGTTGACACACCGATTCCCGCTGGATCACCGAAGTTAAGCAAGGTTGAGTCTGGTCAGTACTAAATGGGTAACCATTTGGAATTTCAAGGTGCTGAATATGATCTCTGCTTATCTCGGCATTGTTTCCAGCCGTCCTGGTCTTTTCCTTGCCGCTGGACCCAAACAGTGTCGATTCAGGAGAGGTGTGGTTAGAGATTACGCGACCCTTGCTTCACAATTACACGCGCAACGGTCCCTACAGGGGTATCCTTTGTCTTTCGAGGCTGAATGGAGGCATCGATTAATTTTATCCCATAATTATTTCTAATATAATTCATTTTTTTTTGTTTTTGTTTTGTTTTTTTATTCAGTTTTCACCTCAATCAAGGAACAGTGCCACGTAGAAGTAAGGGCTACAACCGGGGGCATACGTTGCAGGGATATAATGAAGGGAAATGAGTAGCAAGATATCTATTCACATTACACGTGAACTTCTGCATGTCAGTGCAGTTGGGAAAGCAGAATCCCGGAAGAGAGTTCCAAAGTCTAGCCGTTCTGGGGGAAGAAACTATTGGAGTAGAAGGCGTTCTTACACCTAGGGAGCTGTACTGTGTAGGGGTGGGATTTAGCTGCTTGTCGGGTTTGTCGGGGATATTTACGTCGAGGAGGCACAAGTACTTGTAGTTTGTCAGAACATTCACCATTAAAATATTTGTAGAACAGGCAGAGCGATGCAACGTTTCGTTGATGGGACAGAGGCTGAAGCTTAGATGACAGTTCGGAATATATGAGGTTGGCGACTCTCTTTTGAACCGTATACAAGCGTGAGATGCACGAGCCCAAATGTTACAGCAGTACTCCCTATATGGACGACTGGTGGCCTTATAGAGGTACAGGATACTTTTATCATACTTTAATAAATCAGAGTCCATTTTCTGTAGGCTGTTTTTGAACCCAGTCAACGACGGGTACTTTTGCTAGTATATATATATATATATATATATATATATATGAATTTTTGCTCTTATCTTATTTGATATCCTCCAAAGCACAAGGGCATTCAATTTTTTCCATCTACTAAATAAGAGAAACAAGTATAAGCGACAAATTAAATATGATGTTAATACCTCGACCAGGGTAAACTTGGATACCATTCTCGTTGAAACGAGTGTATTTACACAGAAATCACCTTTGAAAACTGACCCATCTTTCTCACTCATTTTGATCGCCTCGCCTCACAATTTTCGATCCTAAATCCTTCTCTGTTTTGCTCGTTTGCTTTCCTTCTCACTCCACCTCCGCGTTGTTCGCCCCCTCCCAAATAAATAAATATAATAAAAATAAAATAAAATGAAAATAAAATAAAAATAGATAAAAAGAAACACGTGTCTGGGTTTGTTTTCTCTGTCAACCGACCGAATTGTATTGCAATACCAGGTTAAGGCCGTGGCTTACGTTAATAGAAGGCCGTTCCACTAAGGTCCCGTAACCGGCTGACGTCGTAGAATAAAGTGTTATAGCTACGATCAGGCGATAGACGACTGTCAGGGGAGTATTAATTTTCTGTTTCAATTCTCAAAGAAATTGTCGAGGGATTTATAAAACTAGGCCAAAGATGACATTATTTGGTTATCAGGCATATTAACCTACTCAAGTCATTGTTTACTGTCTACGTCATGACACGTCATAGGAAATAGGCAGTGCCAGCTGTGTTATAAAAAAGAGGGGTGTTCAATATTCTTATTTTAAATGTTTCAATACGGATGCATTTCTAGATGAAAAATTATATACATTTTTACAAAAAAAAAAGAAAAAAAAACTTCGCAACAGTATTTTCCCGCCAAATAATACCCCCTTTTAATTGCACGTGTTCAAATGTAGAATAATTTTTTGTCTTTCAAAAACACATATAGTAAATTTTTGACCAGGTTTACGTTAATGCAGATAAGGAGGGGATCAAAGCTCTAAATAGAACAACACTTAAAGAAGTGACAGAGTTTACGTACCTAGACAGAAGGCTCCAAAAAGAGAAAGAGAGATAGAGATAGAGAGAGATTGAAATTCGCATCTCTAAGGCATAGGCTGCATTCGAAAAGGTGCTGTCAGTGCAGACTTCAAGGCTAACTGACAAACTGAAAAAGCAGTTCTTAAGAGCAGTGGTGGAGTCGGTCCTTGTTACGGTTCTATAACCTGGACACTCACCAAAAGATTGGAAGGAAAGCTAGACGGCACGAGCACACGTATGCTGGGAACAGTGTAAAATATATCTTGACAAGATCATCCCGCGAAGCTCAACTTTATGGCAACCTACCTGACATACTATACTACCATCAGTGAGCGACGTCTATGATTTTGCTGATGAGAAATGTATTGCTATGAACTCAGATCCACGTACATCTAGTTATTGTGTAGAATTTTATTATTTAAGAGAACTGCTATTTTTTGTTTAATATTGAACTTGAAAACGAGCATGTAGTCAGCGTGTAAGCAGCATAACGGCATTATACAGAGTGTTCCAAAAGTCTTGAGCGCATTTTGACATTGAATATCTCAAGAACTATTAAGCATATAAAAACGCATATGGTTTATACAGAAAGCTTGTAATCTCAGGTCTTTCATGAAATGTTCAAAATGTTCAATGTGAGCACCATTGGTCACACGATATACATCAAGCCGATAGCCCAATTCTTGCCAAACGCGTCCCAGCATTGCATTGTCAATATTTTCATCCGCTTCTGTTATTCGGGCCTTTAGCTCATCCACATCTTTTGGAATGGGAGGCATATAGACCAGTCATTTCACAAGCACAAGTTGAGGAAGATATGGTCATCCACTCTCTCAGAAAAGTTGAAAGTAAGACTCTTTGTTGCCACTGTAGAAACGGTCCTTCTCTATGGTGCTAAGACATGGACTCTTACAAATGCGTTGAAGAAGAGACTGGATGGCTGTTACACACGGATGCTCAGGATGGCCCTCAACACATCATGGAGGAGCCACGCAGCAAACCAAAGGCTTTATTGTGACCTACCAATAGTATCAATGAAGGTATAGCAGAGAAGGATGAAAGTAGCCGGTTATTGCATGGGACACAACGAAGACGAAACCAACAAGCTAGTTCTCTGGAGAACAACAGATGGACTTCCAAACCGTTGTAGAAGAAAAATGCCCTACATTGACAACCTGCTACAGGACACAGGATTGGAAAGTGTTCGGGACCTGTAAACTGTCGTGCGGGATAGTTAGAACTGGAGAAGTCGTGTAGATTCGGTGGTGAAGCGCCCTGAAAGACGACGGAGAGAGGATTTTACAAATCCTCACAAAATATCACAGGGTATGATTTTTTTTGTTGCGAAATGCATGTTGAACAATTGTCCACAGTTCAGTTCTTGCAAGTGCAAAACGCCTTTTTCTGGCTGAGTGAACGCCATTATTGGACATAAACCAAAATCAATAGTATTCCAAAAACGTTTTCATTTAGATTTAAAACGGGCTCACTTTCATCTTATTATTCATTCATAGTTAAGCAGACACGAGGACTTGAAAAGGGCCCAAGATTTTTGAAACACCTTGTATATTTATGTCGTGAAGATATTGCACTATCGGGTCGTTTCGTAGGAGGAGGAGGAGTATTGATGGACTGGAAAAAATAATTTTGTTTGTATGATGAATAAAAGATACCAAACAAAATTTCATATTAAGATAGCAGGAATTAGCTTTCCAGACACACGGAGCGAAATTCGTATTTACTTGTTTAGATAGACCGGATATTTCTCAGCAGGTTTGCATAACATGTGATACCATGATAGTTTGGCGATTTCCTAAGAACTCGGGTGCTAAGATAAGAATTGAACATGATACGTTGTAGTTAAATACACCCTACAGCGTACGATTCATCCGTATTTTAATGACTGTGGCAGAAGAAGCTGGCTAGACGTTTGCAAATAAGGGTTAGGGTAAAAGTTAGGTTAGGGTTTTTGTCTAGTATGGCTGAAGATGAGGAACTGCTGAAAACTCTGGTTGGAACTTGGGTCATGTGATAATTACTAGGGCTGTGACAACAGCATATTCTTTTCATTCTTTTGACTCTCAAGTATATATCCGACACAGTTAAACACACTTAATCAACCTAGAATCACATCCGTCTATATAAAAACATATGACATTAACGGATATATATTCAAGAGTCAAAATAATGAAAAGAATATTCTGTTGTCACAGCCCTAATAATTACACAAAATTCTAATAATATAAGAATGTGATCATTTGTTATGCATTTTTTATTTTAATTTTCTAATCGCTTTGCTTCTGTTGGGGTTGAGGCATCCAACCGGAAGCTAAATATTCGCGAACTATTTCTGAGACTTCCAATCAACCCTCGTCATAGGATTTTAACCGTTCTGGTGAAGCAAAATTTAACAGACTGACGTGCTCATGAACGTTTCCTTGAGTTTTAGATCGTACATTTTTATTCCAACGGGATTCAGCCTAAGTAGTTTGAGCCGGCTTCCTCCAAAGGAAGAACTGTCAAGGGAATATCAAATTCACAATTATCTTCAGTCGCATGTATATAAACCGGTCAGGCGAGATGACGCGTTTTTTGCAGTTCTTGCAGGAAAGTTTCGACGTTCTCCTACATACAGCGCCTGGTATTCCGACTGATACTGACCATGCTCAACGTTGCTAAACTTCGTTGGTCTATCGAGAACCGGTGTGTCAACGTGATTATGTCGTACAGAGTTTTAGATAGAGAGATGTTTGTAGTTGGAAAGCGCTTTGTTGTGAATGCTGTATAGAGAAGATACTCTTTTACCTACATAAGCGCCACTTACATGCTAAAATACATGACTGTTGATACATATGAGTAGGAGCTGCTTAGAGCACTGTTTCTTTGTTTACATAGGGGTCACCACTTAGCAAGGCCTGGAAACCAATGGAGGATAAGGGTTATTGAGTGTACAGTAGTCACTGGGATTATCTAGTAATGGTTAGTCGTTGAAATTTGGTAAATTGTATTACTTAAGTGGACGATTCATCAAGAATTTGTTTACGTTGGACTTGAAGACAACCAAATTGTAGTCAGAGGGAAAACTGGCAAAGAAAGAGAGTTCCGCAGGCGTGCAGTTCTAAAAAAAGATTTTATCGTTATTTCCATGGCAGGTGCTCCTCTGAACTCCGATCTCTGGTCCCCCCCTCGCCAATCTTTCACGAAAAACATCCGTCTAGCTGAATCCACTGTGAAAAATTTCCCCCACTCTATATCTGTGCCCAAATCAAAACGCGGATTCCATGAACAAAGCTTCTTTCTTAGAACTGCACGCCTGTGGAACTCTGTTCCGTCTGTCTGCTTCCCACCGGACTACAACTTGGATGTCGTCAAGTCCAATGTTAACAAATTCCTAATGAACCGTCGCCTTAAGTAAACACTTCATCAAATCTCCACACTAACGTAATGTACTTGCAATAACCCTTATCCCTGAGTAGCTTCCGGGCCTTGATAAGTGGTGATCACTGTGTAAAAAAAAAAAGCTTTGTTCATTTAATCTAGATTTTGGTTTAAGCACAGATAAAGGGTAAGAAAAATTATTAATAGTGGTTTCAGCTAGACGAGTGTTTTTTGTGAAATTTTAACGAAGGGGCATAGATTGGGGCTCAGACGAGCACTAGACATGAAAATAACGATAAAGCAGAGACAAGCAGGCAACGTCGCTTCTGTAGGAAAGAGATTGCAGGGAAGAGAAAAGGCTAAGCTACGAAGTCTATTTTGAAATCTGCCTTGACAGCATACAAAACCAGCTTCGTAATCTAGTGGGAGATATCATCTTTCCCTTTCTGCTAACTCCTTCTGACAGGAGAGACATGGCGAATCTATCTCTATTCTATATTTTTTATCATGGAAAGTTCTCGGCTGAACTCCAATCTATGTTTTCTTCCACTGTAAAAGATTCACGGCAAACACTCGACTAGCTACAACCACTGCAAACATTCTTCCTTACTTTGTACGTGTATCGAAAACTTTACGAAAATTATATGAACAAAGTTTCTTTCCTCCGTGGAAAACAAAACCGCGGCACTGCTTTCCAAATTACTATGACAAATTCTTGGTGAGCCGTCCTCATAAATAATTAATTTCTATTCAATCTGTGCTTAGATCTAAACGCAGATTGCCCGAACAAAGCTTCTTTCCTAGAATAGTCTGCCTGTGGAATACTGTTTCGCTGGCCTTATTCCCGGCTGGCTACAACATGGTAGCCTTCAAGTCCAATGTAAACAAGTTCTTGTTGAGTCGTCTCCATAAATAATAAAATTCTACCCAATTTACACCATTAGCGATTACTACACTACCACCTTACATTCATTAACCCTTATCCTCGAGTGGCCTTCGGGCCTTGATAAGTGGTGACGACGAGGGTCCTTCAATAAGTTTCCAGGCCTGTTTTGCCGTAGACACTTGAAAATCCAGTGTGTTATTACTATACATATTACGAGATGACTGACCAATTTTTATGATTTCAGGTTGAAATGAACAGCTACAGGAGGAATTGGAAGACGCTCTACTAAATCCTGATTGTCACAGCTGGTGGATTTCAAAAAAGCAATCTGGACGTGAGGACATTTTAGAAAAGCGATTTGCAATAAATTCTGATTTAAACTAGAGAAAACATGCCACAGAAATATATGGAATGTTTCAAACTGTTTTTTGACCATCTTGCATAAATTGAGCATCAGTTGTAGAATGGCATAAGAGATTCAAGGAAGGCAGGGAGTTTGTGAAATATGATGACAGATGTGGGAGAAGTAAGGAAGTCAGAACACCAGAGTTGATTGGCCAAATAAAGAATTTTATGGGTAAAGACCAGCGCGTATTTATAGAGAAAAGAGGTGCAAAGTTTTATGGCAGTGTAGGAACTGTACACACAATTGTTCGCGAGAAATTGAAGATGCGAAAGATTTGCTCAAAGTTTGTCCCAAGGATGCCCAGAGAAGATCAAACTATTTGACCAAGATGGGCATCAAGACAGTTCCTCACTCTTCATAGTCCAGAACTTGCTCCCTGTGACTTTTGGTTATTCCCTAAGCTCAAGGAAAACTGTTGTTGTGAGACAAGTAAGGAGATAAGAGTGGCTGTATTCCAGAAGTTGTTGGGACGGTACAACAAGTGCATTGTGGCCGGAGGAGATTACTTCGAAGGGGACTAGTGTTTAATGCGAGTACTATCATTAAAAATGAACATAGGAAAAAGTCTAGAAACTTATTAAAGGCACCTCGTAGTCACCACTTATAAAGACCCGAAGACCAATCGGGAATCAGAGTTTATCAATGGAAGTTGGTAGTCTTGTAATCGTTAATGGTGTAATTTGGGTATACTTTGATTATTTAACGGAGACAGTTCAACAGGAAGTTGTTTACATTGGATTTGAAGGCATCTTGTACCTGGTAAAACAAAAAATGCCGACATTATCGTTTATCATGATGTTCAATTATTAATGCTTATCCTTGAGTGGCTTCTGTGTCTTAATAAGCTGTGATTTCTAAAAAAAAAAAGAAAGAAAGAAAGAAAGAAAGAAAAAATGGAGATAATATAAAACGGAGAATAACCGAAACAAAACTGCTCCAGCCAAGAAAGCTCAACCACACCTTAAACTACGCCCATATTTAAAAGAAAAAACCACAAGACTGTGCTACGGAAAACCATTTCGATGCATCCGCGCACGTGCGCATTAATCTGAAACCCCGACTAAACAATAATGAATACGTAAATAAACGGAATGTCTGGGAAAATCGGATTTCTTGTTTTGACAAACAAATAAATAATTGATGATGAATGAAATATTTATTCGACCGTCGTATTTTTACGGCCATAAAAACGTCCTATCTCACAAATATGCTAATTTTTGAACCAGACTGCTCACAAGTAATGATAATGACACACACACGCACACACACACACACATTACGCATATATATATATATATATATATATATATATATATATATATATATATGTTGTGTGCGCGCGTGTGTGTGCGTGTGTGTGTGTGTGTGTACTAGCAGCCCGCCCGTCATTGCCCGATCGTAAAATACCTTTAACTATGATATTTTGATTAATGCAGTATATATATATAATGATAAATTTCGTATTTATTATTATATTCTATTATATTAGGCCCAGTACGTGGTACTGATTTTTAAAGTTAAAAAAAAGAAAATGACTCGTGCACCACCACTGAAAATCGAAACCAAAACGGTTAGCTTACGATTTACTTTTTCTTTGATATTAATGCATGAGTCATGAAGACATGTTTGCTTAAAGCCTAAAAATTAAACTCTGAGCCAATAGCTTATTCGTTACGCATGCATTCCATTTTTTTTTTAATTTTCAAACTTTTGCACCGGTTTTCCCTGGCTAAAACCCAAATATAAACTTTCTTATGGGTTCGATTTCCCTATATGTTAAGTTTCATGTCTGTAGACCCAAAACTGACAGAAGATAGGTAAAATTTTTTAAACAAATATGTATACGCACACATAAATATATATCGAAAGAGTTTTCTATTAACACTAAACTTTTTACACAAATATTACGCAAGTATAAATCATGTAGAATATCTTCATGAATATAATTACACGTAATAGTTAACTAAAGATGATCGTCCCATAAGAAATCCGAAAAAAAAACTGATAGGGAATTAATAAAAATGAATGTTTAAAAGAATATGCAAATTAACTAGATCTTGCTCAAAGTTGTATATTCATATTAAAGCCCCTTCTTTCTATTTATTCGCTATCTAATTTACACAAGTGCTCGTGGTTTATGCGGGAACGCGTTTATATATTAGATGCGGGCGGTGAAAAAGGTCACTCTTACACAACCAGGACTCCGCGGAACCCTGATGTTCCTTAATAGCTTACCAATGGTTCATTCAAAAAATTCCGATAAATAGGCAGAGATGTTGATTTTTCAGCGTTATTTTCAGATAACTTTTCAGTGCGTGTCTATAATTAGGCCTAAAAAAAAATTTACAAGGAAAATCTGAAAAAAATCTTTATAATGTACGTACTTGTCACAGCGTGAAGACTCATATTCCAAAAATTACGTAAATCGTTCAAGTAATCTTTTTTATTAAAGAAAATCAAATATTATCACACATTTTATCAAAGAATTGCTTCACGCCATCTTGTTTGAGACTGACTCGCTACTAACGACACCTGTCGGAAATATAGGATCAACAAGGGCAGACAATCGACTTGGAAACAAAAATAGCAAAACGAAAGGAAAATAAGTCTTTATGTTAATTTATTATTTGGTATTTGTATTATAAAAAAGCGTTTTCGACATTTAAGAAAAAAAAATGAAGAGATTTGCCATGTTTGTTTCCAAGTCGATTGTTTGCCCTTGTTCATCCTATATTTCCGACAGGTGTCGTTAGTAGCGTATCAGTCTCAAACAAGATGGCGTGAAGCAATTCTTCGCTAAAATGTATGATAATATTTGATTTTCTTAAATAAAAAAAATACTTGATCGATTTACGTGAGTTTTGGAATATGACATCTTCATGCAATTACAGGTACGTACATTATAAAGATTTTTTTTTCAGATTTTTCTTGTAAAAAAAAATATTTTAGGCCCAATCATAGACAAGCACCAAATTTTCTTATGCATGTACGGAAGTTTGCATAAACTAGAAAAAGGATCCAGTTTATATGTTGTAAATAGTTGTCAGAAAAATATGCATTTTATTTATTTATTTATCTATTTTTTTATTGGCAATGAATTTAAGAAAGAAAATTTTTAAACATACACCCTTTAAAAAAAAGAAAAAGATATTGCTTGCATTATGAAGGAAAAATAAAAAAAAGATTGTAAACTATTTTCTGTTGTATGGGGTTCCTCAGAGCCATCACAATCATTTGAAGTGTTCCACACACGACTTTCTTTAAATAAGTTTCCAGACTTTTTTTTTTCGTGTGGACACTTTTATTGTTAGTACACACATGAAACTCTAGTCTCCTTCGAACTAATCTCCCCCAGCTACAATGCACTTGGTGTGCCGGTCTACCAACTTCTGGAATGCCCCATGGAATTTCTCTTGTGTGAGCGTGTCAATGGCCCGCGTCACCGCTTCTTTATTCCCTGGATTGTCTAATAACGACAGCATCTAAGGTCTCGTTTGAGCTTAGGAAATAACCAAAAGCCAGAGGGAGCAAGGTCTAGACTAAAGATGGGGAGAGAAACTATCTTGATGTCCATCTTCATCAAATAATCTGTGAGAAGGATGGAGAACCGTTGAAACAAACTTCGCATCAATCTTCTATATCTCCTATTCCTAACAAATAATTGTGTGTACAGTTCCCACACTGACATCAAACTGTGAACTTATTTTCTCTACAGACACAGGACCATCTCTATCCATGAAATTATTTATTTAGCCAAACAATTCTAATTCTCAGATGTCCTTACTCCTCCCGCACATCTCGTCGTCCCTTACAGAAGCCCTGCCTTACTTGAATCTTTATCCCACTAAAAAGCAGATGCTCAATTCATGCAAGATGGCCCAAAAGCAGTCTGAAGCATTCCAAAGGTTTCTGTGGCATATTTTCTAAGGTAAAAACAGAATTTTATTCCATATCCTTCTACATTGTCTTGTCCTGGATATGACCTTAAACTATATCCGATGGCGAGGCCCCAGCTTGCGGGCCTTGGGGAATGTGGAGCCACCCCTTGATTGTCATTGCTCCCAGGTCCACGCTAACCGGGATTGGTAGTACCTTTTAGGGTCCCAACTATGGGTTAAATAGAAACCGACGTTAAAACAACAAATATATTCTATTAAAAAAATTTCTTCAAAATCTTTGAATTCGGCATTAAATAACCTGAAAAGGGTTGATATGTCGTAAAACAAAAACAACCAACCAAGCAACCAACCTGGATATGAGCCTAAACTATATCCGATGGTGAGGCCCCAGCTTGCGGGCTTTGGGGATTGTGGAGCCGCCCCTTAATTGCCATTGCTCCCAGGTCCACTCTGACCGGGATTGGTAGTACCTGTTAGGGTCCCAATGGGTTAAATAGAAACTGACTTGAAAAAAATTTTTTTATTAAAAACTTTGTCTTCAAAATCTTTGGATTCGGCATTAAATAATCTGAAAAGGGTTTCTATGCCGTAAAACAAAAACAACCAACCAACATTTACATTGTCCTCACATTCAGATGCATTTCTTAAATTCACCATCTGAGACAAACGGTTTTAGTAGGATGCATTCCAATTCCTGCTGTAGCTGTTCATTTGAATGCGAAATCATAAAATTGGTCAGTTATCTCGTAAGATGTACAAAAAAAATACTGCATTTTCAAGAGTCTATGAAAATTTTAAATGTCCGTACAAAAATAGTCTGGAAACTTATTGAAGTCACCTTGTAATTATAACGGTTGAGAAACACTGCAGGTTCCCACAGATATTAACGCATACTAGACAGTGCTTGAATCAGCCAAGAGTTAGAAAAGCACGACGGCGTGATTGTATTGCCAAATTATCACCTATCTTGTACTGGCAAGGATCAACGTCGCTAACCATCCGTGAATTAATAGGAACTGGTGCGTCAACGTGGTAATACAGTACAGAGTTGAGCAAAAGTGAAGGCTTAAGAAAGAATATTGCAGCAACTACGGGGACAGATGGAGAGAGATAATGGCGAAGACTTCGACCAAAGATAACCCGGGCCTTAATTTGTAAGAAACAAGAAGTGCTAACAGTGTGAAATAAGTGTTCCGGGTGTGTTCAGTGTCAAAGAACGGTAGTAAACTAAATGTGAGATCAGAGAAGGTTGTGGAGAAATTGAAACACGTCGAGAAGTGACATTTGTTGCCAAGCAGTCTTGGAAAAAAAAATGAATTGCTGATATGAAAAAAAAAAATGGCGCTAACAGAGATTCGCGTACTTACAAATTCCATTTTGTTATATTTAAGTGATTAATACGGTTTTTGATTTTGTCGTCTATGGATTATTATCTAGACGAGACAGCATTAACCAGACTTCTTAAAACTAAACCTAAATTCGACGAGCAGATTTATTTTCCTAGAACGGCCCGTCTGTGGTACACAGTACCTCAGAGCTACTTCCCAGCTGACTATAACATGACCGTTTTCAAGTCTAACGTGAACAACGTTTAACGTCAACATTTAAACCTTGTTGACCCGTCTTCTTAAATAAACAAACACTATTCAAGTTTCCCATTACTTGCACACCTTATCCTCGACTGGTCTACGGGCCTTAATAAGCCGTAACCCCTAGTAAAAACGAAAAAGCGTAGCGCAACAAATAAAGTGCTAAATGAATTCAGTTCTAGATGATAATCCTCTGAGATTCAGTCACCAGTGCAGGAGATACTAAGAATATAAAACAAAATTATTTAAGACTAGCAGGCCCACCCGGCATTGCCCGGTCGTAAAATACGCTTTAATATGATATTTTGATTAATGCAGATTTCATATTTAATATTATGTAATCTTGGGCCTAATATATAGTTATGAATTTAAAAGTTTAAAAAAAAAATGACTTTTGCGCCACCACCGAGAATCGAAACTAAAACATTTAGCTTCATACTTTCATACTTTTGCACCGATTTTCCCCAGCTAAAATCCAAGTTGAAAGTTTCGCATGTGTTTGATTATCTTATTATGATGTTTCATGCTTATAGACCCAAATCTGAGAGAGGAGTTTGGTAGGCAAATTCTTTTAAACCAATATATATATACATATACATAGAAAGACATTTATATTTACAATTTACTTTTTTACGCAAATATTACGCAAGTATAAATCATGTAGAATATCTGCGGAAAGATAATTACATATAATAGTTAACTAAAGATGATCATCTCATAAGAAAACTGAAAAAAAAACTATTAGGAAATTAATTAAAATAAATGTTTAAAAGACTATGCAAATTAGCTAGATCTTTTGCAGATGAATGCAATTCCACGACCCATATAACACAAAGTTGAATTTTCTGTATAAATTAATAAAAAAGGGGGTTTTAATATGAATATCAATACACAAAAAAAATTATAGGAGTTTAGCTTTTATATTAATGGCTGATAGAGCGTGACACTTAGTTCGAAATTCATTGTGAGAATTACCTCGTGGTTAAGAAGTTAAATACACTGATTATAAATCTGGGTATGCCAAGTTCGCCCCCTACAGAAACTGGCAAACTCCCTAAATGTAACAGAGCGCATATGAGCGCGTATGAAACTATCAAAAACAACAGAAAGTATGGATAGTAAGCGATTGTATTAGCAGCAAGAGCAGCGTTTGAACGCGTATGCAAATTGGCAAATTTGCTTGGGCTTGCGCCTAAGGAAAAAAAAATTACACTACATGGTCCGGGAGAAACAAAGTCGGCGCCGAAGTAGATGGGCGTGTAAAGTAAACAGGAGAATGGGCTGGCGGTCGGAGGAAAAAAGAAACACAAGCCAGATTGGACATGTAACAATGCTTACCTTGAACCATAGAGATTCAACGCCACTATCTACTGAGCTACTGGCCTGAAGGGCGATTAAAGTTTGATATTTTGATCTTATAAATCCAGTTTTGTGTTCTTGTCTGGTGTTCTATTGTCGGGCCCGTACCGCATGGTATTATTTGATTTGATTTTTGGAATCCTTGGAGATGAGGCTTCGTTATTTGTGCATTTACTTTTTTTTATCCTTATCCTCATAGTTAAAAAAATAATGAATACACTCTTCTGGAGGTTGAAGGTTTAATCTTCAGTGCAGACAATACTAAAAAATGCTACTGCGTGCTTAGGACTTCTACGCAGTCAGAGCTAATGGAACGAGAGTATGTTACCTCTATGAATTAAATAAAGAGTTATGTTCGAACTTCAGTACAGATTCCCTGATGTTTAACCAGAATTAGAAATAATATTTTTTTCCAGAAATGACGTGAGTTCCTCACTTCCGTTCATTGAGGTAATTAATTGAACCTTAATCTGTCAATCATTCTCTCATATTTGCTCGTTGTTTTCGTTATGTAACACCACTCCCATCTAGGAGTTAAATAGAATATATCGTTTTCAAACTATTTATTTATATAATATACGCCTACAAAGCGAACTAATCGACATAACATACGCAGGCATAGCATAAAAAAGATTAAATGGCCAAACATGAGTTGACATGCCGTAAACTCCAACAACGAAATAAAAACTAAACAGTTTTCTTAGCCATGCATCTCTAGTTTAAAATCTGCAAAAGAGATTGTAGACGATTTTAAGGTAAGGGGTTGGTGGCTGGTCAGGCAGGTTTTGTTATTTTCACTTACCGATATGCTTATAAGCTATTACACATACGTTTCGTTATGGTCCAACCGAAGTTGTTTCTTGTCTGTCGATACGGAACCATTCAATCGCCGATAATCTATGATATAAATCTTACCTGTCTGTTAGTGTGTGTGTACATATGTATGTATGTATGTATGTATGTATGTTTGCCTAAAACTTTCCACCGAGGCGAAGGATTTTCGGGAAATTGGTATCATTTTGAAGCTTGATCCTTTGGATGAAAAATATGGAAAAATTGGGCAAAAACATTAATTCATTCACCCTCAACTGGGTACTTTTCTACAGGGAGGGGTCGTTTTTTTGCTGATATTTTCAAAAGTCATCGTCTCTTTTTGATTTCCTAGCCTTAATTTAAACCGGCGTCAGTTCCGGTTTGGCGATGGGCGTAACGGCAAATACGTCGCGTTTTTATTTCACTTCTGTTCCTCCTTCGCGAGCTTGCCTGTCTGCCTACAACCCCTTTTTTTTTTACTCTCGCAATTTTCCATTTTTTTTTTTTTTTTGCTCAAATAACACCCTTACATACACCTCTATTTTCATTTCCATCTTCGCGTTACGGGTTCGAGCCTGCCTGCCTACTACCACTTTTTTTTTTGCTTAATACACACTTACAAACACTTACAAACACCCGGGCAACGCCGGGAACCCAGGCTATTTTAATATATAAACGGCTATATGTCTGTATGTATGTATGTATGTATGTATGTATGTTTGTATGTCTGTCTGTCGGTATGCCTGTCGGTCTGTCTCCATATTTTTAAACTCTATCTCATTCAAAACTAAAAGCCACAGAGGGCACTAAAAATAATTGGATTTTTTACGGGCCTTTTTTTACGAGACTTTTTTTTATGGGTCTTTAAAATAGTTTTTAAGGAGTTAAAAAATGGGTCAAAAGTGAAAAAAAATCGTTAAAAATTTTATACATTCATCTTAGTTTATTCTTAATTTTTAATCAGTTCATATGCGTGTTTCGTTGGTACAGTGGTAACATCAACAGCTTTGAATGCTACAGTTTCCCATTCGATTCTAGCTTATAGCCCCTGAATACCTATTTTTTTTGTTTTGAAATAAGGACTTAATAATAATTAGGACTATGACAACAGCATTATCTGTTCAATCTTTTGAGTCTCGAATATATATCCGACACAGTTAAAGTCAATCAACCGAGAACCACATCACTCTATATAAAATAATATAAGATAGTAAGGAATACATACTCGGGAGTCAAAACTATGAAAAGATCATGTTTTTGTCATAAACCTAAGAATAATACAGAGTGACCCCCCCCCAAAAAAAAGGGGGCTCCAACTCTAATTAGGCTCCGTTTCTTAGTGTTTTGTCCGAATGAAATGAAACTTTGGTCATAACTAGTTTATTATATTCAAAACATCACATCAAAACACAAGGGTCTTTGACCTTTTTTTCTCCGTTCTACAGCATATGTTCTAGATGGCCTCCATTTAGCTTTTGTTTTGTTTTTTGGGGGGTGGGTCACCCTGTATATACGAAATCTGGACAAATAAAAAAAATATCATATTTTAGCGTATTTTAGGCCCGTGATAAGTCCGCCCCCCCCTGTCGTTAGTCTAATATATAAAAGTCTATATACCTGTCTGTCTGTCTGTCTTTCTCCATATTTTCAAGCTTTATCTTCACCGAAAGTAAAAGTCGCAGAGCGGGGCTAGGAGCCGCAAATGAGTATTGCTTTTTACGTGCTGTTTTTTTATGGATCTTTTAATAGTTTTTAAGGGGTCAAAATGGGTCAAAATTGAAAAAAAAACCGTAGTACATTTTGTACATCCATCTTAGTTTATTTTTAACTTTTAATTGTCAATCATAGTATTTACGTGTTAGGTTTATACAGTGGTAACGTCTGAAGCTTTGGACGCTACAGTTTCGATTCTAGCTGATGGCACCCAAATACTTTTCCTTTTTTTTTAACTTTTGAAATCACGACTCTATAATAATATATACGAAATCTGGACAAATTAAAATATCATATTTAAGCGTATTTTATATTCGGGCAAAGCTGCTCCCACCCGCTAATTTATATATAAAAAGGGTAAATTTAAAAACAGAAAAACCTTAAAGGGGGGGGTCGTTTTCGTACACGTTGGAGAGAGAGAAAGGTATAGATTGAAAGAGATAGACTGATAGGTTGTTTCGCTACGTCTAGTAAAATTTGTCGCGTTCTCTCATTTTCTAGTCAAGTCTTTCCTCGTTGAACTGTCGTCAGTAAAATAAATCGACAAAATTCTTACCTGAAAATCACGTGGCTTTGTGACTTCCCCCTAGAGTTAACACTAACATTTCGGTGTCATAAAGAATGGAACAACTACAATATTTTACCGATCCCGATACAATTACTGATTCCGTTATATATTACCGATTCCGAAGAAATAGCCGAGTTTGATTTTTAACAGAAAGAACAGACATTGCGAGCCTCTCTCTGCTTTATCGTTATTTTTATGGCAAGTGAGCTTCAATCTATGGTCCCCACCTCGCCAAACTTTCACGAAAAACACTCGTCTAGCCAAAACCACTATCATTAATTTCCCACTCTTTATCTGTGCCTAAACTTAAATGTAGATTCGATGAATAAAGCTTTGTTCTTAGTGGAACTCTCTTCTGGTTGTTCCTTTCCAGTTGACTACAATCTGATTGTCTTCAAGTTCAATGTAAACAAATCCTTGATGAACCGCCCCCTAAGTAATCCAATTTACAAAATTCCCACTACTTATATTTACTACAATATAATCACATTGAGTAATGTATACCCATTAACTCTTATCCTCGAGTGGCCTCCGGGCCTTGATATGTGGTGATTCCTGTGTAAAAAAAGAAAGAAAAAACGAGGTGGTACTTTTAAATCTGGTTTGCTATAGACGGCATCTTTTCCTGGATTATCATTCTAGTTAAATTGTGTTCGTCTCTCGTCCCCACCAAGGATCGCACTCTAAACAATGAGATTATCGTAAACCAAAAATAACGAAAATCCCCGCCAGAAAATTACGGGAGTTCCATATAGAGTAAGCTTTATCCTCCTTAGTTGTCACAATGGGTGGGGCGATTATAGTATTCTTCTCGATTCCGATGCAGTTACTGATTTATTATTCCTATTGCATTTAAATCTTAAAATATTTATTTAGTATATATATAATCTTAAAATATTTATCTAGTATATATATATATATATATATATATATATATATATATATATATATAATTCAAAAAGGGTGACCGAAAATCATATGCCAATTACCGTGGGATTGCCCTTTTGTTCATAATGGGAAAAATCTTTGCCCGCATACTACTGAATCGCTTGCTGCAAGTCACGGAATCTGTCCTCCCAGAATCTCAGTGCGGCTTCTGTGCCTCTCGGGGAACTATAGATATGATTTTCCGTGCGAGACAGCTGCAGGAGAAAAGCAGGGAACCCCTCTATCTTGTATTTTATGACCTGCAAAAAGCATTCGATAGCGTGCCAAGAGATGCAATGTGGAAAGTTCTCAAGCAATTTGGTTGCGCAATCCACTGTGTAGAACGCATCCAGGCACTGCATGAAGGCATGTCAGGATATGTATCTCACCAAGATAAGGAAACAAAAACGTTTCCAGTTACCTGTGGACTAAAACAAGGTTGTGTCCTTGCACCTACCTTTTTTTATATCTTGCTGGGGGGAGGACATTAGGTACCGTTACGGTGGGGGGGGGGCTTTTCAAGCCTGGTAGACTAAAATCTCAAAGCCTTGTGAAATTCCAACACATCACAGAGCTTCAATATGCAGATGACAACATGGTCCTTAGCCATTCCAAGGAAGACATCCAGAAATCCGTAAACAACGTCACGGCAGCCTACCATCGCTTCGGACTCTCTGTGTATATTGGTAAGACAAGTGTTAGTACAACCAGTACCCAATGCCATCTAACAGGACGTAAGCATTCACATAAATGACACACCGCTTGAGCAAGTACATCACTTTCCATATATCGGAAAAGTGCTCAAATAAGAATTAAATAGAAAGTCGAATTGGCCTCGCCTATGGAGCTTTCAGTAAACTGACGAAGCGCGTCTTCAATAACAAACATCTTTCAATAAAAACTAAACTCATAGTATGCCACGTGATTGTTATACCTACGCTTCTGTATGGGTGTGAGACCTGGACTATATACCAAAGTGATCTCATTAAACTCGAAAAATTCCACCTACTAAAACTTTGAGCTATACTGAACATCAAATTGTATGACTATGTAACCAACACAAGCGTTCTTGAGAGAGCAAACAGCTGCAGTAGTAAGGCGACCACCATGAAGCACAGACTCCGTTGGTAGGGGCATATCCTCAGAATAGATGAAAACAGACTCCCTCGGCAAACCCTGTACTCGAAGCTAGCCACAGGAAAAAAAACCTTTCGGCAGCCCTCTACTGCGATATAAGGACCAACTCAAATCCACTCTAAAAAACACCGGATTTGATCTTCACATCTGGGAAACAACATCTCAGGATCGGTGCCTGTGGCGCCAATCCATCATACATGGTACCAAAGGATACGAGGCAGAAAGAAGAAGACTGGTGGAGATAAAGAGGCAGGCAAGAAAAAATTGTGCTGAAGAACAACGCCCCTTGCCAAGCTTTGCTTACCTTCTCTGCCATCTCCGATCTGAAATTCTCGGATACGAGAAATCAGCCGACGATATATATATATATATATACAGCCACCCGCCCACCCACACACATATATATATATGTGTGTTTCTGTGTATGCGTGCATATATATATATATATATATATATATATATACACACACACACACACACACACACACACACACACACATATATATATATATATATATATATATATATATATATATTGATGGCAGCAAATTCGCTTTCGAACAATGCCATCACTCGATATAGCACAAAAAAAAAGATATAGAAACACAAAAACATTAAAAACACATTCAATGATGGGCCGAATGTGGCTTTGAAGCCCAACCAAATTCTGGCATTTCTTGGCACACATTGTACAGACATGTGCACCACTAGCAGTAGGTTCTTGATGTTCTTTTTTATGTAGGATCAGATGCCGTTTCAAACCGCCTGCCGTTTTCTACGTCCGCCCGCAGTTGACACAGGTTAGCTCTGGCAACTCAAGGCCGCTTTGTGGCCCACTGCGCCGATGAGTAGTCTGGTGACTCATCAGCCCAGCTTTGCTCAGACATGTTCTTCCGCAAACCTCACACTCCAGACCAATTTGGCGCCCCCCTCATATCCACGGCTCATTTCATCCTCCCTTTCCGGATATCACGCTTCAGCCGCTAATACTGGGTTCGTTCCGCCTCAAACTTACCCAAACCTCCCTGCAAGGTCCTTCTCTACCCTCCGCGATCCAAAGCAAGACTCTCGCAGGTTCATCCATCAATCTCACATTTTTTAATGTGGATCTTAAACAATCCTTGAATCTCAATTTAGGCTTTTGAGCCAGACGTCTTCCTTCGGCGAGCTCACCATAAAGGAATTGTTTGGGAAGTCCACTGTCTTACACCCTCACCACATGTCCACTCAATCTCAGCCTATGCTTGATAACGTGAGTCTTAATGCTAATGCATTGGGTCCGTTCAAGCACCTCCACATCACTGACATACATCTACCAACCCACACCTAAGATTCGCCGTAGGCACATCTGGTGAAACACCCCGAGATGTCTGAAATGCTCCCTGTATGTTGTCCAAGTTTCACAACCATAGAGAAGAGTAGAGAGAACGCATGCGGCATAAACCTTAATCTTAGTTGGCAGCAAAACCCTATGACATCTCCACAAATGCCCATCCAACTTTCCGAAGGCATCACTTACCCTGCTGATCTGTAACGATACCTCATCATCCAGGGCACTGGGCATACTCAGCATGCTACCCAAGTATACAAACTTAGTGACAGTTGCTATCCTTGACCCACAGATATAAACTGATGGCTCATAGTATAGCATGCCCGGAGCAGGCTGATACATTAAGACAGATTGATTGTCAAGCCCAAACCATTGCAGGCAACCGCAAAGGCGTCCACAAGATGCTGCATATCAGTCACCGTATGAGCCAACAGATCACAGTCATCGGCATGGAGCAAGTCACGAATCGTGTTGGTGAGTACCTTTGTACTTGCATTGAAGCGCCTAATGTTGAACAACCCCCCAGTAGTTCGATAACGAATATAGACACCATCAGAGCACCCCCCAATGCAATCCGAAAGACCATGGTGAAATACAACGCAAAGAGTGTGTGTGCTGGAATGTCTCCCTGCTTAACACCATTTTCTACTGAGATAGGATGAGCCAGCTCTCCCCCAACGTTGATCGCAGCCTTCATATCATCGCGGGAGAGCTTTAAGATGGTTACAAACTTGTCAGGACAGCCAAGCCTTTTCAGAATCTCCCACAAAGCATCCCTATTGACTGTATAAAAGGCCGACGAACACCTGATACAGTCCCGTTTGCTGTTCTATATATTTCTCCTGTAGTTGCTTGGTTGTAAAAATCATATCCACTGTCCCTCGACATCTTCTGAAACCACACTGCGACTCAGGCAAAACATCGCCAGCAATGTGCTCCAGCATTCTGTCTAGCATGATCCTACGGAGCACCTTACCGTCTACTGACAGCAAAGAGATGCCCGATAATTTCCATATTCATCTCCGCTACCTTTCTCTTATATAGCACTACCATCAATGCATTCCGCCAATCCCGCGGAATACACTCATCCTGCCAAGCAGTCTGCAACCGCTAAGCGTTGCATCATGAGTCCAGAACATTAAAAGATCTCCGCATGCAAACGATTCGGGTCAGGAGACTTTCCATTGTTCAGCTTATGGACAGCTGCTTCAACCTACTGGAGAGAAGGAACCTCTGCCAAGATATCCTTGAACGGATTGCTGGGAATCGACCTAACAAACTCCTGATCAACGTAAGAAGGTCTGTTCAGGAGGTCATCGAAATGCTCGCTCCATTTATGAAGAATGTCGGTAGGGTCTTGAAGAAGATCCCCACCATCCCTCGAGCGCAGAGGAGTAATAGGTGATCTGAATGGTCCGTAAACTACAGGCAATAGGCTGTATAAGACCTTGGTGTGGTTCGAATCCGAGGCGAGCTGTATTTACTCAGCTTTCTGCCTCCACCATTCATCCTGCATGTTACGCAACCTCCTCTGCACCTCGTGCTTGATTGTCTAAAACTTTTCCCTCAATCGATCTTGCTCACCATCCGTCACACCACCCCGAGATAAGCATGCAATGCCCTAGCCTTTGAATCAAGCAGTCTGAATTTCAGTATCATTCTCATTGAACCAATCCTGATGTTTACGCTCACAATAACCTAATATTCTCTCACATACCTCATAGACAGATTCCTTAAAAGCAGGCCAAGTGTTTTCACAATCAATCTCTTCCATCTCCTTAACTACTTTCTCCCTCACAATATTGTCCCTTAGGCGGGCAACATTAAGTCGCTTTGGGATAGCCACACTAGCTCCCCTCATCTTGGGCTTCACAACACACTTAATCTTTGCACGGACCAACTGATGGTCGGTCCAGCACTCTGCACCCCGCATGACACGAACACTGCAGATATCCCTCATCTCACGTTTTCTGACTAACACAGTCTATCAAGTGCCATTGTTTGGAACCAGGATGCATCCAGGTTGTCTTGTATACGCCCTTCTGCCGAAACACGGTGTTACCGATTTTAAAACCCATCTCTGAACAAAACTGCAACATCAGACTATTGCTATTACACTTGCCTACTCCGTGTTTACCCAGCACATCCCAGGTTTCAAAATCTATCTCTTTCCACCCTGGCATTAAAATCTCCAAGAATGAAGATCTTATCAGCAGAGGGAATGCGTCTAACTACACTGCACAAAGCAAGGTAGAAAGCAACCTTTTCATCTTCTGTTGCATCCATAGTGGGTGCATAGACACTCAAAAATGTTGTATAACGACCATTTACCAGAGGTAACCTCATAGTCATGATCCGGTTACTCACACCACAGGGAAGTTCTTCCAGGCTAGAAAGAATTGAGGCCTTTATAGCACGCCTGAATCCCTCTTACATTCATCCGCTCTACCACTCCAGAAAATGGTGTAGGTCCCAGCCAACTCAGAAAACGGTCCCTCATCAGCCAGCCTGATCTCAGACAGAGCAACTATGTCCATGTCATAGCGTTGAAGTTTCTTAGATACGAGAGCAGATCTACGCTCTGGACGCGTTATTGCTGATGGAAAGTCAAGCAGCGTCCGCACATTCCAAAAACCGATGGTCATTGTTATATATTTCCTCGCAGTAGCATGATGACGACCGTGTTCAGGCTGTGGAGCCCTGAAACACCTTCCAGGCCAGACCCTGGAAATTCCAGTTCCCTTATTGCCATTTACGTTGATAATCATATATGCACACTTCATTGAATTTTTTGTCATTTTAGACTACAGCTAGCCTTTTTTCTCTTCCTCCCACTATCAAGATACACGAGATGGTAAAAACTGTATCTATTTTATATCGAGCAATGCCTGTGCATGAGGATTGTTATAGTCGGGAAAGACTTTGCACCGAGACAATCCCACTCTCTAAACAACTGCCACATTGATCCAAAAAGAAGAGCAAGTCAACATCATTGGATGCAGCAGTCATCGCAGGTTTTATATCAGAGTTTTCCTTCTCCTAGGGAGGTTGTCTTCACCACGGCTTACAGAGCCCTCTCCATCCACCATGCCATTTGATCCATGACTGGAACTTATATTGATGGGCATCAGAACATATTCCACACGCCGGTGGGTCCTATATGCTGCAGCTTACAGGGCCTAAGCTCCTTTTGAGGTTTCTGTCAGAGTTACCTCACCCTTATCCTTTGGTTAGATAACCTTTGCCCAAAAGGCAGTGGAGGTCCAGTTATACGGCGCAGGGCACTCGTTGTTCATCAGAGCACCGTCTACGTCTATGTATATTTGAGAAATCTAAGATTCTGAAATATTTTTGCTTTGATTGGGAATTATCGCACGCAAAACGCAAGGCTAAGGAATAACAAAAAGGAAAATTCTTGCTTTTGAATTCTGGTGCTAACGTAGATTTTTTTCGTGTAAGCTGGTTGGAGAAACTTACATACGAATGGCTTCTGGAGAAAACTGGACTATACCGAAAACTGTTTGACAACATTAATGATAGAAGTTACCGTTTTTGAGACATGTGACCAGAACAGGCAGCCTAGTAAAAGATCTACTCTTTGGTACAACCGGTCCTGGATATGACCTTAAACTATATCCAAGGGTGAGGCCCCACCCTTTAATTACCATTGCTCCCAGGTCCACTCTGACCCGGAGTAGTAGTACCTGTTAGGGTCCCAACAATGGGTTTAATAGAAACTGATTTGAAAACAACAAATATATTCTATTAAAAAGTTTTCTTCAAAATCTTTGGATTCGGCATTAAATAACCCGAAAAGGGTTGATATGCCGTAAAACAAAAACAACCAACCAGCTTTGGTACAACCCCTTGCAAAAGAGGACATGGAAGACCAAAAACAAGAATGGCAGACAACATGAAGGACATTGTGGACATTAGTATGGCTGAGTTGCACAGAATGGTGCAGCTCCAGAGTCATTGGCGACGATTCGTGAAGAGTGCCACGGCTGGTCAGCAATGACTAGGGCTGTGACAGCAGCATATTTTTTCATTGTTATGCCTCTCGAGTATATATCCGACACAGTTAGACAGAGTTAATCAACAGAGAACCGCATCACTCTATATAAAAGCCTATAACATATACACATTCTAGAGTCAAAACAATGAAACGAATATGCTGTTGTCCTAGCCCTAGCAATGGCCATTCTGTCAAAGAGAGAGAGAGAAAAAGAAATGACACAGTCCATGAAGTTTTTGGCAGAAACACATGAACTAACTATAAATCGACAAAATTTAAAAAGGTCTTCTCGTTGAAGAGTAAAAAAAACATAAAATGAATGACGAATCTCTGTTTTAAATCGATCTCATCAAATATGTACGGTTCGATGTTTTGATGTTTCGACTCCGAGTTGCTTCGTCCGTTATCTGTATTTCGTATCAAAGCGTTTCGGAGTAGGTGGCATGATTTATTCAGGATTCACACTCGCTCGCTTTTCGCGGTATCTGACTGTTTCCACACGTAGCCTCACGCTACATGCAGAATCGATATGAACAACGAGTTGCCCATATAAAGAGCCTATGCTTACAGATTGCCATGCTGTTGCTACGACTGACTTGTTTGCATCGTTGTACGCTTTAAGCTAGCCGTGACGACTGATATCAAACATAATCTCTTGCTTTTATGCTATACTTGCTGGATCCCCGGCGTTACCCGGTCGTACAATACGCTTAAACATGAGCAACCGACAAGGCTAACATGCTTGCCAGTCGGTTTGCCTAAAACTCCACACTGGACCCTTCCAACCACCCCCTACCTGACTTTCCTATGCGGACAGACGCCACACTAGACGATCTGAAAACCACCCCTGCTCAGGTGCATGCTATCATAAAAAACCTTGACACCTCAAAAGCATGTGGACCCGATCTTATCCCAGCTGTGCTATTAAAAAAGTGCTCAGCCGAAGTAGCTCCAGTTCTCTCCAAACTCTACAACAAATGTCTTAATGAAGCTTGCTTTCCGGGCTGTTGGAAAACTGCTTCTGTTGTACCAGTATTCAAGAATTCTGGCGAAAGGACAGACCCATCAAATTATCGCCCCATTAGCCTCCTCCCACTTGTTGCCAAAATATTTGAGACCATAATTAACCATGCTCTAGTCCATCATCTTACAGATGCTAAACTACTGACTGACAAACAATATGGATTTAGACAAGCCCGTTCCACAGCAGACATCCTCACCGTGATCTCTGAACGTATATACCAATCACTGGACAAAGCGGGGGAAGGCAGAGCGGTAGCTCTAGATATATCTAAGGCTTTTGACAGGGTATGGCATGAGGGTCTCCTCAGTAAAATCAGATCATACGGTATCACTGGTAGAATACTTAACATAATTAAATCCTTCTTAGATAAGAGAAAAATCCAGGTAGTCCTCGAGGGTCGCACATCTAAACAATATGATATAAATGCGGGAGTGCCCCAGGGTTCTATCCTTGGACCTCTATTGTTCCTGATATTCATAAATGACCTCCCCGACAACATTGCCTCTGAGATGGGTATATATGCTGATGACACTACACTCTATGGCAGACACGACAGGAAGACGAATGAACACATTTCTAAAGAAATGGCAGAAACACTAGAGGAAGACCTCCAATCTGTAGTGGAATGGGGACAAAAGTGGTTGGTCGCGTTCAATGCTGCCAAGACTAAACTAGTTTCATTCAATAATTACAAGAAACACTCTCTACCACCAATAGCAATGGCCAACGACTCTTTATCTGAGAGTCCATCTTTCAAACTCCTTGGCCTAACGTTCACAGGAAACATGAGTTGGAACAATTACATTGAAGGCATTGCCAGGGCCGCTGCAAGAAAGGTAGGCTCTCTCTACCGTGCTAGAAAACTACTAACACCCGAAAGTATCCTGTACTTCTATAAGGCCACCATTCGCCCATGTATGGAGTATTGCTGCCACATCTGGGCTGGTGCATCTGCTACTAGTCTCTCGCTCCTTGACAAGGTTCAAAAGAGAGTCGCAAACCTGATAGGCCCTGAACTGGCATCTAAGCTTCAGCCTCTGTCCCATCGACGAAATGTTGCATCCCTCTGCCTTTTCTACAAGTATTTTAGTGGTGAATGCTCTGATGAACTGCAATCACTTGTGCCCCCACGACGCGAGCACCCTCGACAAACCCGACAGGCTACTAGATCCCACCCCCACACTGTAGAGGTCCCTAGATGTAAAAGATCTTTTTACTCCAATAGTTTCTTCCCCAGAACCGCAAGACTCTGGAATTCCATTCCAGGTCCCTGCTTCCCCAACAGTACTGACATGCAGAAGTTCAAGTGTAACGTGAACCGACACCTTGCTGCCCAAATCCCTACATAGTACCCCAGTAGTTGTTGCCCCTGATAGTAGCCCCCTACACCAAAGTGGCAATTTGCCTTGTTTGGGGTGAAAATGTAATAACATAACATAACATAGAAACATATTTTAATTTATGCAGAGTCTGTATTATTATCATTATCATTATTATTATTGATATTGTTATTATTATTATTATTATTATTATTATTATCATTATTATTATTATTATTGTTGTTGTTGTTGTTATAATTATTGTTATATTATTATTATTATTGCTATTTTTATTATTATTATTGTTATTATTGTTGTTATTATTATTGTTATTGTTATTATTATCATTATTATTGTTATTATTATTATTGTTATTATTATTATTGTTATTCTTATTATTATTGTTATTATTATTATTTATTATTGTTATTATTAATATTGTTATAGTTATTATTATTATTATTATTATTATTATTATTATTATTACTTTTATTATTGGCTCACACAGAGTTTTCGCACAGGTCATAAAAGATCTCTCTTTGAAAACAACCTGTGATGTTCCCTGAAAGCTGGGTGACAACAAGTCTCCCCAGTTTTTCAATACTCTCTACCCCTTGAAATTAATTTGCATTATCGCAACAGCCGCTTACCATCGATCTCTTTCTAGCAGCGGCCATTTGTCTTCACTAAAATTTGAGTTGCAATAAGCTTCCTCAAGGTCACAGTTCTCTTCCCACTTGTCCAGCAGAGGTCTGGTCAGTACTCTCTCTTCTCGGTCTTTCCATCATCCTTGATTCTTCTCAGCTATTTAGCATCGTCCTTTTGTGAGGGCGTGATTGGGTAATGGGAAGGGATGGTGGGATAGGGGAGGGATAGAGAACTCATAGATATGTATCTTCTTGGTATTGTTCTTGATTCCTTGTGACGCTTCTTCATATTTTGTTTCTCCAGCATTTCGTCTGGTCCCCGCGTGTTATTATTATTATTATTATTATTATTATTATTATTATTATTATTATTATTATTATTATAGAATCAATCCTTCATTAAATATTACACATTACGGGGAATCATTTGTCCAGTAGACTAGTTCACAAAATTAAAAAAAAATATAATGATAATGTCGTTCATCAATGCCGTGTGTATTTGTTTACAATACCAGGTCAACTGATATTTGGGCGTGACAATCTTAAAAATAGTCTTTCTTCTCTTATAGATGAAAAGAAGAATTTTAAAACGAGGATATTTTACGTTACACCGGCCAAGGTTACACCGGTGTAACATAAAATATTCCCCTATAAAAATTCGTCTGCTGCAGCACCACAATTCAAAAGTAGCTATTTTCATCTTGTGAATCCTTAGCCTTTGCGCTTTGCGTGCGATATCTTCCAACCGCCGCAAATATCTTTTAGAATATTTTATCTATAAGAGAAGAAAACCTTATTTTTGGATAAGACTTTTAACATTTTCGATACTTATCGGATGAGTTTCTGTACAAAATATTTTTTAAGAACACTGTCAGAAATATAAATTAGGTGAAATTTGCAAAAGATAGGCTCAGCCGTTTCGGGACCTATGAGGAAGTGTTACAGGAAAAAGGGTTGTCCCCTTTTCCTGTAAGTAAGAATAACTTTAGGTAAATGGAAAATGAGATTAGGATAAGCCGAGACTCGAACCTTGTAAGCAAGATTCAGAAATAGATTTAGAAAATGGAATGTTAGAATTTCGCTTTGTTTGCAGAAGTGTGTTTGGAGAACGTGTGAGCCACGTGAGTTGGTCACGTTTTGAATCACACATCTGACGTCATATCAGAAAGGGAATTTCTCAATATAGGAGCTAGTTTTAGTGAGATTAGAAGTAGAGACAGTCGGAGAGTCGTAGTCAGGGACAGAGAGTCGGCGGTCGAGCAGAGGAAGGTCCCTTTAGAAGCGAAGGGAGAACATTTAATGTGTTAATCATCTTAATGTGAACTTTGTATAACCTCCTTCCGAGTAATGTGTCTCTCTCCTCCATCATAAGTAATGATTCCCTCTCTCTCTCTCTCTCTCTCTCTCTCTCTCTCTCTCTCTCTCTCAATCGTTTATTACATGTACCGTCTCTCTTTAAAATGTACCTACTATACAACAGAAGGAACTCACTCACAGAAACACACAAAGTGACTTTTATATAATAATAAAGATAGAATTTTACAAGAGCATATATTGTAGCAGACTGCTACTTTTTATTCTGGCGGAATCACCGCTTATTACAGTTTTAATTGGTGTGAGGTGAGAGAACACTGTGATAATCGGTAATAGTAGAACTTTGATAGGGTTTGATTATTTAAGTGGACGGCTCAACAAAACCTTGTTTACTTTAGACTTGAAAATGAGCATGTTATAGTCAGCTGGAAAGCAGTCTCGTGGTATTAAGTTCCACAAATGGGTTGTTCTAGGAAAGAACATTTGCTAATGGAAATTCGTTTCGTGTTAAGCATAGACAGAGATTAATGTACATCTTTTAACTTTTATGACATTCTTCATGAATCGTCACCAGTGCCTCCGGTTCTGAACCATTCTGAGAAACTCATCCATGCTAATGTCCACTATGTCTTTCCCGTTGTCTGGCATTTTTATTTTTGGTCTGTCACGTCCTCTTTTGCTAGGAGTTGTACAAAAGAGCATATATAAAAGGCTATATGTCTGTATGTCTGTATGTTGGTTGGTTATTTTTGTTTTACGGCATATCAACCCTTTTCAGGTTATTTAATGCCGAATCCAAACTATTTGAAGAAAAAGTTTTTAAAAGAATATATTTGTGGTTTTCAAGTTTCTATTTAACCCATAGTTGGGACTACCACTCCGGGTCAGAGTGGACCTGGGAGCAATGGCAATTAAAGGGTGGGTCCACACTCCCCAAAGCCCGAAGCTGGAGCCTCACCACTGGATATAGTCTAAAGTCATATTCAGGACCCGAGGTCTGTATGTATGCATGGTGGTCAAGGTCTGGTATAGACGTGTGTTAAAAGCACACATATGTCTTAGCATCATACTGTGCTTCTCCCAGACAAATCAACTCCACCTGCACGTCGTGACCACTGCCACGTAGACGGGGCTCTGATGAACGGCGAGTGTCATGTGCCGTATAACTTGACCTCCACTGCCTTGTGGGCCAAGGTTCTTGTAACCATAGGCTTAGGGTGAGTTAACCCTGACAGAAATCTCCAAAAGAGCTTAGGCCCTGTCATCTGCGGCATACACGACCCACTGGCGTGTTGAGTATGCTCTGGTTCATAGAACCCTGTCCCAGTCATGGATCAAATGGCATGGTGGGTGGAGAGGGCTTCCGTAAGCCGTGGTGAAGGCAACCTCTCAAGGAGAATGAACCCCCTAGTATAAAACCTGCGGCAACTGCTGATTCCAACGAGATTGACTTGCTCTTCTTTTTGGATAGTAGGAGAGTCTCAGTGCAAAGTCTTTCCTCACTATAAAAAGCTTCAAGTACAGGCATTACTTGATATGCAATGGAATACACACTTTGCAATCAGTGTGTATCTCGATGACACAAAAATGAAACGGCAAACAGACATTCGTGACTGATGCAGACATGGGCGTGAATGGCAATAAAAGCTGTGGAACTTCCAGTGTTTGGCCTGGCACGTGTTCTGGGCATCACAGCTTGGACCCGGTCATCAGTGGATGAGCTGGACTATAGAAGGTTCATAGAGATAGTCGTCTGACCCGTGTTGCTAGGTGGGCTCATGTTTCCGTCTGTTGAGCCAGATATATATTAAGTAATGGCAAAACGAAACATAAACTTATGAAGAATTCTTGATAAAATAGATGATTTCAGTGCCAACAGATATAGTCGAAATCAAAACCAAAACTTATGAATGATTCTTGGTGAAATTATTTATGAGAAGAAATATAGGAACATGACAATTAAATAACCCGAATGTAAGCGTGACACACAGAAAAACACACACGCTATCATATTAATATATAGATATGTATGTATGTATGTATGTAAAAAAAAAAAAAGAAAACACCGAGATTAATGACCGCTTTATTTTACGTATTGCAGGTGTCGGATCTGTTTTTATTTTTATTATCGTGTGTATTTATTGAAGTGTAAAGATCCTAACTGTCGTCATGATCATTGAGAAATTATACCGTTTTTAAACGCTTCTCTCAATTAAAAAAAACAAGATTCATGACTGCTTTGTTTTACATGTTGCATGTGTCGGATATGTTTTATCTGGGGTGGAGAGAGCTCCAGAACGTCATGGTCAAATCAACCTCTCTAGGAGAAGCAAATCTCTGATTAAAAAAATAAACCGCATTAAGCTGGTCTGCAGTTTGATTTGTTGCTGGCTATCTTGCTCTTGCTTGTTGCTGGATATGAACATTTTGAAGAGAGAGAGACTAGTTGTCGTACAAAACTAAATCTCTGTAATAACATCTGTGTACAGATACTTCCTCAGACATTTGTCTAAAAAAGATATTATGTTAAACGACACCCACTCCAGCTCTGTTGCTGGAATGTGAGAACACTTATTGACAATCGTAAAAGACTAGAACGGAAGACTGCAATTTGGACTAAGGAATTGCAAAGATACAATATAGACATTGCTAAACTCTCTGAGACACGTTTCGCAGGTGAGGATCAAGTTGGGCTACACGATCTTCTTGTCTGGTAGAGCTGAAAAGGAGAGGCGTGAGGCTCGTGTTGGTTTTGCAGTTAAGAACTCCTTAATTGACAAAATCGAACGCTGCCCACTTTTCTTCTGTGCGGAGTGAGGTTCACTGCTGTGTGCGAAAAATAAAAAACAAATGGTGGTCTAACCTCTCCAGGGAGATACAGACTGCCTACGATCATAGAGATGTCAAGACATTCTACACTTTGCTTCATCAGGTTTATGGTCCGAAATCCTCTTCAACTACACTACTCCTGGCGAAGGACGGGAAACCCTTGCTGAAAACCTCAGACGAAATTATGCATCGATGGCATGACCACTTTTATGATCTTTTTCATAACCCATCCAATGTTAATGTTGCTGCAATAGAAATTATCCCTCAATATTCCTTTTGTCCGGAACTTGATGTTGAACCGACTCTTGCGGAAACAGTTGACTGCATAAAACAGATAAACCCGAACAAAGCCCCTGGGTTGGATGGCATCCCTGTTGAGCTGCTGACACATGGTGGTATCAATGTACATTTTGTGGTCTACTCTTTGATACTGCCAGTATGGCAGGGTGACCCGGTTGCCCAAGATTGGGTAGATGCCATCTTGGTTCTGTTGTACAAAGGAAAGGGTACAAGGTCTGATTGTGGAAATTATCGAGGTAACTAAATCGATTGGAAAAGTATGTATGTCCTAATATCCTTCCAGAATCCCAGTCTGGTTTTAGAGGTGGGCGAGGAACTGTGGATATGGTGTTTTCTGCTAGAAAAATGTATTGAACATTGTATGCCTCTTTGCCAGATGTTTGTGGACTTAACCAAGGTGTTTGACACCGTCAACCGTGAGGCTCTCTGGAAAGTACTGAAAAAATTTGGCTGTACACCTGCTTTTACAGACAAGTTCAAGCAACTTCATCGTAGTATGAAAGGTCGCGTCAACTTCAATGGTCGGCTTTCGGAAGAATTCCCCATTGATAATGGTGTGAAGCAGGGTGATATAACTGCACCAACATTGTTTTCGCTCTATCTGACTGCTGTGCTCTGGTATAGTTTCCACGATTGTGATATGGGTGTTTATATTAGATTCTGAACAATCCAAAACACTTGTTAGTGATGGACTTGTTAGGGAACTGTTGTATGCTGATAATGCTGACCTGGTAACACACTCCCCAGTATATATGCAACTAGTGGTTGATCTCTTTACAAATGCTTGTACCTGCTTCGGACTTACAGTTAGTATTAAGAAAACTAAAGTCATGTACACTCCAGCTCCTGATGATCTGTATGTGGAACCTGATATCATCGCATGTGGAAAGCGCCTTGAAGTCGTAAAAAATTTTGTCTACCTTGGGAGCACCTTATCAAATGATGGCACTCTTGATGCGGAAATAAGACAGAGAATTAGCAAGGCATCTGATGCTTTTGGAAGGTTACAAGATAGAGTCTGGTCTGACGGTGATCTAACTCTGACAACTAAAATTTCAGTATATCAAGCATGTGTAGTACCATCCCCACTCTATGCATCTGAAACGTGGACCTTATACAGGTCACATATAGAACTACTCGAGAGGTTCCATCAGCACTGCCTTAGACATATTCTTGGTTTAAAGTGGTATAGCTTTGTCCCTGATACATATGTCTTAAAAAAGGCCAAAACAACCAGTATTGGTACCATTGTTATTAAGAACCAGATGCGTTGGACGGGTCATCTCATCCGGCTTGAAGACTATCGACTCCCAAAACAGTTGTTCTATGGTGAGCCCTTTCTTGGAAAAAGACCCCAGCACAAACCCAAAAAACGTTTTCGTGATAGCATCAAGGAGAGTCTGGTGAGCTTTCATATTCCTGTTAACAGTTGGGAGTCCCTAGCGTTTGATCGCAAGCAGTGGAGGACACTGATATATAGGGGCGCAGAACACTTTGCCAAAATAGACCGAGCAAAGCTTAAGAGAGCATGTAGGAAATGCCAAACCTTGCCGCCCAACCATAGAGATCTCTGGATCTGTAAGGTGTGTGATCGGACTCTGTTGTCTAAGGCAGGTTTTGTTAATCACATGAAAGCCCACGATGATACAGGTTCCGCTGCTGTTTGTTTCGTCCAAACCAGTAAACGTTTTGTCATGTCTGCTTGAGGATATGCAAGTCGCTGGAACGGCTAAAAAGTCATCTTCGGGCAAATGGACTTTCAGTGACTGAGGGAGTGGCTCTCGTCTGACAAGACCTTGCAATCATCATGTATGTATGTATGTATGTATGTATGTATGTATGTATGTATGTATGTATGTACGGCATAATCACGTTGACACACTAGTTCACTCTAATCACCGGAGTTAAGCAATATTGAGCCTGACTAATACCAGATTTGTGACCATTTGGGAATTCTAGGCACTGTATGTGCTCTCCGCCTATCTCGGCATTGTTTCCAATCCTCTTGAACCTCCACTTGCCACTGGTAATCAACAATATCGACTCAGGAGAGGTGTGGTCCCAGATTGCGCAACTCTTGCCATAAAAATTCCACGCGTAGGCACCCTTACAGTGGCTATCCATAGTCTGTCAAGACTGTAGGAACTCATTTTTTATGTATGCATGTATGTATGTATGTATGTATGTATGTATGTATCCATATTTTCAAACTCTGTCACTTCCGAAACTAAAAGTCGCAGAACGGAGCTAGGGGCCTGAAATGATTTTATTTTTTGCATACCGTTCTTTTACGGGTCTTTAGCCGGTTAAAATATTTTTTAAGGGGTCAAATATTGGTGAAAATTTTAAAAAAATATTCATACACTTTGTACAATAATTTTAGTTTGTTTTTAATTTTTAACCAGTTTATATCCGTGTCACGTTGGTACAGGGGTAATGTTACCAGCTTTGAATGCTACAGTTTTGCTTTCAATTCTAGCTGATGGCACCCAAATACTTTTTATCTTTACTTTTGAAATTATGACTCTATGAAAAATATATACGAAATATGGGCAAATTAAAATATCATATTTAAGCATATTTTGCGCCCGGGCAAAGCCACCCCCTTAGTACTATAGAATTTTGGTTCCGTAATTTTTTTATATAAGAATTAATAATTTTTATGATTTGGGTTATTAAGACTATTGTTCTCATCGGTCGATGTAAATTCCAGGCTTTCTCAATCTGTATCTTGTCGTACTCGGCAATATTTCTCTTGAACTCGTGAATATAGACAGAATTTCGAACGGGAACTTTATTTACTTTACAGGAGTAACACGTTCTCGTTTTGTCGCCCATGAATGTATAAAGGTCCTAAGTAATTCGTAATTTTATTTTTCAGTCGCCCACACTGGGAATTAAACCTTTAACCTTCAAGTTAATATCACTTTTACAACTGATTTTTCCAAGTACTAACTACTGCGCCCCGGATCATTGCGGACAATGGCACTCAAGCTAAGGAGCTTGAACATGAGTTATATCCATATTTCACACCAAAGCTAAAAGAATTTTACCATCGAGTCGAACTCAGGAATCTTTCTGTCGAACCCGGGAATCTTACTGTCGAACTCGGGAATCTTTTTTGTTGAACTCGGGAATCTTTTTTGTGGAACTCGGGAATCTTTCTGTCGAACTCGGGAATCTTTCTGTCGAACCCGGGAATCTTACTGTCGAACACGGGAATCTTTCTGTCGAACTCGGGAATCTTTCTGTCGAACTCGGGAATCTTTTTTGTTGAACTCGGGAATCTTTCTGTCGAACTCGGGAATCTTTTTGTCGAACTCGGGAATCTTTCTGTCGAACTCGGGAATCTTTCTGTCGAACTTGGGAATCTTTCTGTCGAACCCGGGAATCTACACGAAACACTTTTATTCAATCCATGTGCCGGTCATGACTGAGAAGAAATTCTGAGTAATTCGCAGTTGTATTAAGACTATTGCCCGCACTGAGCATTGCACTTTCAAGCTTCAGATGACAGTCGCTTACAACTGAATCTTAACAAAGTACTTTATCCTTTACGCCACAAACCTTGGCAGTGTTCGACAAGATACACCTGAAGAAAGTCCGATGATTGATCGACCGAAACGTAGGAAAGAAATAACTTGGACTATTTTTTATATTAAATGTTATATTCACAACGTTTCGGCCGGTGTACCATCCGCCATTTATCGAACTCGGTGACTTGCTCATAATTTTGCACGGCGTCTTTCATTTCATCCAAAGGTATAGTGCGCTCTCGTTTCATCAGCTATGACCGGGTAAGTGTCTAAAGTATGTCGTAAATGTATCAATCTTTAAAAGAGGGTTACTTAGAACTGGATTAACCTAGTAATTTATCCGTTGCGCCACACAACGAAAAATACTATTCAATTATTATTATAATATTTTTATCAACAAATATATTCAGATACGTATGATGTTTTCCAGTTTTGATTATTTTTATTATGTTCGGATGTCAAACTTTTGTCTTCAACTGCAGTATATTTACGTCAATTGCAGACATATAATATCCTGAAACATACTTGCGTCGCTTATGAGTAATCACTAGGGCTAGGACAACAGCATATTCTTTGCATTGCTTTGATTCTCTATTGTGTATCCGTTGATATCTTATATGATTTTATATAGCTTATATAGAGTGATGTGCTTCTCGATTAATTAACTGCGTCTAACTCTGACAGATATATACTCGAAAGTTGTAACAATGAAAAGAATATCCTGTTGTCATAACCCTAGTTATCGCACGCAAAACACAGCGCATCGTCGATGGAATGGTTCGAACCCTTGATCTACATATAATGAATCCTACTTTTTTAACCACTTGGCTATTGTAACGACAACACTTTAAACCGCAGGAGATATACACGACAAATCTGTTTCAGATATAAGCACAGATGATTCTAAAGCGAATATATATATATATATTTATATATACACATATATAAATACATATACATACATATATATATATATACCTATATATACATATATATATACATATTCTTATATATATACATATATATACATATATATACATGTACGTATATATATACATATATATACATATATATACATACATACATATATATATATATAAACATACATGTGTGTATATATATGTTTATATATATGTATTTATATGTATATATATATGTATATATATGCATATGTATATATATATATATATATGTATATATATATGTATTGAAACGTTCAACACTTCGCGCAGGCGTTTTACAATATTTTTATAATTTTATTTATTAAAAGCTGTACACAGGCGTTGAGCACTTTTGAATACATATTGATGTTTAGTCCATGTTTACAGTATACCTTAAATATCTGTGTGTGTGTGTATATATATATATATATATATATATATGTGTGTGTGTGTGTGTGTGTGTGTGTGTGTATATTGAATTATATAAACAACAAATTAAAATAATAAGATATATATACATGATATGTATAAAGATATATATATATATATATATATATATATACTAGAAATAAATAGTTATTCATGGACACATGTTTTTCTGTTACTGCGGTTCATTGTCGTGAAAAGATTTTAACCCTCGATCACTCCTTGATGGAGATCGAATTCTTTCATAAATGTCCATGTTAGTAACAGTAAAACATGCACTCGGCCATGTTTACAAAAATAAATGAATATATATGTGTGCATGTGTGTGTGTGTCCTTGTGTGTCCTTATGTGTGTTCATATTTATTATGTTTATACGAAAATAAATAAACATATATATATATATATATATATATATATATATATATATATATATATATCATGGCAGTAGAGTTTTGTTTCGTAGAAGTACATCCAATGAAACAACACGTGTCTACCATGTTTGGTGTTATCCGCCTTAACGGATAACACCATAAACTTCCATGAATTAGACAAGTAAAAGTATAATAGCCTAGTGCAAAAAAATTTGATAGAGGACTATCACTAGGTGAAAAAAATAGCAACATAATTGATTTGATAAATAAGGACAGCAAGAAAATAAAAGGTGAATTACAAATCACCGATAGAGTAAATAAACAAAGAGGTAATGAAGCATATATCCTAATAAAAGATCATAAATCTAGCGTCCACACAAACCAATTTATAACTTAGCAAAAAAGTTATTTATAACTTAGCAAAAAATAATACTATTTCTGGGACGGAGATAGGTTTATATCGGGATGATGAACTAATAATAGTGAGAAACGGTACAAGTGTTAAATGTGATCGGGTTAGGAGAGCAATCCATAGAGAGATGAATAATTATTGCCTAAAAGTCGAAGTTAATGCAAACTTAAAACAGGTTAACTTCCTCGGCGTTACTTTGGATCTTGATTTAAAAAGCTTATAGACCCTATATGAAGGAAAATGTTAACCCTATTTATATACACCAACAAACTAACCATCCATCATCCATTATTAAACATATACCGTTATCTATTGAAAGTAGAATAAGTAACAACTCATCCGATGAAGTAACCTTTAATGGCTGCAAAGCTATTTATTATACAGCACTTAAAAATAGTGGGTATAAGGACATAGATATAAATTATAAAGTCACTAATGCTAGCACAAATAGATCTAGAAACCGTAATAGGAAGATTATCTGGTTTACCCCCCTCAATATTATGCTGAAAACAAAACTTGGTACAAAATTTTTACAACTTATTTACAAGCATTCCCCACCAAATAATCGTACATAAAATATTTAGTAAAATACATTAAAATTAAGTTATAGCTGTGCTGATAACTTGGAAAGAATCATAAAAAAGCATAATAGAAGAATCTTAAGGATGACTAATAGAGAAAGTGTAAATATTAGTGATAACACAGCTGTGAATAAATGTAACTGCCAAAACCTGAGAGAATGCCCTATAAAAAACGAATGTCTAACACCATCAGTGGTATACCAAGCTAGGATATTCCCAGTGGAGAACCAGAGGGATGAGAAATTCTACGTAGGTAGTACCCAAATGACATTCAAAAATATTTTTATGGAGATACACGTTCGATGAATAATCAAACGTATGAAAATGACACTTCGTTATCGTTATACTACTGGAAACTAGTTAGGGAAAATAAAACACCTAAGATAGAATGGAAGATTATGAGGAGAGCCAGTACTTGCCACTCATTAAACTCGCCATGTCCGTTATGCCTATCAGAAAAACTTGAGATAACTAGGTTTAAGGACAGGGATAAACTATTAAATATTAAACAAGAAACTGCTATATCCTGTAAACATTTCAGCATGCATCCTCTTAAAGAATTCTAAGTTATGAAGATCAGAACGACTATACCAGAAACTATCCACCATGCTATCCCTCCCACAAAAAAGAGGATGAGTGAGGTCATGATTATGCTCCTACCCAACTAATTACATAAGTCTCTTAATATTCTATTTTCTCAGGCAGTTATAATATTACTAACAGGAATAAATAATGTATGCATGTGGATGTGTATATGTATGTGTATATGTATATGTTCTGTATATATATGTATGTGCATGCAGCAGATGTATATGTGGTGTATGTATCGGTATGTATATGTGTATGTAAGATGACATGGAATATAAAAAGGGAAGTACTACAATATATAAACCTTTCTATTCTGTTTGTATAGCCTGAATGTTCTGAATGTGTTATATATTGTTATATATCTATATAAACCACGAGGGAGTAGTTGTTTGATCTGAGGATATACCTATGGATTTAAATGTGCATTCACTATATGTTTTATATAGAAAAAACGTACAACTTGCGAAAAATAACAAGCGGGTGGGTGCGTGTAATGTGAGTATACATATGTGTGTATATATATGTATGCATGTATATATGTAGGTATGTACATATATATATGTATATATATATATATATATATATATATATATATATTGGTGTATGTATATATGTATGTATACACATATGTAAACTATAATAATACGCCGTTTCATATAAAAGTTAGAAGGTACCTTATTAAATAAAGTTATTTTGTATGTACATGCATGGCTGTATATTTATGCGTTATAGGTACGCGGATATCTATGCATGTGTATTTGTGTATATATGTAAGTGTATACTGGTGTGTATATGGATATGTGTATATCTATGTATCTCATGTGTGTATTGTGTATATATATATATATATATATTTGTGGGTTTAGGGACACGTGTTGATAGGGATGTATCTATGCCTATAGGTATGTAACCTGCATATATGTGTATGTATGTATGTATGTATATATATATATATATATATATATATATATATATAAATGCACGTATGTGTGTATATATATCCTTATCGAAAGGTGAATCCGATTATGACCTACAGATTTTAAGATTTCCAGTTGACAGTTTTATTAGTAATGGTATAATAACAGAGGTAGTATATAATATGCGGGTGTGTATATGGCTATTTATATAAATGTATGTGTGTAGATATAACTGCGTGTATAGGTATTTATATATATTTATGGATGTGCGTTTACGTTTGATGTAAATATATATAACTGTATATGTACATTCTGTATATGTGTATGTTTATATATATGTATATATGCGGGTGTATCAGAGTATAGATATTTATACATGTATTCATATATATTTAGGCATGCAGAAGTCGGTAGCTTTCTTTATTTTATATTTATTTTATTTTTATATTTAATTTCTCTGCGTATATATAAGTGAAATATACCAAACGGTGTGTATCCACCCATGAGTATATATATATATATATATATATATATATATATATATATATATACATATATATATGTGTGTGTGTGTGTGTGTGTGTGTGTGTGTGTGTGTGTGCTTTCTTCTAGAATAAGTGTGTATGTGAATTGAGAATGCCTCTTTCTCCGCACTGGGTGGTCATCGGGAATATGCAGAGTCCGGCTAGGGGAGACAGAATGTCGGATTTCTCAAGTATTTTTAACGCAATACCAAAAGATGAGATACTTAAAAAGAATATGAAAGGGAATAAAAAGAATAAGAAGTTAAGATATGGAAAAATAAAAACCTGTGAAGAATGGATCGTTCAAGGACCTTACTTATCCTCCCCCACGTGTAACCCGTACACATATTAGGTGACAAGATTCAAATTTTGTAAACGAGCAAGGAATTGTTTTTGTGTCTTGAAATGTCAGTTTTCGAGGGTAATTCTTGGCCTGAAGACGTAATCTCCCCAGCACGGGTGATTACAGAAACATGATTGCATGGGCGATTGAACTCTTTTTCTGTGTCAACGGCCAACTAGCACCGTGTATATTTGTGTGTGTATATGTGTATTGGGGTGGAGAGGGCTCCCGTAAGCCGTGGTGAACACAACCTTTCTAGGAGAAGCAAATCTCTGATTTAAAAAACCATAAAGCGGAAGACCAGTACCCGCATTAAGCTGGTCTGCAGTTTAATTTGTTGCTGGCTATCTTGCTCTTGCTTGTTGCTGGATCTCAACATTTTGAACCGAGAGAGAGACTTAGCTGTCGTACAAAGCTAAGACTCTGTAACATCATCTTTGTATAGATACTCCCTCAGGTATTTGAGCTCATGGATTTTAAATGTCTGAGGGAGTTGCACTCGTCTGAGAAGACGTTGCAATCATCATATATATATATATATATTGTGTATTTAGACAACATGTTTTCATTTTAACAAGTATTGTCAAATAGCACAAAGAAACTACAAAGCAAGCTTAATAAGCTTGCTTTCAATTTTTCTAATTTTCTTTCTTCTTTCTTGGTTAAATCTCTATAAGAATGTTCCGTAATCGTCTTGGTCCTTTATTTTGTTAGTTGGTATTTGCCTGCGTTTAAACAGTCGTCTTCTGGCCGTTTAGATTATTGTTCGTTTAAAATCCGAATGCTTTTTATATTGCTTCAGTTAAAAAGTTAAAAGTTAAAGTGTACATATTTTTTAAAAAGTTCAAAGTTAAAAGTGTACATATTTTTTTTACAAGGTCGTCACCACATATCAAGGCGCGTAAGCCACTCAGGGATAAGGGTTATTGTAAGTACAGTACGTTAGTGTGGATATTTAATAAAGTGTCTACTTAAGGGGGCGGTTCATCAGGAATTTGTTTACGTTGGACTTGAAGACATCCCAGTTGTAGTCAGGAGGAAGCATGCAGACGGAACGGAGTTCCACGGGCGTGCAGTACTAAGAAAGAAGCTTTGTTCATGGAATCTACGTTTTGACTTAGGCATAGATAAAGAGTGGGGAAAGTTTTTGTCAGTGGATTCAGCTAGACGGGTGTTTTTCGTGAAAGATTGGCGAGGGGGGGGACCACAGATTGGTGTTCAGACGGTGTTATGGAAATAACGATAAAACAAGGATAGGCTTCTAACGTCTCTTCTGGTAGAGAGAGGTTGCAGGGAACAGAAAAGGGCATCCGCCACTAAGCCACGAAGTCTATTTTGTACTCTGTCAAGGCAGGATAGGCTGTTTTTAGCAGTTCCTGCCCAGATATGGCAGCAGTATTCCATCCTTGGACGTACTTGGATTTTATATAGATAGAGAATTACATCAGTAGTGAGATATCTTCTGGGACGGTAGAAGGATCCCGCCATCTTTTCAGCGACCTTGGCGACAGACTTGATGTACGTGTTCCATCTCAGATCAGGAGTGAAGGTCAAGCCCAGAAGCTTGTCAAAACATGGGGCTTCTCCTAGACGAGAGCCATCCATTTCAATTGATGCCAGATGGGGATCAGAGCGTTGATAATGTAAAGATAGGAATTTGGTTTTAGATGCATTAAAGGTAACCAGCCACGTCTCCCCCCCCACTGACCCACTCGTTCGAGATCAGAGGAGAGAGAATCAGAGAGAGCTTTGTCATTTACAGCCTTTGATGTGTTGCCGTAGATGGTCGTGTCATCAGCATAGATGTCAACGAATGATTTAAGTATGTGTTTAGGGAGATCATTGATGTCAGCAGCACATTCTGGAGAGAACCATGGCTGGCTGGTAGGTTTTTGTTGGATTTTTTTAGATGGTATGAATCTGTCTATGCCTACAATTAACCATTCGGTCAGGTCTGATACTATAGAGGACACATCCTTTTTAAATATGGAATGCAGAGGTAAATCAGATATAAATGTACGGAAGCTATCCCAGTCAGCCATGGAATATCGGTATACAGTACGATGCTATTATCTTCTCCTCTGAAGAGATGGTAGACATCGAAATCCCTTAGGATAAGGTGTTATAATATTTCAAATGTATTCTTTGTCTTATATAAAATAATAAAAAAATTTTGATTTGAAATGTAGACATTTCACCTCATACATTTTTAAATTCATTGAATGAATAAAATTTGATTTATTTGTCTATCTTGTATATTGATCAATTATTATTTAGGTGGGATAGTACTTATAGAATAGTACGGCCAGTAATATATTGTAAAATTTATAATCGCAGGTGTCCATACCAGTTTATTGTTAGATAATTTTATTCTGAAGTATATATATATATATATATATATATATATATATAATATATGAATATATATATATATATATATATATATATATATATATAGAGAGAGAGAGAGAGAGAGAAAGAGAGAGAGAGAGTCATCTACAAGCAGCACGGTTTCGTTGTATTACAACTCATCGGTGCGGCTTGACTAGCACTTTTTCCTAGTCATGATTAATCCTATCACTATCGCGTTTATAGTCGGTAGTTTTACCCATCGTCCTATGGAAGCTGCGCTCGCACATGGCATGAACAATTATCGATTTCAAACAAAAATTCGTTTACCATGTTATACTGCTCAAGCCGTTTGTCTTTTTATTTACAAAGAGCCAGCCCGTATGTATTTGCATATATATATATATATATATATATATATATATATATATATATACATATATATATACAGTTATATATATATCTATACCTATGTATAATTATATATATCATATATGATGATTGAAACGTCTTATCAAACGAGTCCCTCAGACACTTAAAGTTCATGAGCCCAAAAATGACTTCCATCGCAACAGGACCATTTTAATAGACAAATGCCTGAGAGACCATCTATACACAGATGATATAACAGAGTCTTAGCTTTGTACGACAGCTAAGTCTCTCTTTCGGTTCAAAATGTTCAGACCCAGCAACAATCAAGAGCAAGATAACCAGAAACAAGTTAAACTGCAGACCAGCTTAATGCGGGTACTGGTCTCCCGCTTTATGGTTCTCCTAGAAAGGTTGCCTTCACCACGGCTTACCGGAGCCCACTTCCACCCCAACACACTATATATATATATATATATATATACATTTATATATATTACTTTTAAAATATAATTTTTAAAATATAATATATACATATATATATATATATATATATAGAGAGAGAGAGAGAGAGAGAGACAGAGAGACAGAGAGACAGAGAGAGAAAGAAATGGACGTGGTGGTACATGAACAGATAAAAAAGTAACCTTACATATTAATAATATAACAATATTCTCGAACGTTTTTACAATTGACCCATTCTCCCCTTACGTTTAACGCGACGGTGTCAGAACCTCTTATTTCATGGGCGCCAAGAACGATAAGTAGCACCCACTGTCGCAGCATCGTAGCCGAAAACGGTGCCGTGTTAGCCGAAGACCCCTCATTATAAAAGCATTATCGTCAAGAAGGTATAATAAAAAAGAAAGACGAGGAATTAGAACTGTGGTATAGGGGGAGAACGAAATAATTGTTATAGGTTGAAGTTGTCCTGTCCACGAGGGGAACGTAACCACACACCACGTATAGAAAATTACTGATTCTCGGAACATGGAGATCGTTTATAATTTCCAGGGGGGTCGTGGGACGGGGGTGGTGTTAAGAAGCATCGATCTCGTAGGTGAGGGTGAGGGGTCGGAAAAAATGGTTCTTGTTGAAAAGCGACCATGAAGGACAGATAACCGTTAGTGAAAGCTTAAGATGTTAAATAAAAAAAAGAAAGTACATTAACAGTAAGTAACCGTTCTGCGATAAAAATGGCACCTTGTAATAATGGTATTCTCGTGTTTCCTAGTTGCTGCCTGCGGAATGGGCGATAGCGAGTTCGAATCTGCTGTGATCTATTAGGACCATTTATACATTAATATTGTTCGAGTCACTCATTTTTTTTTTTTAACTCACAAGGCAATTAAATATTAAAGAGTGATTGGATCAACATCGAGTGAGAGGGTGCGACTGAAGTACATAAATATCTAGGAGACTGAGAGATAGGGAGGGAGAGAGGGGGGAGAGTGGCAAGAGGACTGAGTAGATAAGTGAATCGTTTACTTGTTAATTAGGTCTTCTTAGAACAATTAAAGTAGTCTAGTTTTTTTTTACAAAGAAATCACCACTTATCAAGGCCCAGAAGCCACTCTTCAGGATATATATATATATATATATATATATATATATATATATATATATATATATATACATTTCTGACGAGGACGCATCAGACCTTCTGAAACGTACGTAAACGATTTCAATGACTTAAAAACATTATTACAATGATCCAAATATAATTCTCAATGAAAAACCAAGACACGGAATAATGTTAAAAAATACACATTGTTGGTGACTACTCCCTTATTTAAATATACATCTTTCTTTCGTTGGAATTTATTAACCCATTATATATATATATATATATATATATATATATATATATATATATATATATACAAATAAAAATAAATAAACAGAAGGAATTTCTTATTATCAAAATCGTTTCATATATATATATATATATATATATATATATATATATATATATGTATGTATATATATTTATATGAAATTTATTACTGTGAGTCCAGAATGAGTTTACATATTGTTTCAGCTAGGGGAAAATCCTCAAAAAGAAGAGGAAATATCCAACTAGCATCGTCAGAATTCATAGATGGACAATAATAAATAAGAAGCTTATTATATATAGTATGATATATAAGAATACATAGTTCATCTATGAATTCTGACGATGCTAGTTGGATATTTTCTCTTCTTTTTGCGGATTTCCCCCTAGCTGAAACAATATGTAAACTCATTCTGGACTCACAGTAATAAATTTCCTATATACTGCTCTGGCTACACATTGAGCACTCTAGTCCGGTTTTTCACCACTGGTATATATATATATATATATATATATATATATATATATATATATATATATATATATATATATATATATATATATATATCCTGAAGTCTGGCTTCTGGGATTGATAGGTGGTGATTCCTTTGCAAAAAAAAAACAGAGTACTTTTCCAATTGCCTTTTCCAATTTTCGGATTTTAATCATGACGAAACGGGCTTTATTTCCTTTTGACAGATTGATTGTAGCTTTTTCATCTGATGAATTATGGGCAGAAAAAATCACTGATTGTTATAAAAAGGAAATGATTGATTTAGCGCTACGAAACATACACTATCAAGAATTGTAAATGTCAACTGAATTAAAGGAATAAATTATAAGATGGTCAACATCATGAACTTTAGAATGAAGTCTTTCGTGATTTATTCACTATATATATATATATATATATATATATATACATGTGTATTTGTGTGTGCGTGTGTGTAGACTATATACTGATATACTAAAGAAGACAGACGGATAGATAGACAGTATTCGATTCGGGTTTTACGTATACTTGCTTCTAGATATTATATCCGTGCAGAATACTTGGCTGAATATATTTTTTTATAATTCAGTATTGAAAACCTACAAATGTGTTTTTCTGATTTCGTCTTCGTTTCTAGTTTCACACTGAGAAGCGAGAAAACGCTTTTCAAGAAAAATCGTTCTTGCATAAAACGATAGCGCCAATAGATGTTTTTTGAAAGTTCTTCATAGGTTTTAGTTTTGTTGTCTTTTATTTATCGACCATGCCAGGAATTTTAGGCTTTGGACTAATTCACCAGGGAAGCCATCTTTAAGCCAACATATATATATATATATATATATATATATATATATATATATATATATATATAAGCGAGATAAGACACTGATAGAATTCAGATGAACTATCCAGGAAATTTATATATATATATATATATATATATATATATATATATATACAAAATAATTCACAAAAAAGACATACGTACGGCAACACACACATGCATACACACACAAACACACACGCCCATATATATATATATATATATATATATATAATTTAAAGGAGATTAGAACAATAGTCTAAAGAGCTAAGTGTATTTTAATGTAACAGTGAAATTACTAGTTTAATTAAAATACAGGATATAGAAAGTGCTCGTTGTAATTTAGATATATAATAAGCTCGATAGTTAAATGTCCTAGAGCTAATTCAATATTAAGTAATGTGATTTACAATTTAAAATTCAAAAATTAAAAAAAAAATTTTTTTTAATTTAAAAATCAAATTTCCATCAAATTAAAAATCAGTTTCATAAGAAGGAACAACAACAAAATCAATTATCTGTACGATCGTTTCGGAAATTCGTGCTTTTTATTTGTGGTATACATGAAGTTATGTAGAACAATTATATATATATTTTTTGGTAAGCAAGGTCTCCTCATCAGCAAATTTAGGAGGCTTTTTATTGAATTTAAAAGACACCATAAATAAACCTAGCATTAAAAGTAAGGCAGATGAATCTTTTAGTTTTTCTAAATAAGAAAGATACGTTCATCTGCCTTACAGATAATTGATTTTGTTGTTGTTCCTTCTTATGAAACTGATTTTTAATTTGATTGAAATTTGATTTTTAAATTAAAACATTTTTTTTTTTAATTTTTTAATTTTAAATTGTACATCACATTACTTAATATATATATATATATATATATATATATATATATATATAAATGTTGACACAAAATGAAATGAAGACACAAAACTATATGTTGGTAGATATAGAATGGATCATTTACTGAATAATGGAATACAAGCAAAATTTTGGGGGATAGACGGGAGTCTTTATGCCAGGGCATTTCGAAGCCTAATGCTTCTCATCAGAAGAGTAGAGAAGGTGCTAGGTAGCATGGGGAAGATACGGCGTTTAGTGTAAGGTTTATTAGGGATGAAAAAGTTTAAGAGGAATTATAGAATGTTAGGGAAAGCTTTATTGAATTCTAAATAAATAAGGAGAAGCTTATTATATATAGTATGATATATAAGAATATATATAGTCTTTAACATAGTATTGAGATTAAGGGGTATGTGTTTTATGGTTGAATAGGGGGTGTATTGTTGCTGTGTGGTAATTTATTTTAACGGTTGTGGGGTGTCTATTTTCTATGGAGTGGGTAATTTTGATTAAACTTGATTAGTGCCACCTAAACAACAAATGGTGGCTATAAATTCGTTTATAATTTGGGAGGGGTAGGCAAGGTTGTAATACTGAAAGGTGATATGCGGCAATACATTTATAAGTTTCTACTGTTATTATATAGAGAGTACGATCATAAGGGGCGGTCGGAGATTAGGGTGACAATGACTATGAGTGCGTATAACTTGATGCAAAGGTTAAGTATACATATTGATGTACTAGGTGGGGGAGTGAGAAAAACATTGCTACTTGTAATAGTGGTAAAATATACCGAATAATAGTAGGGTAATTATAATAGTAAAGTAATTGTGGAATTGATTTTATTCTTTTCCTTTTACATTAAGATATATATATATATATATATATATATATATATATCCACCATGCCATAAATTTTAGGTTTTGGACTCCTTCATCAAAAAGCCATCTTTAACACACACACGCACACACACACACACACACACACACACACACACACATATATATATATATATATATATATATATTTATAAATATATATATATATATACATATATATCTGTACAAACTACTTCTCCAAAGAAGACATACTTACGAAGGCACACACACATACATACACACACAACACACACACACATATTTATATATACATATATATTTATTTAACCCCACTAAATCATCCCCCTATAATTTTTTCCAATTTTTATCTAATTTTTTTTTTCTGTTTTTAATCTGAATGTTTTCAAAATCCGTGTTGTCTTTTTAACTTTACACTTTTTTTTTATAATTTCAGCTGTTTATCCTCTTCTGGCGAGAAGCATTTAACTTCGAAATGCCATGGCATAAAACGATTTCTCCTTTATTCCTCTTTCTGTAATACTTATTAACTTTATAATGTAATAAAGTTTCTATTACTTTTTATCTCCTTTATTTATTATATAAAATAATAAATAAAAACACAAGCTTTCATTCTCAACCGCAACCAATTTGACTAATACTGTAATAATTTCAAATAATAGAATAATGAATAAGATATGGAATGACAGAGGCACTGAATCAAGTGAATTAAATATGGAGACGAAAATGTAACTGTAGAATCTCTAATGAATGCCCTCTGGAAGGTAATTGCTTAACATCGAATATTGTCTACCAATGTTAAGTCAAGACCGGTAATAGTAAAAGGATATACCTAGGAACAACCGAGTTTCAATTTACGTTCAAGAAACCATCATTTAACAGTACAAGAGAGGGAATCCAAAAAACACCCAACCTTATGAAGTAAAATCGTGTGAATGTTTTTAAAAATCTGTTCAATTGTTTCGGAGTTCGTAGAGGATTTCATATGGCAAAAACATGGTCTCGAAAACGGCCATGCCGATTTTTATGAAATTTCACACGAAGGTACATTATGTGTCTGGCACTGTTCTTAGATAAGTTTTCTATCTGAATGTTCCCGATGAGTATCGATAATCGAAAAAATAATCGATAAAAGCAAAAACGTGCGATTTAGACAAATTATAACATTTTACAAGGCTTTTTACATCACAAGTACATTTAAGAATTATATTAACCACACAAGCTGTATGGTCCGACATATAAAATCAGATGTTCTTTGATAATAAGAAAGATACGTTGAAGATAAATGCGAAAAATATGAAAAAGCGCAATTGCTTCAGGAGTTTTTGCTAGAGAACTAATTAAAAATAAAATTAAATAAATGTATGAATTGAAATGACCAATAATAAATAGGTAAAGCTAGAAATTATAAACTAAGTTAATCTAAAAGCTTGTCTCAGAAATCTGCAGAATGTATGTGGCCTTTGAGCAAAAACACCTGATTCAGGGATCTTGTCGAACTCGGGAATCTTTGTGTCAAACTCGGCAATCTGAACAGAATTTTGAACGGAACCCTTTATTTAATCGATGGAGGTAGCATGTGCTTGTTCCGTCAGCCAGGACCGGGTAGAAGTCGTAAGTAATTTGAAATTGTGTTTTGAATGTCGCCCGCACTGAGGATTGAACCTTCAACATACAGATGAGTGTAACTTATAACTGAATTTTATTCACTACGTTACCGTTCCTTGTAGATTCGTTGCGTAGTGGACGAAGTTAGGTAAAATACACCTGAATAAGGTCGAAGGTTACATCGATCGAAACGTTGTGAAAATAACACTCAAGATGATAAACAGTCATCCGAATACTGAAAATGATACAAATTATCAATCATCATCTCAAGAGATACACTTGAAGGTCAGAGATTACAACGGCCGAAAAGTTGTGAAAATAACACTCAAGATGAAAACAGTAGTCCGAACAATCCAAATAATACGAATTATCAATCGGCACCTAAAAAATATAGAGAGATAAAGGATGGAACGATAAAATTGTTGAAAAGACAACATGATTCCATTTCCGTTTCATGAAAACTGGTTTTCATTTTTTTTTTTTTTTTTTTTTTTGCAGACCTACTAGTTGGCCAGTTGTGTACAAATCCAAAGAGCAATAGGACCCTTGTATCATGTCTGAAATTGATGCAATGTTCAACGAGCTGTACAACCCATGCTCTCTACCGATCTAAGTTATGACAGCAGGACCATTTCCAGCACCTTGAAAATGCAAATCCGGATGGTTCAATGCTTGAGCGCACAGCTCAACAAAGTTTCCGGTCACAATTATGTCGTTGGTGTGGTTTAAAATGAGAGACACAACATGCCACCTCACATCTTCAAAGTGGGCTTGGAAGTCAACACCAAAGTGTGCCTGCTTAAGAGTGTGGTGATCCCCCGGTGCTATCTGGTGGTCACTAGCAGATCCTGGGTGTTGCATCAGGACTCAGCGCCGGCCCCCAAGTCCAAAGGGACCCAGTCTTGGCTTCAGAAGGAATGCTACAAATTTATACCCTCCTCTCACTGTCTGCCTCCTTCCTCGACCTAAACCTGCCGAACTACTTCGTTTGATCATACGTCGAGAACATCATCAACATTACCTACAACACCAAAGCCAGCATGATCGCCGTCATCCGCCGAGTATTCGCCGAACTCCGGTCGGCCCCTGTGGAAAAGGCATATTCTTAGTACCGGAACCGTATCGAGGCGCTGATTGAGGCTGAAAGCAGTTAAATTTAATAGATGTCAGCTCTATTACATAATCAAGTTACCTGAATTGATATTTTCAATAAAAGTTTTCATAAAAAGCTGAAGTATTCTTTTTTTAGGGTGACAATTTTATCATTTCACCCTGTATATAATCAAATTTTATTTTTTTATATCATAGTTTTAATTGTTCATAATCAAACTTAAAATCTACCCACCTCATTAGCATTTATCCTCGAGTGACCTTTAGCTTTCTTGCTAGTGACTCATTAGTAATATTACTTTTTTTGTTTGCTTGTTTTTGGCTTTCTAATTCTTCGTGGGATTAAAAGGAGTATCGGTAAAATTATCGCGCAAGGATTAATTTCAGCTCCCAAGCCTGCCATCACTAATTCCTTTCAGACTATTCGGTTTGGCCAAGAAGGAGTCATCAAATATTCATTTGACCCCAGAAAAAAAAAGAAAAGAAAAGAAAAAAACGAAATTTGTAAGCACCTGCTCAAGGGCTTGAGGCTGAAGTCGGGGAAAGTGGAGAGTGGTTCCATAATCGTTAATTGTCAGCAAAATTTCGTTTTGGACGTTTTGTTCTGTTCATTTAGACGTCGGAATAAATAGATTTAGCTAAAAATATTTATTTTTATTTCGAAACGTTAATAAGAACTCTCTGTTATCTGGACAAAAAAAAAAGAAGAAACTAAAACTAGAGCACACAGTGAGTGAGACACTACGCCAACGTTCAACAATAGAAGGACGTAAATTTCAATGTTTTTATTTTATTTTACCTTTGCTATGTTGGTTTGAATGATGGACGTTTTGAATAAAAAAAATGTCGCTCCTATTCCCCAAAAGATAAGTGAGCACGCTATTCTTTCATTAACAAAATTAATTTAAAAAAAATAGGTTAAACAATCTCACTTTATACAAACGTGTGCGTGAGGGCAATTCTCAACCTATATACTCAACGAATTTTTCATCTACAGACTTAGAATTTCAGAGATAGGTTATTCAGACATGTAGAAAACATTTTTTTATCAGTTTTCATCCAGGAAAAAATGGCTACTACGGAGTCACAATTCACAAATTGGTATTTGGTAGTCATCGGATTATTATCTATTTGTCAAGTGTTTCACGAATGCGTATGCGTGAATCGTTAACATTATATATATGTGTATATATACATATATAAATATATATTGTGTATATATATATATATATATGTATATATATATATATATATATATATATATATATATATAGGAAAATATGTTTAATCAATTATAATTATATTTCCTTTTTTATTTATATCAATCCTTTAATTCATGAAGCTCGATGTAACTCAAGAACATATAAAAAACAATGATTTTTCATGTGTATATATATGTGTGTGTGCGTGTGTGCGAGTGCGTGTGCGTGTGTGTGTGTGTGTGTGTGTGTGTGGCTGAAGCATAAAATTTTAAACAAATGGACCGGTATATATTATTTTAATTGGGATTCATTATTGAGATGATTATTATTTATATTAATTTATTTATTGCGGACTATTATCCTCATCTTTATTAGTTGTTGTTTCACGACGTTTCGGCCAACTATTACTCCGGCCTTCATCAGGTGGTAACCGCGACGGATAGGAAGTTCGAATCTCCTAACTGCATTCTCAGCAATCACTACCATCTGTAGTAGTTGTTGTTGTCTCACCACGTTTTTGGCCAAGTAAGCCTCTGGCCGGCTTTGGGTAGGATTGAAACCGCTATCTTCATAAAAATAATATCTATACCATTCGGCACGGACCCGACCATGGAAGATCAGATAATAAATAAACGTGCATTTATAAGATCAAAAAATCCAACCTTGATCGCCACTTCGGGGCCGGTAGCGCAGTTGATAGAGACGTTGAATCTCTACCATTCCAGTTGAGAATTGTCTGAAGATAGCGGTTTCAATCCTACCCAAAGCTGGCCAGAGGCTTACTTAGCCAAAAATGTGGCGAGAAGACAACAACTACGGATGGCAGTGATTGCTTAGAATGCAGTTAGGAGATTCGGACTTCATATCCGTCGCGGTTACCACCTGACGAAGGGCAGATCAATAGTTGGCTGAAACGTCATGAAAGAACAACTAATAAAGATAAAAAATAATAGTCCGCAATAAATAAACTAATAAGGATGGAGTTGTAGACCAATCCATTCGCGCAAATCTTCCGCATCTTCAATGCCTCGCGAATAATTGTTTGTGCAGTTCCCACACTTATATCAAATTGTGCACGAATCGTCTCTATAGACATACGACGGGTCTTATCCATGAAATTCTTTATTTGACTAAAATAAACTCTTGTATTATGACTTTCTTACTCCTGTCACATCTCTCATCATCCCTCACAGACTTCCTGTCTTCATTGAATCTCTTATGCCACTCAAAAACTGATGCTCTATATTCTAAGCAACATGGTGAGTACATGGCGGTTTGAGGTTCGTTTTAAACGTTTATATGCACAATGTTTACTGTTAATTTCATTTACGTACCATTATTGATTGTGGAACAAGGTGTGAAGGTCGGTAATCCAAGGTTTATTTTGTTTGGTTTTGTTTTATGAAAAATTGCAAAGATGGAAAGGGAATCCCTTATAACAAATAACTCTTACCGTGTATCAGGCATCAATTAATTAATATTCTTCAAATTCCAGATTCGTTGGAATGTGTTCAAAGATTCGTTAGAATGTGTCCAAAATGGTTATAAGAAGAGATGATACGAACACAACATCCGATTTGAAAGTTTAAATATTTAAAATTTACTCTGAACAACAGAAGAAAAAAAAAAAAGGTCAAAATTCAAAAACATAACTAAAATGTTACCAAAGGCAAGATATGTTACTCTTCTACCTACCGTGATAAGTTTTGTGTGTTTTAACGTATTTTTGAAAGTTTAACTGGCAACAACATGGCCGACTCCGAACATTTCATCTTCGGAGAGTCAATAATAGCTGAAAACTAAAAATAAATAAATAAATAAATAAAAATAAAACTAGCGGGACCTGTGGAAATTCCACAGCAGCATCTTTCATATGTAATACATTGCTACTGGGCATTGTGTGGATATTCAGTGTAAACGGAGACTTTAATGTAGCCCTTTTGTTTAAAATGTAAAATTATTTATCTAAGTTTATCTAGTGTCAGATTATATCTGGTTATTCCGGTTTATCTCCAATATCCTTATAGGAGTCTGTGACATATTTCCATTGTATGGTCGCCCGGCTCGAAGGGAAGCCACATGATATTATACCATTTTTAGAATGAACAGGTACAACCTCTAGATCTTATTTATTTATTTTATGAGATCTAGAGGTTGTACCTGTTCATTCTAAAAATGGTACAACCTCTAGATCTTAGCTACAAGACCAAGAAGGTATATTTTAGTTTCACGTACGACCCAAAAGTGATACCATATTCTTTTATATTACATATTTGATGATCGGGAGATTCTATTTATTAAAAAGCGGGATAGAAGGTGATAGTATGCTACGAAAATTTTATTAACGCATTTATATTCTAATTTAATATTCGTGATACGTTATCACTTTCTATCTTCCTTTTTAATAAATAGGATCTCCCGATCGAATAATTTAATAATCTGGAAACCGTGACACGTACGTACGTATGTTAAATTGTGCTACGGTATCAATTTATACTGATGGAAATGTATTCAGTAAATGTCACCGTGACATTTATTGAGTGAGTTGCTACCAGTATTTTTTTTTTTTTAATTTATATTTCTACTTTAAACTTAAGCATTTCAGATGAACGAAAATTCAATTTAACTTAAGTTTGAAAGACCAACAAAAATTATATTAACAACTTACGCACGATTAACCTACGAAAACAATATTTAAAATTTAGCATGACGGACAAACGGATAATGATATTGCAAATATAAAGTGGGATAAACCAACGAAAAGTTCAATTTAAGCGTGACAGACAAACGAAAATTCTACTTCAAAATTAAGCGTGGCCGACCGACGGAAATACTACTTCAAAATTAAACGAGACAAACCACGAAGAGAGCATGTAACAGAGATGTTTGGTCGCGTCTTTACTAAGATACGTCCATGGATGCATTTATGGTTGGAAATGTTATTAAAATAAAATTTAAAAAAAAAAAACGTGAAAAAGACAGACGGACAGAGCCTCGAACGGCGTGGCTCTTAACATATCTAAAAATATATGCTCGACGTGTATTTCTCGGTTTATTAACAGAAGACAACACAGGTGCTTTGTTCGTGATGACGTATTTCGGGAGATGACTCAGCAATCGTGAAGTGCGTTCCGACGCGAACCGATTCACCTAAACATTATGTAATAAAGCTACAAAAAACACAAGCTTATTGTATTTTGAAGGAATAAATTGATCCGTTGAGTGAAATTAGTCCGACTGCAAGATGTTTTTTTTTTCTTCCGTAGTTGTTCGACGTTCGTTTGTTGATAAAACAATTGAGATATCATTTCCAATTTAAAATAATAAAACCCACTTTATTTAATCGATGGTTGTTTTATAAGGCGCCATCTTCGATTTTAAGTTCAATCAACTATTTACTGGCGGGAAGTTCTCCTTTTTTTATTGTTCGTAAACGCTTATTTGAACGCAATGTATTTTACGCAAACATAACCAGTTATCCACCGACTCTTTACTGTTATCTCGGGTTTGACTGGTGAGCAGGTTGCTTATACACACACACACACACACACACACACACACACACACACACAGATATTACAATATTACAATAGAAAAATAAAGCATGAAAAGTAATATGGTTAAGCTTAAACATGGAAAAGTAAAGGACTAGTTGTTAAACCTGGAAAAGAAAAAGACAAGATATTCTAGTAAAAAAATATAAATTTATAACTTGAAATATTGAAACATAAAGAATTAATTATATAATGTTGTGAATTCAATTTAAAAAAAATTAATGCTGCAATATTTTAAATTATAAATTTATTATATCTTTACTAGAATATATTGTCCTTTTCTTTTCCAGTTTTAACAACTAATCCTTTACTTTTCCAAGTTTAAGTGTAATCATATTACTTTTCATGCTCGCATGCGCATGCTGATTTTTCCAGGCCCCCCAAAAAATTCACTTGTTCTTTGTTTAATTTCAGTCTTATTTTTTCCCCCATAAATACATATGTAATAACAATGTACGGCACTCGTCTGCTTTCAATAAAATCACCCAAATTATCTCCCATCCATGCTTTCATTCTCACTTGTTACTTTTCTTGTCGAATTAGTAGCAACAGTAGTTGCTGAAACTACGTGGTTGCTATGGAAGCCAGTCACAAAAAGCGTCGCTCACCTTCTTACTTTTTTTACGTTTATCAACACCAGAAAATTCATCATAACTTTTGTTTTACGGAACGAAAATTGAAAAAAAAAAATCACAATATAGTTGAAAAAATGATCTATAAACTGTAATAATTGTTTGGAATTTGGTCGAAAAATGAGTGGGCGGTGAAGCTGTAAAGCATTTCTAAATGATTAAAACTGCCACTTAACCATATATTCAAACACAGTAGTGTTTGAATGATTAAACTTTTTAATGGTATATAACTAATATAGCGTATTACAAACTGTACTCGGATACACATAGGGGCCCCTTTCGCTAACACTCGTCAGGATTTAATCGTTGGTTTAACACAGAAATACAAAAGCGAATTAAATTATCACGAAAAAGCAAATACTCAGGGATATACGAGAGAAAAAAACCAATGGAAATTCGTGTAAAATAATAGAAATACAATTACATAAAGTGCATGGACTAATAAGATGATTAATAGGAATGATTAAAACATATCCCGAGCAAGTCCAATAATAAAATAAACTCCTTCTCTCCGTCGAGAGAAGGAGTTTATTTTATGGCATACGTTAACTAATCGAGACTGACTCCAAAATCTTTAAATGATTTTGAGAGTAAGCCCGGTGTAAAATTCGAAGACAATCCGTTTTATATGCACTTGCACAAAATAGATTTTCGATTATGTGTTAGTCAATGGCATGGTCCAAAGTGGAAGAGGGGCGAGAACGGCGTCGTTTGCCGAGTTTAATTTCTGCTGGGATATGTTAGTTAATGAGTGCCTGCAAATTTAATAATGTTCAATCTACATAGCAAGCAGCGCACTGGCAAGTGAAATCACACATATATTGCTTTGTGTGATGTAGGGCAAACAATTTTTCGTGACCAAGGGGAACGCACATTTTATACCAAAAACGAAACTTAACACAGCAGATGGGACACAAGTTGATACAGGAATAATGATCAGTCTGCCAAAACACTGACCAGAATCTCAAATCCAAGGAATTTTTAAATAAACAGGACACTTTGTATTGCTGTGTTATACCAACGACTAATTCCTGATGAGTTTGTTGGCGACAGAAACCAATAGGGTTTTTTCGTGTATTATTTTTAAAGCGATATATATATATATATATATATATATATATATATATATATATATATATATATATATAAAAGTGAACGTGTCTGTCTGTCTGTCTGTCTGTGTGTCTGTGTGTCTGTCTGTCTGTGTACATTTCCCTACGCAATAACTCTGTCAATTTTTAGTCTATAGACTCGAAATTTGAAATACCGGGTACTGAGATTTGGGAAAATCGATGTGACGGGTGTCAGCCAGAAATTTGGCTGTTAAGGGGTCAAATTTCAACGATTTGACCTTTAAGAACTCTACCAAACTCCTCCGACAATTTTGGGTCTAGACACTTGAAATTTTAGATATAGGTTCCTTGAACCTGGATCTAACTTAATAAAGTGATTTGAGCCCGAAACTATAAATTTTAAGGGGTCATAATAGGGGTCAAAGTTTTAAAAAATTAACCATTTTTTTTTTGCTGTTTTTTGCACAGCATACACCTCTAAACACCCGAGCAACGCCGGGCACCCCTGCTAGTATATATATAAAATTAAGGACTATCCTCTTATCTAGTGTTTCCTTTTCAGATTAAATATGTTTTTAACTCATTTCAAAGTGTTTTTAACGTGTTTTATTAACTGTTTGCTCGTATATATATATATATATATATATATATATATATATATATATTAATTTTATTTATACAAACATTAATGGGTACATATGTGCATACATGTTTCTGTAATCACCCACGTTGGGGGATTACGTCTTCAGGCCAAGAATTACCGTCGAAAGTGATATTCCAACCAAATACATTTTCCTATTTCGTTTATCAAGTCAGAATTTATATAGTGAATGTATTCATGTCTGTTTCTACTTTAGATGTATCATTTGGTGGCAGGGTACATGTATATATATATATGTCTATATTTGTGTGAGTATGTATGTATAAGTGTATTTTATGTATGCATGTATGTTTGTATATATATATATATATGTGTGTATCTATATATCTGTGTGTATGTTTGTATATGCATGTATGTGTATGTGTGTATGTATGTATATGTATGTATATGCATATATATTTCTGAGCTATTAGAATAGGCTGTCTCGTATATGATTGTTGTAACAATATAGATTACAAGAATGTATGGATGTCCGAATGTTGTTTATATGTATGTTTATATATGTATCTGTGTGTGTATGTGTATATATATATGTATATATATATATATGTGTATATATGTATGCATGTATGTAGGTATATATGTGTGTATATATATATATATATATATATATATATATATATACACCCGTCTGGAGTGTAGGAGCATACTATTTCGTATATGAAGGGTTACCACGCTACTGAACTAAAGAAAACTGCCAGTATTTGTCTCTGTATGTATGTATGTGTGTGTGTGTATATATGCGCGGGTGTAGCAAAGTGTAGGCGTTTATAAGTATATTGATATATTAATATATATATGTACATGTGGGGTTTAGATAAATTTCGTGTTTATGTTTATTCATATTTTGTTTGTTTATTTGTTTTTATTTTGTTTTTATTTATTTTTATTTATTTTTTGTTTTGGTTTATTTACCTTATTGTAATTTTTAACTTTATTCATGCGTAGTTTTAGAGTCATTGCCTAGTTTCAGTACGTGTGTTTTGAGTAAAATAAAAGCGAACAGCATAGATTCGCATTTGAATATATGTATTAACGTGAGTGTGTGTGTGTGGCGGTGTCTGTGTATGTGTGTGTTGTGTGTGTTGCATGTATGTGTGGATGGATGTAGATTGAAAGGCACCGGTCAGTACTTAGTGACCATTGCTAATGTTCTTAATTTACAGACTCCAAGACAAAAAAACTAAATTCTCAAGTACCTTATGCTATAAAAACCAAAGGATAGGTTGGATGGGGGAAAGGGAAGTGAAAAAGATGTTTACTATCTTCAAAGACCTCAATTGTCCTCTAACCGTTTTTATGACTCCCACCCAGGTTGCATTCTGACTTGATAAACGAAATAGGAAAATGTATTTGGTTGGAATATCACTTTCGACGGTAATTCTTGGCCTGAAGACGTAATCCCCCAACGTGGGTGATTACAGAAACATGTATGCACATATGTAGCCATTAATGTTTGTATAAATAAAATTAATATACCTGCTCTGTTCACTCATTGAGCACTATTTTGGTAGACAGATGTTGTTTCATTGGATGTACTTCTAGGAAACTAAACTCTACTGGCTATATATATATATATATATATATATATATATATATATATATATATATATACATACATATATATAGGGTTTCCCCTTGTATTATTGTATTACTATAGTATTATATCCTATTATTGTATTATATATCTCTATCAAGCTATATATATATATATATATATATACCCATGCTAGTATATCTATAAAATTGAACGTTTCCGTGTATCTGTCTGTGTGTGTGTGTATGTGTGTACATTTCCCTAAGCAGTAACTCTGTCAATTTTAAGTCTACAAACTCGAAATTTGATATACAGGGTACTGAGATTTTCGAAAATCTATGTGATCGGTTGTCGGCCAGAAATTTGGCTGTTAAAGGGTCAAAGTTCAACGATTTGACCTTTAAGAACTCTACCAAACTCCTCCAAAAATTCGGAGTCTAAACACTTGAGATTTTAGATATAGGTTTCTTGGACATGGATCTAACTTAATAACTATATTTGAACCCAAACCAATAAATGTTAAGGAGGCATAATAGGGATCAAAGTTAAAAAATTGACCGTTTATTTTTTTTTTTGGGTTTTTTTTTTTTTTTTTTGCTCAGCATGCACCTCCAAACCCCCGGTCAACGCCGGGTACCCATGCTAGTATATCTATAAAAGTGAATGTGTCTGTGTGTCTGTGCGTGTGCATTTCCCTTCGCAATAACTCTGTCTATTTTTAGTCTACAGACTCGAAATATATACAGGGTACTGAGATTTAGAAAAATCCATGTGATCGGTTTTCAGCCAGAGATTTGGCTGTTAAGGGGTCAATGTTCAACGGTTTGACCTTTGAGAACTTTACCAAACTCCTCCGACAATTTTGGGTCTAACCACTTGAAATTTTAGATATAGGTTTCTCGGACATAGATCTAACATAATAACTAGATTTTAACCCAAAACAATAAATTGTAAGGGGTCATAATAGTAGTCAAAGTTTTTTAAAAAATTGACCTTTTTTTTTGGCTCAGCATACACCTACAAACACCCGGACCATGCCGGGCATCCATGCTAGTATATCTATCCATCTATATATATATATATATATATATATATATATATATATATATATATATATAAAAGTGAACGTGTATGTGTGTCTTTGTGTCTGTCTGTCTGTCTGTCTGTGTATATTTTCCTTCGCAATAACTCTGTCAATTTTCAATCTACAGACTCGAAATTGGAGATACAGGGTACTGAGATTTGTAGAAAATCTATGTGATTAGTTTTCGGCCAGAAATTTGGCTGTCAACGATTTGACATTTGAGAACTCTACCAAACTCCTCCAACAATTTGGAGTCTAAAAACTTGAAGTTTTAGATATAGGTTCCTTGGACATGGATCTAACTTAATATTTCGATTTGAACTCAAAACAACAAATTTTAAGAGGTCACAATAGGGGTCAAAGTAAAAAAAAATTACCATTTTTTTTCAGCATACACCTCACAACGCCCGGGCAACGCAGGGTTGAAATGCTAGTATATCTATAAAAGTGAACATGTCTGTGTATCTGTCTGCGTGTCTGTCTGTCTGTGTACACTTCCCTACGCAATAACTCTGTAAATTTTTAGTCTACAGACTCGAAATTTGATATACAAGGTAGTGAGATTTGGGAAAATCTATGTGATCGGGTTTCGGCCAGAAATTTCGCTGTTAAGGCGTCAAAGTTCAACAATTTTCCTTTGAGAACTCTACCAAACTCCTCCGAGAATTTTGTGTCCTAAACACTTGAAATTTTAGATATAGGTTCCTTGGACATGGATTTTACTTAATAACTTAGTTTCAGCCGCAAATCATAAATTTTAAGGTGTTATTATAGGAGTCAAAGTTTTAAAAAATTGACCGTTTTTTTGTTTTGTTTTTGTTTTTTTGCTAAGCATACACCACCAAACACCCGGGCAACGCCGGGCTGAAATATTAGAATATCTATGAAAGTGAACGTGTCTGTCTGTCTCTGTACATTTTCCTTCGTAATAACTCTGTTAATTTTTAGTCTACAGACTCGAAATTTGATATACAGGATACTGAGATTTGGGAAAATATTTGTGACCGGTTTTCGGCCAGAAGTTTCGATGTCAAGGGGTCAAAGTTCAACGATTTGTCCTTTGATAACTCTACCAAACTCCTCCGACAACTCGGGGTCTAAACACTTGACATTTTTGATATAGGTTTCTTGGACATTGATCTAACTTGATTTTAGCCCCAAACAATAAATGTTAAGGGGTCATAATAGGAGTCAAAGTTAAAAAAATTGACCGTTTTTTTTGGGGGGGGGGGCTCAGCATACACCTCTAACACCTGGTCAACGCCGGGCACCCATGCTAGTATATGTATAAAAGTGAACGTGTCTGTGTATCTGAGTGTGTACATTTCCCTACGCAATAACTCTATCAATTTTCAGTCTACAGACTCGACATTTGATATACAGGTTACTGAGATTTGGGAAAATCTTTGGACTCCATTTTCCGTCATATATTTGGCTGTTAAGATGTCAAAGTTCAACGCTTTGACTTTTGAGAACTCTACCAAACTCCTCCGACAATTTTAGGTCTAAACACTTGAAATTTTAGATATAGGTTTTTTAGACATTGCTCTAACTTAATAACTTGATTTGAGCCCAAAACAATAAATTTTAAGGGGTCATAGTAGGGTTCAAAGTTGTAAAAAATTGACCTCTGTGGTCTCTACCAAATTACTCAGACAATTTCTGGTGTAAACATTTGAAATTTTACATAAAGGGTATTCAGGGATAGGGCAAGCTTTTTAATCGGTTTGGGTCGAAATCTTTTAGTTACCAATATGTAAATGTATGTATGTATGTATGTATGTTTGAAACTGAAATGCTAATTTTGAAAAAAACTGAAATGCTAGTCTATTATATATATAAAAGTGAACGTGTCTATCTGTCTGTATGTTTTCCTCCGCAATAACTCTGTCAATTTTTAGTCTACAGACTCGAAATTTGATATGCAGATTACTGCGATTTAGGAAAATCTATTTCATTCGTTTTCGGCCAGAAATTTGACTTTTAAGGGATCAAAGTGCAGCGATTTGACCTTTGAGAACTCTACCAAACTCCTCGGACAATTTTTGGTCTAAACACTTGAAATCTTAGATATAGATTCCTTGGACATGGATCTAACTTAATAACTTGATTTGAGTCCAAAACAATATATTTTAAGGGGCCATAATAGGGGCCAAAGTTTTAAAAAAATTACCGTTTTTTTTTTTTTTTTTTTTTTTTTTTGCTTAACATACACCTCCAAACAACCGAGCAACGCCGGGTTGAAGTGCTAGTATTTAAACAAAAACGTTTATATCTTGTAAAGTAGGCAACTTCCAAGAGCAAGCACTGAGTCGGGTCAGATAAACCTGAGTGACACCCTTGCCCGACTTAGGATGTTTATGCTTTTATTTCCTTAATATTATTTATTTAATCCATGAGGAGTCCACACATTAAAAATGCTCTCGTGGGATTAGAATATACATTGGTAGGTAATATGATACGGAGCAGCATTATACTGCACCTTGCCAAGCTGACTGGGCTCTTGCTGAGACTCGTCTACTTACTCCAAAAAAATAAAAAAAACGTACTCAGTAATTGAGAAAATATATCATACAAGGTTCGTTACGCCCGACGCATCTCGCCCTTTCATACAGATAACAAAGAGAAACCGGCGTTGCACACAACAGGAGAGGCGGAATAACGTCACAAGCAATGATATCATAAGAAATGACTTTTTTTTTACATAGGCATCACCACTTATCAAGGCCAAGAGACCACTCGAGGATAAGAGTGTACAGTAGTCAATTGGACAATATACTAATCTTTAGTAATTGAAATTTGGTAAATTTGTTAACTTACGTGGAACGGCTCATCAAGAACTTGTTTACGTTGGACTTGAAGACAGTCAGCTTGTAGTCAGCTGGAAAGTAGGAAAACGAAAGACAATTTCACAGTCGTGCAGTTCTAAGAAAGAAGCTTTGTTCATGAAATCTACGTTAAGGTTTAGGCACAGATAAAGAGTGGGGGGAATTATTGATAGTATTTTCAATTAGACGAATGTTTCTTTTGAATGTTTGGCAAGGGGGGAGGGCATAGATTGAAGCTCAGTCGAGCACATGCCATGAAAATTACGCAACTTCTCTTCTGTGAGATAGAGATTGCAGGGGAAAGAAAAGGACATCTACGAGGCTACGAAGTCTATTTTGAATTCTATCAAGGCAAGACAAGTATATATATTACATATTTCATCACTTATCATGACCAACAGGCCACCCGAGGATTAGGGTTAAAGAGTGTACACTAGAAATTGGACAATATAATAATCGTTAGTAGTGGAAATTCGGTAAATTTGTTAACTTATATGGAACGGCTCATCAAAAACTTGTTTACGTTAGACTTGAAGACAACGGTAAATTTATACAAATACCGTGACAGCGAATTAGTAGAAAAAATGTACTTTCCTTGTAGAGTTCTGTGTGCTGAACACGAATCTGAAAACCGCATCCGTAAATGTAAAATGAGCACCCACTTTTTGGCCACTCTCGACAAATCTTTGAAATCACTCACTACCCCCCCCCTCTCGACAAATCCTGTGAAATCACTACGCGGCTTCCCTTCCCCCCCTCCCCACAAATCCGTTTAAATCACTACGCCCCCCCTCCCCTCTTTTTCAAATTTATGTGACCCTCTCCTCACCCCTCCCCTTCCCCAAAAAGTAAAATAAAAGGGTCACATAAATTTGAAAAAGAGGGGAGGGGGGGCGTAGTGATTTAAACGGATTTGTGGGGAGGGGGGGGAGGGAAGCCGCGTAGTGATTTCACAGGATTTGTCGAGAGGGGGGGGTAGTGATTTCAAAAATTTGTCGAGAGTGGCCAAAAAGTGGGTGCTCATTTTACATTAAATTATTATAGAAAATTGATCCCCCACTTCTTAAAACGTTAATATCTCCGAAACTATTAATTTGCGACGGATGCGGTTTTCAGATTCGTGTTCAGCACACAGAACTCTACAAGGAAATGACATTTTTTTCTACTAATTTGCTGTCACGACACACATTATATATATATATATATATATATATATATATATATATATATATATAGACAACACAAAAATCAAAAGAAAACCACAAAAGTAGACTTACATTAGTTAGCGTCATCGTGTTCTTCTTCGTCGCTGAATTCCTCATCAGCGAGAACTGGAGCAACAACACGTTGGTGCTCTCCTTGGGGGGGATAGAGACGTCCAGCCATAACAAAAAAATGGTGTAAAAGAGCCTCCTTCTCGTCATAATTTGTTATAAATAAATATCTTGCTAAATACTGGCGGAGATAAGTGGCTCTAATACCTGGTCGTTTAACCCACTCTTTGAGATCCCTCCAGAGACGTTCAATTGTTTGTGTGTGTATGTTAATATTGGTTGGATCAACAAAGTTCTGAGAATGATTTATCATATAGTGAGTGTACCCGTGGGTTTTCAGGGAGTGATATGCCCCCCCACCGGTCACTCATTATAATGGATCCTCCACGGATATATTTTTTTATTAGAGGAAGTAAGGTAGCTGTGTCTCTCTTCTCACCGACAGGCTCCAAAAGTGGGATAACAAATTTTTTCTTTGAGTCTCGCTCTATTCCCCCAAAGAGCCAAATTTGTGACAGAGGTCGACCTTTGTTATTTTTTCGGCGCACCAGGAAGGTTTCGTCTATTTCAACGACGATATCTTGCCCGCCGATAGAGTCCTGGTTCCCAAGCCAGAACTCTGCGACTTCGCTACAAAAAGAGCGCCAGTCCACAGATGTTTTGGGAGTTATATTTAAACAACTGGTGACTGTCTGGTGGTCCCACCGTTTACTCAACCAGTGGTTTACAAACAGAATTACCTTCCATGGAGGAATGTGGGAATTCTGTAAGAATGTCCCCTTATAGTCGCTTGCATAAAAGGAACAGTGGCGCCTTTTTTTGGTTTTAGGAATGCGGAATGTACTGTTGCAGCGCCATTCGCCCGTTCTCCCCTGCTCCCTAAAGGTGCAGTTTTTGTTACAACGTGTGCAACTGACGACAGTTGGTAAGACACCGTGTCTTCTTAAAAAATCCACTGACGTTTCTGGTTCCTCGTAAAAGACTTTAATAGCCTTGTAGTGATTATAAGAGCAGTGGTCACAGGCAGACATAATGTTGGAAAAGTGGAAAAGTTAATCAAAGTAGCGTTGAGTGGAAATTAAGTTAACGAAAGTCAAAGTAAAAGAGGTTTGCAAATAAAGGAGCGAAATTGAGTGAAATTGGGGGTAAAAATCCGAAATTGTATCCGAAATGGTAAATTTATACAAATAACGTGACAGAGAATTGGGTAAAAATCCGAAAGTGTATCCGAAATTGGGTAAAAATCGATTTTGTGCGCGTAAAATTGGGATACTGCGCATGAGCAAGTAAAATTGGGGTGGTGAAGTGGTGGGGAATTAATTAAAAAGAAAAGGAAATAATTAATTTATTTATTTTTTTATTATCGCTTATTTTCATTATGGATTATCTCCACTTGTTTTGATTTAAGAGTAGAGCCGATGTACGCCATTTTTGAAAGAAAATATTCCCTTTTAAAAATGTTAATATCTCCGAAACTATTAATTTGCGAGGGGTACGGTTTTCAGATTCGTGTTCAGCACACCGAAACGTAACAGAATACTACGTCTGTTTTTACTAATTCGCTGTCACAGTGTTTGTATAATAATACTAAGACGACAACCATATTGTAGTCAGCTAGAAGGTAGGAAAACGGACGACAATTCAATAGGCGGGCAGTTCTAAGAAAGAAGCTCTGTTCATGGAATCTACTTGTAGGTTTACGCATAGATAAAGAGTCGGGGAAATTATTGATAGTGTTTTTTCTGCTAGACGGGTGCTTCTTGTGAAAGTTTGGTGAGGAGGAACCATAGATTGGAGCTCAGTCGAGCACATGAAAATTACGATAAAGCAGAGACAAACTTACATCATCTCTTCTGTGAGAAAGAGGTTGCAGGGAAGATAAAATGGCATCCCTTACGAGGCTACGAGTTTATTTTTAACTCTATCAAGGCAGGATAAGTCCTTTCTAGTCTTGAGAATACCAAGCAGTGTATTTGGGAGGACGTTGACATCTCCCTGCACGAATTGCAAAAGCTTAATGACGCCACCCCTCCTGACCGGGATATACATGTGACTGGAAACTGCTTGTGAATTTAATATTCCCTTCACAGTTTTCCCTTCGGAGGAATCCGGCTCTTCCCGTCTAGGATAAATTCTGCTGGCATACATAGATATAATATTTATATTCATCTATAATATAAATCTCACCTGTTTGTTTAAATGTATGTATGTATGTATATATGCATGTATGCATGTATATCTGCTTACAACTTTCAACAGAGGTGACCGATTTTCACGAGATCGGTATGGTTTTAAAGCTCGACACTTCGGACGACACATATCGAAAAATTGGCTGAAAACATTAATTTATTTACCCTCAAGTGGGCACGTTTCCACAAGAAGAGATCGCTTTTTTCGCCGATATTTTAAAAGGTCATCCCCTCTTTGCGATTGATTGGCCTTAATTTAAACCTTCTCAACTTCCGGTTTGGCGATGGACGCAACAGCAAAAACGTCACTTTTTTTCACGTTCTTTTCCTTCTTTGCATACGGGTTCGAGCCTGCCTGCCTACTACACTTTTTTTTTTTTTTTTTTTTTTTTTTGCTAAACACAAACCTCCTGTTATGGCTCGTAAGTAGCCACAAAGAAGAGCAAAGCAACAGAGAACAGTTTAAACATGAAAAACGGAAAGGTTACAAACGAACAGTGTAGGTACTTCACCGAGCATGTGAGAGTCGCTCTGGAGTTAGATCTCCGCCTGTGACCGTAATGCGTAAAGTTTATATGGATGATGGATTAGTCCATTTGGAGGGTGGTTCCCACGACATCTCCATACCCCCGGGCAACGCTGGGTACCAAGGCTAGTATAAACTAAATTTGAAACCGTTGAAATAAGTTGAAGGTAGGGGTTATCTTACTTGTTATTTTTTTTTCACAATTCTCTCGCATACTGAAAACGAATTACTCCGCGGGTTTTTATGCGCTAAATATAATAGTAAAACACACACACACACACACATACACACACACACACACACACACACACATATATATATATATATATATATATATATATATATGATGGTTGCAACGTCTTGTCAGACGAGTGCAACACCCTCCGACATTTAAAATCCATGAGCCCAAATGCCTGAGGGAGTATCTATACAAAGATGATGTTACAGAGTCTTAGCTTTGTACGACAGCTAAATCTCTCTCTCGGTTCAAAATGTGGAGATCCAGCAACAAGCAAGAGCAAGATAGCCAGCAACAAATTAAACTGCAGACCAGCTTGATGCGGGTACTGGTCTTCCGCTTGGTTTTTTTTAAATCAGAGATTTGCTTCTCCTAGAAAGGTTGCCTTCACCACGGCTTACGGGAGCCCTCTCCACCCCAAATATATATATATATATATATATATATATATATATATATATATATATCATCTGAGGTTATTGTTTCCTAGAGGTTAAGTCATCAATGAAGTTTGACAATGTTATTAAAACAGTGCTCAATCCCGAAGTAGAGCAGGGTATACTCTTTATTTGTTTTTACATAAGTTATAATTTGTATGCTACACAGTCATGAGCATGTTTCGGTCAACTGGGTATCAGTAACTAGAGACCACTTCAGACGATACAGCTTATATAAAAGCAAAGTTTGTAATCTTTGTTTTCATATAAGCCGTATCGCATTAAGAGGCCTTTAGTTACTGGTAACTAGTTGACCGAAGTATGCTCTTGACTGTGTAGAAACGAATTACGGCTTATGCAAAAAGAAATAAATTATATATATATATATATATATATATATATATATATATATATATATATATATACATATATATATATTTATATATATATATTTATATATATATTCTGACAGACGTTAAAAACATTTTAAAAATAAATGTTTAAAATTCAATAGCATTTCTTGCCGTTAACGGTAGCCGAATGAATAAGGTCTTTGCTAATGAAGCTAGAGATCGCTTCTGTCGCCGGGTTCGAAACTATCGACTGGTGTTAATCGTGACACCCTGCACTGAACATTCCTGAAAGGATGAAACCCTAGTGTCTATAGATATCTAATAATTATATATGTATATATATAATTATTATATATCTATACTAGCATGGGTGCCCGGCGTTGCCCGGGTGTTTGGAGGTGTATGATGAGCAAAAAAAAGGGGGTAATTTTTTAAACTTTGACCCCTATTATGACCCCTGTAAATTTATTGTTTTGGGCTCAAATCAAGTTATTAAGTTAGATCCATGTCCACGGAAGCTATATCTAAAATTTCAAGTGTGTAGACCCAAAATTGTTGGAGAAGTTTGGTAGAGTTCTCAAAGCTTAAATCGTTGAACTTTGACCCCTTAATCGCCAAATTTCTGGCTAAAAACCGATCACATAGATTTTTCCAAATCTCAGTACCCTGTATATCAAATTTCGAGTCTGTAGACTAAAGATTGACAGAGCTATTTCGTAGGGAAATGTACACAGACACACACACACACACTTTCACTTTTATAGATATATAGATTTAAAATTTGAGTCTGACAGAATGACAAAATTATATTGCAAACCGATATATTAAACAAACGAACTTCAAAGAGACAAATGAACACATAAGTAAAAACAATTTGTATTAGAAAACATTTATTATTCCACGTCTTTTTTTACAGACCTGACGACTGAGGTTCGCTCTTAATAAAATATGTTTTTTTATAGTCTTAATTTTGACTTCCTTTTTCATAAAAAACTAAAAAAATATCAAGAAAGAAAAGAAATTTTATTTTATTTTTTCATTAATTTCTTTCTGTGCAAAGCAATTCTTTCAAACTTACTCTGTTTCAAAAATGTTTTTATTTTATTCCCCTCCCCCTTCATTCATTTTCCTCCGCATCCTGGCAAGTATTAAAATAAACCATTTATAATATTTATTTATGGATTTATTTACTTATCATTTCTTTTGTATCGGTAAATGAATTCCATTTAAAAAAAAACTGTAAAAGTCACGTTAAAGGTGATTAAGTTGGAAAGTAAGTAAAAATTTACCCTTTTTACTTTTATACGATTTCTGATCACTTTGAAAAAGGTGTGTGTGTGTGTTTTAAAAATGTTTTTTAACTGCTATAATCTCATTTATATATATATATATATATATATATATATATATATATATATATATATATATATATATATATATAACAACGTGAGTATTCATATCGTGGGTTTGTATTACTGTACACATAGATTCGAAAAAATAGTCAAAAACAAATATATAAATAAATGTTATCAAAGGCAACATAAGTTACTTTTCTACCTAACTGGATATATTTTTTGTGTTTTTATTCAATGTAATATATTTATTCAGCTCGAAAAACATACAGTGTTTACCGATGTGTTGGAAAATTCAAGATGGCGTCTCACACCTTCTTTAACACCGTAAGTTTGGGAAAAGGTGTTATAAATATAAAACTATACAAAATACTATTAAAAACCCGCCGAATATATGTCAACCTATGTCACGGTAACATATATTGAGCGAGTTTTTAACAGTATTTTAACAGGGCACATCGTAAAAAACTGACCTATTAATTTTCCTGAAATAAAAACTATATAGTTTTTAAACTTTTAAAACTGTACATTATAAAAAGAAAACTGACCAGAGGCCACTCAAGGATAAGGGTTAATAGGTATACATTAGTCATTGTGATTTTAGCATAGTAAACAGTGGGAATTTTGTAACTTGGATTACTTGAAAAAGAAAACTGTTCGAATGATTGAAAATGAAAACAAAATAACAATGTAAATATATTGATAAGAAAAAAACAAAAACAAACGAATTTTCCGTTTCAGGAACCCGAGTTTAATTTTATGTCGTAATCATTCAACTCGTTAGCGGTTTTATTCAGCGATTAGGGATAACCGTACGACATATCTAATTACCAAAGCGATTTTTTTTTTAATTTTTTTTTTATTAAAACTAAACCTGTTTAGTTTTAATGAACCATTTTTTTTAAAGCCAACACTTTAGTTATTTTGAGAGCATGCAACTGCACCCGAAAGGTTGATTAGGAAACTCCAAATCCTTTTATGACTCGAAAAAAAAGGGCTTTTTATCGGCTTAAATGATAAATTAATGTTAAATATTAGTATTTAATATAATGAGATATCAATCTACACAATATGCCATCGATTCTGAAATAAAATGAAATCCTGACATTGTGATCATTTTTGCAGGTGTTATGTGCCAAATATTGAAATAAGAATGTTTAAATTCAATTATTGTAATTTAAGTCTTTAATTTTAAAGTCGATTTTATTTATAAAATATCTTTTTAGAAATCAATCTCATAAACAATCTGAACAATAAATCTCTTTTGTTATGGCTAAGTTTTTGTCAAGGGTAGAAATTATAATAGACAAGTATTCATCCATGATGACATTTTACCGATTTCCTGGTTTACAGGTATTCTTGCTAAATTTCTTCGAAAGAATTGACATAAACAATACTTCAACTAAATACGTATATTTCATGCAATAATGACTTTTGTTTCTTCTTACTTTTCTTAAACTAAACATAAAACATCGGTTAGGGTTAGTTTAACATTCTGTAAAAGTACCTTCCGTTTTTTTTTGTTTTTTTTTTTTTTTGTACTTCTGCAGAGAAGGTAAAAAACCGATAAAAACTGGATATATTTTTCGTGTTTTTATCCAATTTAACATGTTTATTCAGCTCGAAAAGAATACAATGTTTACCGATGTGTTGGAAAATTCAAGATGGCGTCTCACACATTCTTTAACACCGTAAGTTTGGGAAAAGGTGTTATAAATAAAAAACTATACAAGATACTATTAAAAACCCGCCGAATATATGTCAACCTATATCACGGTAACATATATTGAGCGAGTTTTTAACAGTATTTTAACCGGTTTTTTTATTTATTACACCTTTTTCCAAACTTACCGTGACGGTAGTGAACGTGTGTGTGTGCGCGTTTCGTGTAGTTTAGTTTCGTATAATAGTTTCGTATTTTTTTAATTCGTAAATAACAAGTTATTAAAAAATTAAACCCTTCCAAGATGGACAATAAATAAAGCCATAATATTTTATGGTAAAGGTAAGAGCGTAGAAACGATTGTTTTTTAGGAGATGTGATTATTGGATTAACCAATCAGAAATCGTCTGTGGCACACAGATCTCTGTTTTTATAGATATATAGGTCGAGGTAATTAGTTAAAGAGATTTAATATAATGTGATATATAGATAGATAGATTAAATGTTAAATAGATTTTGTAAATAGTACAGTTGAAATGATTAGAATATTTCCAATATGTAATAAGGTCGAGGTAATTAGTTAAAGAGATTTAATATAATGTTATATGCAAATGAGCATAAGTCATTCGATATGGGGGTGGTTTGTAGAATAGTATATAAAGAAATTAGGCAAAGATTCTTATGTCTCCTATAACAGAAACATCCTAAAATGGGTTCTAATGTTTCTCTACCAGGAGAGATCTACCCTCTTACCTCCTTTATATTTCGTTGATGATGGAGAGCTGTACACACAGACAGAAACACACGAACCCTATTACTTTATAAAAATATAGATATCTATAAAAGTGAACGTGTCTGTGCGTAACTTTCTGCCTGTGTGTCTGTGTGTGTACTGTTCCGTACGCAATAACTCTCTCAATTTTCAATCTACAGACTCGAAATTTTATATACAGGGTACTGAGATTTGGGAAAATCGACGTGATCGGTTTTCGGCCAGAAATTTGGCGATTAAGGGGTCAAAGTTCAACGATTTGACCTTTGAGAACTCTACCAAACCTCTCTGACAATTTTGGATCTAAACACATGAAAATTTAGATATAGGTTTCCTGGACATGGATCTAACTTAATAACTTGATTTTAGCCCAAAACAATAAATTTTAATGGGTCATAATAGGGGTCAAAGCTTTTTTTTTCTTCTTTTTTTTTTTTTTTGCTCAACATATACCTCCAAATACCCGGGGCACCGCCGGGCACCCACGCAAGTATATATATAAATATAAATTTATTTTCATCGTTTATAAACTTATGTAGATCTTTTTTTGATTTTTTTAAGGATAATACGGTTAAGATTTTTTTTAACTTCGAAATCACCCATATTTTATTTGAACGTAAACAAATATTTTTTATGTATTTTTAAAAAAACAGTGTACTACGGACATGCATGTTTCGAAGTCAGAGTTAAAGTTAAGTGTCACGTTTCTGTTATGTTCTAAACAGAAACGTTTACTTCGCACGCACGCTGGTCTTATCAAAGTGTCTGCTGTTGATATTATAAGCAGGGCCCTTCTGTTTGTGAAGTAATGCACTTGTGATGTTAGGCTGTATAAAGGTGGTATTTATATTGGTTAAGATCGGGCAGATCTTACTTTAATAGGACTTTTTGACTATCGATACTTTCGGAGGAATTCCGATGAAATACCTATCTAAGAACACTCCGAAGCGCATGAAAGTGTGAAATGTCCACAAATTGGCTCAGCCGTTTAGGAGTCCATAGGAAACGAACTCATACATACACACAAGCGCAAACACAAATTGCCTTTTATATATAAGCAGAGATAATGCCACATACGTAATCAAACATGTCATTGTACGGCATAATCACGTTGGCACGCCGGTTCCCGTTAGATCACCGAAGTTAAGCAACGTCGAGCCTGGTCAGTACTAAAATCAGTGACTAATTTGGGCGCTGTGTGTAGTAGGACGTCGACACCTCCCTGCAAGAGTTGCAAAAACCTAACGTCGTCATCTCCCCTGACGGGGAGATGCATGCGGCTGGGGACCGCTTGTAAATTTCATACTCCCATGAAACTTCCTCCTTTGGAGGAAGCCAGTTAAACTCGAATAAGGTTAGTGCTGACACACATGTCATTAATTAAAGTGAGTACTCTCATAGTGCTCTTCATCTTTAATATCATGATTATTTCGTTCAATTAATCTGTACCTTAGCTTTCATAAGTGCTGAATAACAAGTTAAAAAATACTTCACGTATAATTTTATTGCTCTGTGTATGATTCACAACAAACACTCGTCTACCTACCACAACTGTCAACAATTCCTCATACTCTCTATCTGCGCCGAAAACTAAACGAAAATTCCGTGAACAAAGTTTCTTTTCTAGAACTCTCCGTTTGTAGAACACAATATCGCAGGTCGCCTGCCCATGAATGATCGTTTTCAAGTCTAATATAAACAAATTCTTACTGAGCTGTCCTCTTAAATTATCCAAACCTAGCCAAGTTCCACCATAACCGATCACCAAAGTGTTGTCTCATATGCAGAGTGGCCTTTATTCCTTAGTAAGCAGCGACTCTTTCCTAGTAAAAAGGAGATATCTGACAGTTATGTGCTTCCCTCTTTTCCGCTTATCTCTTGGTCTGTGTGTGTGTGTGTGTGTGTGTGTGTGTGTGTGTGTGTGTGTGTGTGTGTCGGTGTGTGTGTGTGTATATGTGTGTGTCGGCCTACACATCTCACATCTCCGTATGTGTGGCGCGTTCGATGGTAGCCTCCACGGAGAGGGGATGGGTGTTCGAGACCGGGGACGACGTCGACGGCGTCGGCGATTTGTCTTTTCTTTTCTGCCGACGGAGCAGAGTGAAGTCGGCCAATGTTTCGATGGATGGAAAACTGGATTTGGCAAGGATTAGCTAATCCCCTTAAAGATGTTAATTCTATTCAACGGCGAAACGTGTGTGACCGACAAAACACACGATCCATTTCGGCTGAGCCGTTGAAAAGATTGCCAATAAATACCTTCTTTTTTTTTTTTTTTTGCTTTCGAATTCGGCCAATACGCTGACGTCGGCAAAGTATAATCTATCACCCCCCCCCTTACTCTAAAATTGCGCCGAAACCTAAGCAAAATGCGTATGTCCAGCAGTGGAAGGGGAGAGGAAGGGAAGAAAGTGATTAATTTGAGTAGATTATGGTAAGGTCAAGAGGTCAAGGATTAGGTTCCAATTTCCATTTTGGCCGTCGGCATAAAATTCATATTCACGATTTAACCTACCTGGATTGTCTGATTTTCGACTTAGTGGAAAAATTTATATTGTACAATTAAGTAAAGACAAGTTGCTATTTTTATTCATTGCTAATACATAAGTTTCCCATGATGTCCTGGATATAATTTTACCATTCGAGGTTTTTGTGACTGTGGAGTTAATTAGGGATGGACGATTCCAATATTTTTCCCGATTCCGAGACAATTAGCGATTCTTTTAAAACATTTAATTATTATTAGAGTTGTATTTGTTGCCCGGGTGTTTGGATGTGTATGTTGAGCAAAAAAAAAAAAAGTGGTAGTAGGAAGGCAGTACCGCGAAGGAGAAAAAAACGGGGAGGGGAAGCCAGAAGTGTTTGCTGTTACGACCACCGCCTAACCGGAAGTAACTTATGTTTAAATTAAGGCGAGACAATCGAAAGGAGAGGATGACTTTCAAAAGTATCGGCGAAAAAAGCGACCCCCCCCCCCCATGTAGAAAAATCCCCAGTTCAAAGTGAAGATATTAATGTTTTTAGTCAATTTTTCGTCTGAAAGGGCGGACTTTAAAACGATACTAGTCCTGGTAAAATCCGTCGCTTCTGTCGAAAGTTTTAGGCAGACATGCAAACATACATACATACATACATACATACATACATTTATATATTGGTAACTAAACATTTTCGATCCAAATCGATTAAAAAGCTTGCCCTATCTCTGAATACCATTTATGTAAAATTTCAAATGTTTAAACCAGAAATTGTCTGAGTAATTTGGTAGAGACCGCAGAGGTCAGTTTTTTTTTAAACCTTGACCCCTATTATGACCCCTTAAAATTTATTATTTTGGGCTTAAATCAAGTTATTAAGTTAGATCCATGTCGAAGGAACCTATATCTAAAATTTCAAGTTTTTAGACCCAAAATTGTTGGAGGAGTTTGGTAGAGTTCTCAAAGGTGGAATCGTTAGACTTTTACCCCTTAATCGACAAATTTCTGGCCGAAACCTGATCACATCGATTTTCCCAAATCTTAGTACCCTGTATATCAAATTTCAAGCCTGTATACTAAAAATTTACAGAGCTATTGCGAAGGGAAATGTACACACACAGACACACAGACACACACACAGACACGTCCACTTTTATTTATATATAGATAGATTAAACAAAAATATATACGTATACATAAATATATATGGAAGCAATTTTGTATTTACTATAAACTTTTTACGCAAATATTATGCAAGTATAAATCATGTAGAATATCTGCATGAATATAATTACACATAATAGTTAACTAAAGATGATCATTCCATAAGAAAACCGACAAAAATAATAGGGAATTAATCGAAACGAATGTTTAAAAGAATATGCAAATTAGCTAGATCTTTTGCTAGTGAATGCACTTCCACAACCCATATATAAGAAAATTGTATTTTCCTTTTAAATAAATAGAAAAGAGGGGTTTTAATATGAATATCAATACACACAAAAGAAAAACGAATTTATAGGAGATAGATAGATAGATAGATTTTTATTATTTTTTTATTTATTTATTTGTGGAAGCGAAAGCCAACTTTCACTTGACAGTGCCTACACTATAACTCCCAGCATCCATATAATGGAAAGAAGAGGATCGTCCGTTGCCTACAACACCGAGCAAAATCAATATGTAGTAACATCCGTGCGTATCAAGAGGAGATGGACAATTTAAGAGAAATACTCCACCGAAACAACTATCCACAGAGCATTACACCAGCTCCAAGAAATCTGGATGAAACACAAAAGTACATCACTCAGAAACTCCCCACAGTTTGTAATCCATATATGAAGGGTCTGTCTGAAAATCTTCAACGAACATGTAATCCATATGACATCAGGGCAGTATTCAGGAGTGATTCAACTCTCCGGTAACAGCTTGTGAGAGTCAAGCCCCCTACAGAAAAAAAAAATCATGTGTATATGAAATCGCATGTAAATGTGGAAAACTATGCAAAGGAGAAACGTGTCGTCCACTGAAAGTACGGTTAGAAGAACATCGAAAAGTCGTGGTACGTAGAGAGATTGAAAAATCAGGTATAGCTCACCATATCTGGTAGGAAAAGGGAAACAATCTGTCATTATGCTACGAAATAAAAATTATAGACAGAGGGGAACGGAGGAGAGTAAAAATTCGTTGAGTATATAGGTTGAAAAGTGTCCTCCAACACACGTTTTCAGTTTAATAGATCTTTCTCTCTCTTTCTCTCTACCTATCTCTCTTTCTCTCTCCTTTTTTATTTTCTCTATCTACTTCGCTCTAAATCTATTCATATTTCTATCAACTTATCTTGTTCTCTCTTTTTTTCTCTTCCCCTCTCTCTCTCTCTCTCTCTCTCTCTCTCTTTCCATCTCTCAATCTTTGTTACTTTTCTCTATCTATCTAAATTAATCACTCCATCCATCTATCGATCTATCGATCTTTCTTTTCTCTCTCATGTTCCCCATATCTCCCTCACTACCCCCTCTCTCTCTCCCTCTCTTTGTTACTTTCCTCTAAGTCTATAAGTCCATCCAGCTATCTTTCTGTCGACCTTTCTTTTCTTTCGCTTTCCACCTCTCTCTTTTGCTGCAGTTCTAACTCTCTGTCTCTGTCTCTTTCTCTCGCTCGCTCTCTCGCTCTCTCGCTCTCTTTTTGTCAATTTCCTCTATCCACTTATAATGCATCACTCCATTTCTCTCTCTAACCCTCTATGCCTTCTCTCGCGTTTTGTATCTCTTTATTTTCAATTTCATCTATCTATTTCTCTCTAAATCTATCTATCTGTCTATCCGTCTATTTATAAGCCTATCGACCGCTCTCTTTCTCTCTTTTATCCATTCTCTCTCTCTCTCTCTCTCTCTCTCTGTCCTTTATCCACTTCGCTCTAAATGTATCACTCCATCTATCTATGTACATTTCTATCAACCTATGTCGTCCTTTATTTAGCCCTTTCTCTCTCTCTCTCTAACCCTCTACGCCTTCTCTCTCTCTCTCTCTCTTTCTCTATCTCTTTATTTTCAATTTTCGTTTATCTATTTCTCTCTAAATCTATCTATCTATCTATCTATCTATCTATCTATTTATAAGCCTATCGACCGCTCTCTTACTCTCTTTTATCCATCCTCTCTCTCTCTCTCTCTATCTCTCTCTCTATGTATATCTTTCTCTCCCTCTCTTTCTTTTTATCAATTTTCTCTATATTAGTCTATTAATCAGTCTATCTATCTATCTATCTATCTATCTATCTATCTTTTTCATCCTCTTTATTTACCTCTCTACATCTTTCCTTTTCTTTCTCATTTTTTTTTTATCAATTTTTTCTTGTTCTTCCTTACTCACTCAATTCGGATTTGATTAATGTTTCTGACCTTTGAACCCGAACGACAATGTCAACCTTGTGCCTGACCCAATACCCTTGAGAGAACAAAGCGATACCATTTGAATGGTTGCATAAACAAGAAGTCGATGGTAGACGACGTTCTTGAAAATGGATCGCGCCATTACCACATCCAAACACCCGCTTCGAAATGCGTTTTTTAAGCACGTCTCAAAAATGCCTATCATTTTCAATTGAAAAACGAGGATATTCATCTCTCTACAGCCTCTCTCCTCTTTCTTTCTTTCTCTCTTTATAATTCATTCTCTCACTCCCTCTCGCTGTTTATATATTCCTCTCTTTCTTTATTTGTGTGGTTCCTCTCTCAAAAGCAAATCTGTAAAAATGTTCCCTTTTGTTTTTTGTTTTTTTAATTAATAAACTGATAAGCGGATGATCCATGCAACTGCAGCAAAAAGGTTAAATTAAATCACTTTTTTTTTAAATTTACTAATTCCTTGCCGCTTACTGTATCGAAGACTTACTCAACCTTGGCGGGTTGAACCGGCTTCTTCCAAAGGAAGAAGTTTCATGAGAATATCAAATTCAAGAGCGGACCCCAGTTATATGTATATTCCCGTCAGAGAAGAGAATGCCGTTAAGTTTTGCAATTCTTGCAAGGACAGTGTCGACGTCCAACTACATAGTGCGACTAGTATTACAAAACGGTCATCGATCTGCTACTGACCAGACTCAGTGTTGCTTAACTTCGATGATCCAATAAAAACCAGTGTGTTAACGAGATTATTCTGTATACTTATCAAGTCTAAAAATATTTCGAGATTAATGAGATGGATAGTCGAATTATGTAATATATTCCTCATCAAGTATCAGGTCTGTTATTGTAGATATCGATGATAATGACCCTTCACTACTCTCTGCATTCGGTCTTGTTGATGGGAGCGATATTCGTATTTTCAGTGACTCTGTTTGTTGCCCTCCTCTGCTCTGTTTTTCGGCGATTTTTCTCAATATTAAGCGTTTTCTTAAGCCGTCTGCTTGCATTAAATAACCGAATAACTGTTACCGGCCACGCCAGGCAGTAATTTGGGCTCGTGCATCTGCTACTTGTCACTCACTCCTGGACAGGGTTAAAAAGAGAATCGCCAACCTGATAGGTCCTGAACTGTCATCTAAGCTTCAACCTTTGTCCCATCGACGAAATGTTGCATCCCTCTGCCTTTTCTAAAAGTATCTTAATGGTAAATGCTCTGACGAACTACAAGCACTTGTACCTCCTAGACGTGAATGCCTCCTACAAACTCGACAAGCAGCTAAATCTCACCCCTTCACAGTAGAGATCCCTATGTAAGAAGGCCTTCTACTCCAATAGTTTTTTCCTCAGAACTGCTAGACTTTGGAACTCCCTTCCAGGAGTCTACTTTCCCAGTTGTACTGACATGCAGAAGTTCAAGTGTAATGTGAGCAGACATCTTGCTATTCATCTCCCTTCATAATACCCCTGCAACTTATGTCCCCAATAGTAGCCCCCTACTTCAAAGTGGCAATGTGCCTTGTTTGGGGTGAAAATTGAATAAATCAATGAAAATAATAAAAATAACGACTAGAATAAAGAATGTCTCTGACAAGTATTTGTTAACATTGGATTCTAAGATGACATTGTTGTAGTCAACACAAATGCATCCAAAGGGTAACGGGTTTTATAAACGGAAATTTCCTGGGATGAAAATAACAGAATTTTCGGGGGGGGGGAAGCATTTACCAGGCGTTTGAAGCAGGTTATTGATGCACAAGGCGCTTAGATTGAATAAAGTTTAGATATCTATAATCTACGACAAAATTGTCACCCGAGTAAAGACGACATGATTCCATTTCCATTTGATGAAAACAGTTTTTTAAAAAATTTTCAGACCATCTACTAGTTGACCAGTTGTGTACAAATTTAAGAGCGATAGAAGCCTTCTCCCATGTCTGAAAGTGACACAATGTTCAACGAGCGAGATCGGAGATGCGCCGCTGTACAAATCATGCTCTATACCGATCCAAGTTATGACAATAAGACTATTGCCAGCACTCTGAAAATGCATCACTGGATTACC